>NC_084869.1:7839066-8439066 GCF_951802175.1 Populus nigra
TAAAAGTTAGCTTGACACTGATAATTATAGGTTATTTTACTTATGGATAATAAATTACAGGATAAATTTGGAACATGGAGAACATTATGAAGTGTAAGAGAAGGAGAAATGAACATTGATCCTTTTCTAGCTATAACTGAAAGAGAATCGTCTGCAATTTTAATCTTTTTGTTTCCTGCACATGGTTTATAGAAAGAGAATATTTTTGAAGAACCAGTCATATGATCAGTAGCTCTAGAGTCAATGATATAAGAATAATGAACATTTGATTTTATACTAGAGAGAGTTGTAATGAGATAATTACCTTGTTGAGCTAAAGAGTAAGAAGGATTTGAGAATTGTGAAGATTGAAAGAGTTTGTACATGTGGCTTAATTATTCCTTTGTGAAATTAGGCATCTCTGAATTGATTTGTGGTCCCTGAAAATCTTCACTCATGGTCTGAAATGCTCTGCCATCACTTCCATTCTTCTTCTTAAAATCCTGGGGCTTGCCATGGATTTTCTAGCATGTTTCTTTTGTATGCCATGATTTTTTGCAATGGTCACACCATGGTTTCTTCCTTCTATCTCCATCTGAATCAGATTCTCTAGTAATAAGAGTTAAGCTTTCTATTTCTAGGTTGGATTTAGGTTCCGGATCTGTCAACATCACTTTTCGCCTAGCCTTCTCCCTCCAAACTTCTGAAAAAACTTCTCTGATGGATGGTAAAAGTTTTCCTAGAATCCGACCTCTTACCTCATCCAAGTTATGATTGAGTCTTGCAAGAAACACATAAACTCGATAATTTTCCTCTCTTTTCCTGCGCGTCACACTATCATTTGGGCAGTCCCATTCATCTTCATAGCACAGATCTAGCTCTTGCCATAACGTCACCATCTGGTTGTAGTATGTCGTGACTTCTCGATCTCTTTGCATTGATCGCCATAACTTAGATTTTAAATAAAAAATTTTTGACGAAATCTCCAGATCTGAATACATGTTATGTACTGCCTCCCAAACATCTTTGGCAGTTGGTAAAAAGAGATGTGGTTTTCTAATAGCTGGCTCTATTGAGTTGATAAGCCAAACAATTACCAACGAGTTCTCTAATCTCCATGTTTTCAGATTAGGATCATCTGCTGCTGGTTTTCTCACTTCTCCATTTAAATGACTGAGCTTGCCTCTGCCATCTATTACTAGCTTCACAAATTAGGCCCACTCTAGGTAATTTTTTCCATTCAATTTGTGAATGGTAAGTTTAAAGGAAAAATATGATGTTGAAAAATTTGTATCACTGTTTACTACAGTAGTTTCAGACTGCACATTTTTAGTATTCGATTGTGAGGAAGATGAAGGCTTGCTTGCCCAGGTCATGACAGTTTTTGCCATTAAAGCTTGAAAGCTTAAATGATAAAGAGCCAATGCTTTGATACCAAAAAAGTTTTTGAGAAGAATAAGAGCTTCTCTTTCTTTTACTTTTCAACTAATAGAAGTTACATGAGGTATTTAAACCTAAAGTAGTGCTAGTAGAAGTCTATCTTAATCTATCATACTATATAAAAATAGGAAATGCTAAAAGAATTGGAACCACTAACGTACTCTCCTAACAAAGTTATCTAAATTTGAATTTGAAACAAAAACTAATTATCCTTATCTTCAACAGTTAGATAAAAAAACATGGCTAATATTTTTTTGTCGATCTATATAATCAATTTCAACATTAATATGTTGAGGAATATTCCTTTATTTGTTATTAAATAAAGGAAAATAAGGGGGGGTTAAAACAAATATTCATGTATCAACAAAAATAAGAGTAGTAGTTGTTCATAACCAAAAAGAAAAAGAAAGGCTAAAATTGATTGATAACATTAAAATTGACTAGGTCTAGAAAGAGTCTAAATTGACCAGGAAAGATTAGAAAAAAAAAAATCAACCAAGAAAGTTATAAGTCATGATTGATCAAGAGAGTTGAAAGTCATAATTGATTAAGAAAATACAATCATCCACAAAGATAAAAGGTTTGTGTGATTGATTAGAAGATAAAGTTCTATGCAAAATAAGAGTCATCAACAAATTAAACTAGAAAGTATTATAGTTTAGTTAGGATCTATATGACTATTAGGAAAAATACGGACATAGATAAGAATTTTAATTGTATTATAAAATGTAAGCTTGTGATTTATTATAAATAGTCTATATAGGATTAAAATTAGAATTTTACATGAAACTCAACCTCTGTAACAATATAAAAAGGTCATCAAGTTAATGGAAACAATTAAAAAACCCTATATATATAATTTTTTTTTTTGCAATTTATCACTTCTCTTTTCCTTACTTTTATACACTTTGTTTGGTTTATGAAGTTGTTATCTATATTCGCTCAGAGTTTAGTTCTTAATTATAGTTCTCCTCTTTAAGAGGAAGTAATGAAGAACATATAACATATTGACTCAAATTATCTATGAGGTCAATAGATAATTAAAAGCCTATGTTAGTCCATTTTATTTTGATTTTGTACTAGTTTTCTCCCTTTACTTTTAGTTGCACTAATATCAACCTTTTGTTTTAATTTTTTTTTGTATGGTCATTATTTAAGTAGAAGCTTGAGTTGCCCTTGAATCATTAGGTTATGTCAAACCATATTATAAGACATGCTCCAAACTCATTTTTATTTGACATGTGTTATGATATGGTGGGGTATGACTTGATGATTTAATGACAACCTAAAAAATATAATTTAAAAATAAAGGGTTGACATTAGTAAAAAAAATAAAATGAAAAAAATAAACCAGTACAAAATCATATACTAGTACATGGATGTAAAGAAGCTTTTAATTGTTGTTGGATTAATTTAAGATATTTTATAAAGTTATTATGAAATAGCTTGTTACTCCATTTTTTTTAAAAAAATAGAGTAAAAAGAAGAAAAATCAGAGCTTGCAGTAAAATCTTTTAATTAATTTTCTAGTTTTTTCAAATTTATATTGAGTTTAGAAAACATATTTTAGAGATTTATCATAGTTTTTCTTTACAAGTTTTTCAAATAAAGAAATACTTGAACAATATAACATTTTCTTTTATATACAAGCACATTTTATATTGATGTAAGATATTAAAATTATTTTTTTACATTGTCATATAGTTAGTGTTATAAATTTAATTTTTATTACAAATATACCATAAAAACTTTTTAGAGTTAATAATACAACTTTTTTTAATCAAAGTTTTTAATTTGAAAGAAATAAAATTAATATTTTACAATTAGATTATTACAAATATAAAAATATTAAGATGATTCTTGTAAATTATGATTTTGATTTTTTTTTAATAAAAACTAGTTGTAATTTTAATATATTTATATTATTTGTTTTTATAAAAACAAAGATCATTCGATAGCTTTTTATGTTACCAAAAACGTGTGGTTATAACAAGGAAGATTCCCATGTAATTTCTTTAATTGGATCACATGCAGCGGAAGGGCCCAAAAGAGAAGGAAGGTTAACGATGCAACTGGTTGGGTATATAGTTTAGATAGAGTCACTGACTGTCTCAAGACAGAAAAGGGTTAGTATCGGCTTTGCCAAGGAAACCAATGTGTTGACCCGTTCGGCTTTGCTTAGTTTACCCTCTCTTTTGTTAGTTGACAAAATGGAAGTAGTTGCGTTCAGGGTATATAGTTTTTTTTATTTTATTTTTTTTTAATAAGAAAAGAAAAGAATAAAAAATGCTTAACATAACGGCAAAACATACCCAAATCATTTTTTTTTCTTCTTCTAAATATATTTAAGAATATAGTATTAATTGCTTTTTAAAATATTTTTTTTATTTCAAATTATATTAAAATAATATTTTTTATTTTTTTAAAATTATTTTTGACATTAACAAATGTAAAAATATAAAAACTTTAAATTTAAATAATATTTTTTTTTATAAAATATGATTCGCACTATATTAAAAAGATCCGTATGAAATTATAGTAGGGTAACGATTTAAAATATTTTTTTCGTAAAAATATATCAAAATAATTTTTTTTTTATTTTTTAAAATTATTTTTAATATTAGTATATTAAAATAATTGAAAACATAATTTTTTTTATGTCAAATAAAAATTAAATTTTCAAATTTTTTGACAACTGGGTTTTCAAACCCACTCGAAATCATGAATTAAAAAAGAAAAAGAAAAAGAAGTTTCGAACGGAAAAACATGTCTCGTGCGACGCTGAATCTCCGATGCACGTACCCACCTGTCCAGGTCTGTACAGGACCAAGATTTCTGTCTCTCTCAACGCACAGATGTCTTGTCTCTCTTACGTGGGTGTTGTGATTTTATAATATAATAATGGAGTAACAACTTCCACGTGTCAAAAACACATGATAGATTACATTCCCAGTCACATACAATACAAGGAGGGATCCATGGATGGAAGAAAAGAGTTTTACCCCCATTGTGTTTTGCAGTAAGTTTTAGGCAGGCAAGGGAAGAAGAGGCGAGAAGCTACTCTCCTCCCTCCCTCCCTCCCTCCATGTGATTTTCTTCGAAAAAAAAAATAATAAAAGTAAAACACTGTGATCAGCATTGCAACCCAAAATAATTCCTCTTCTCTCGACTGTCACTTGCCGCACACACAAAGACACACTTCCTCTCTCCGGAAGTTTTGATTAGTAGTGTTATTATTATCATTATTATTATATTAATTAATTATAACAGCAAGAGCAAATTGTGATGAACCTTTTAATAATTATTAATAATAGCTATAGCTAAAGCTGTGTGAATTTGCTATGCTCATTGTGGTTGATTTTGATTCTACTCCGTAACCGACTGTCTCTCTAGGAACTTTGTACATTTTTGTTGTTTTTTTATGCACTTAATTGGGTTGGAGAATATCGGGATCTGCTATGATTTTGAGTTGCTCAATTCCGATCTCTCTGGTGCTTTTGTAAACCAACGGTTTGGGTCCGATCGCCGGAGAAACAGCGCCATCAGATGGCGCTGTTCAGACGTTTCTTTTACCGGAAGCCTCCGGATCGGCTTCTTGAGATCTCCGAGAGAGTCTACGGTACCTCTCTCTTGTCTGTTCTCCCCCCCCCCTCTAATCTATCTTCCAAATCTCTGTTTCATTGCTAATTTTGAACAATTGAAGCTCGATGATTAGGTTTCTTATAATGCAGCTGTGAAGTATTCCAAGTCTATTATTTATGACTGGAAATGCACTGAATATTCTTTTATTTTTATGAGGAATTTTGTTTAATATGCAATTCAGCACTGATGTTGAGTTATACCAAGTATTTTGCTGCAATTCTCTGTTTTGAGTGCTTAAGCAGACTTATTGCACTGTCAATTGCAGTATTTGACTGTTGCTTCTCCACGGAAGTGTTGGAAGAAGATGAGTACAAGGTTTACTTGGGTGGCATTGTAGCACAGCTACAAGACCACTTTCCTGATGCGTCCTTCATGGTTTTTAACTTCAGAGAAGGGGAGAGGCGTAGCCAAATTTCAGACATACTGTCACAATATGACATGACAGTTATGGATTACCCTCGCCAATATGAGGGCTGTCCTATGCTGCCTCTGGAGATGATCCACCACTTCCTTCGATCAAGTGAAAGCTGGCTGTCCTTGGAAGGGCAGCAGAATGTGCTGTTAATGCATTGTGAAAGAGGAGGTTGGCCTGTACTTGCTTTCATGCTTGCAGGTCTTTTGCTATACCGGAAACAATATACTGGGGAGCACAAGACTCTTGAAATGGTCTACAAGCAAGCTCCGAGGGAACTTCTCCATCTTTTGTCTCCTTTAAATCCACAGCCTTCCCAACTTAGATATCTTCAGTACATTTCTAGAAGAAATTTTGGTTCTGAATGGCCTCCATCAGATACTCCTTTACAGTTGGATTGTCTGATGCTAAGATCCCTTCCATTGTTTGAAGGGGGTAAAGGTTGCCGGCCAGTTGTACGTGTTTATGGCCAGGATCCTTCAAAACCAGCCAATAGAACTTCCAAGCTTCTGTTTTCAACATCAAAGACTAAAAAACATGTTCGCCTCTACCAGCAGGTAATGCCTCTACTCATGTTATTGAAAATGATCCATGAATCACTTCCACCTTGAGGTGCTTCTTATGAATTTCATCAATTGCAGGAAGAGTGTATACTAGTGAAAATAGATATACGGTGCCGGGTTCAAGGGGATGTTGTTCTTGAGTGCATCCATTTGGATGAAGATTTGGTACGTGAGGAGATGATGTTCAGAGTGATGTTTCACACAGCATTTGTGCAGGCCAATATTTTGATGCTCGTCCGTGATGAGATTGACTTTCTCTGGGACGCCAAGGACCAATTTCCAAAGGACTTTAGAGCAGAGGTAGGTCTTCGTAATTCTTTTGTTGATGCTCTTTTCTGAAGCTGTAGGAGTTGAATGCATACTCGTGTCTGTATCAGGTGCTTTTTGTGGATGCTGATGCTGTGGTGCCTAATGTCACCACAGTCGAGGCAAATGAAGATGGGAACGAGACAGAAAGTGCTTCACCTGAGGAATTTTTTGAGGTGGAAGAAATTTTCAGCAATGTAGTAGACGGGCATGAAGCAAAGGGGTATGGTGCCTCTCATAAAGTCCATGACAACATGCCAGTTGATGTAGACGGTAAAGAAGTCTGGAAGGAGGATTCAGATCTTCACTCATTTGAAGACTGTGCTTCTGATGAAGGGAATCACAAACAGGAGGGGAAGCTAGATTCTAGTGTTGATGCAGTGAAGGACATTGCTGTGGATGATGTCAAGTACAAGGTAGATGAGAAGGTGGATTCTGATTTTTTAGCAGTGAAAGACATTACCGTGGATGATGGCAAAATCAAGGCAGATTCTGTGGTTTCTGCTACTGGTACGCTGATCAGGAAACAAACAACAGAAGTGATTGGAGATGTCGACGGGGAACTTAAAAAGATGGAAGATGAAGGTGATAGAGAAAATAGTGCTACAAAGAAGTTGGAATCCAAGGATCCACCAGTAGAGTTGAGTGCTGATGCTGGTAGACAAAAACTTGAGCAATTAATGTTACCTTCACCAAGGAGGCAGCCTACATCAAACGCAAAACCTGCTGCAGATTCAATTATAACCGAACAAAAGACTAAACATAATGAACAAGAAGGAGCTCATGGAAAACAAACAAAGCCAAATACTATTCCTCGGTGGGTTCCCCCTAATAGAGGCCCTTTTAGCAATTCCATGCACGGAGCACATCCGCCATCAAGATATAATAGTGCACCACCGGCTCTTACATTTTGTGCTTCACCGGAGGACTCTAGTGCTGGTGACCATGTAAAGATTTCTTCTGTTGCCACTGGCCCTGGAGATATAATTTCAAATGATTTTCCTTCTCCAACTGAAGCTCCACCTTCTCTTGACCCGCAACAAATTGCCCTCCGTGGTCCCCCACCTCCACCTCTGCCATATTCCAACAAATCTTCATTGTATGATTTCCAGGCCAGTTCAGGTGGTGAAGCACCACCACTTCATTCACAGATTGCTGATGCAGTTTCCTTTCCCCCTCCGCCTCCCACATCATTTAGCAGGCAGAATATTCAGATGATTCCTCAACATTCATCTCCACCACCCCCTCCTCCTCTTCCCCAGCTGTCTAATAGGCAGACTTTTGGGATGGTTTTGCCTCCACCTCCTCCACCCCCTTGGAAGTCTGGGAATACTCCAGCTGTTTTCACTACAACTTATTCTCCTCCCCTTCTTCTCCCTTCAGGTGCCTCTACTACAAATCATGGCAGACTTGGAATTCCCAATCCACCTCCACCTCCACCTCCACCTCCACGTCCATCTCTTTCTCTTGCACACACGTGTAGCACTCCTTTGGCTCAACCAATGCCCACTCATGGAGTTATACCTCCACCTCCTCCTCCACCCTCGAAGCCTGCACAAAGAGCTCCACCACCTTCGCAGCCTGCACATGGAGCTCCACCACCCCCACCTCCACCTCCTATGCGTGGTCCACCACTTCCTCCACTTGTGAGTCAGGCTCCTCCTCCACCACCACCACCTCCACCTCCTATGCGTGGTCAACCACTTCCTCCACTTGTGAGTCAGGCTCCTCCTCCACCACCACCACCTCCACCTCCTATGCGTGGTCAACCACTACCTCCACTTGTGAGTCAGGCTCCTCCTCCACCACCGCCTCCTCCAGGCCGTGGAGCCCCCCCTCCACCACCGCCTCCGCCAGGCCGTGGAGCCCCCCTTCCTCCCCCGCCTCCACCAGGAGCTCGTGTTCCTGGATCTCCTGCATCACCAAGACCTCCAGGCAGTGCACCCCATCCACCTCCAGCCTTAGGTGTAAAAGGAGCTGCTGATGCAAGAGGTCTGCCTTCGGGAAGAGGGCGGGGTGTTTTACGTCCTTCAGGGATGGGGACATCTGCTACAGCACCCAGAAGATCTTCTTTAAAGCCTTTGCATTGGAGCAAGGTAACAAGAGCAATACAAGGAAGCTTATGGGAGGAGCTGCAAAGGCATGGAGAGTCCCAAATGTATTGCATCTTACTAATTGAATTTTCTTTTAGAATAACTAACACACAATTCAGCCATACTTTCTTGAAGTTTATAAATGCGTTACTATATACATTTTAGAATCATTCTCTTTATTTGATGGTGTTGCATCCTTGAGCCATAGTGCCCCAGAATTTGACGTGTCAGAGCTAGAAAGCCTTTTCTCTGCAACTGTCCACAAACCTGCTGATTCGGGAGGTAAAGCTGGTGGAAGACACAAGTCTGTTGGATCAAAAACTGACAAAGTTCACCTGGTAATCTAAAATTCATTTTTCTGTCTTGAAATTCTTCTGTAAAAAACCTCCAGTGTGTGTAATGGATCTTTGATTCTTGTTGCTGGAGTTTCGTTTTACTTTATTTTATTTTTCTCAAGACTTCTTGATTTTTCTTCAATGGTTTTTTCTTGCTTTCTCCAATTAAAATATTGTAGTTGCAATTTCTCTCTCCATAAGGCTCAAGTTAATTTGTGGTCGGAATTGCACTACTTTTCTCATTAGCCCATAAACCTTCTTTTTCCTGGGAGATTTTACGATAAATGATTCTAGTAAAGGTGTTTATTGGGTAGTTTCTGTGACAATTAGGTGAGAAAAGTTACTTTGACTGTATTTGCATCAATTATTCAGATATTATACGGAACCTAATGAAACATTTAGATTAGTATGTATTTGTGAACTTTTTACATGTAAGATAAATTCAAGATTGTCTTCCAATTTTACTTCTTATTAGTTGTTTACATGTGCTCGCATCTCTTTGTCATCTCTAATCAACTGCACTGAGAACAGTACCCTTCTACCTACAAATTCCAATGATATTTTTGTACAATCAAGGCATAGCCATTCATTGACCATACAAACATTAAGCCTTGAAACTGCAAGTTTAACCATTTGATGTTAGTGGCAACCATAATCATTATTTGGGTTTCAGGTTAATAGCTGAATAACAAATGGTGGCTACCTTTTTTTTTTGTGATATGTGGAGAAATCCTTGTGAGATATAGCTAAAGTTTCTTTTTCAATTATATGGCGTTGCATGATAGTTTGTTGGTAGCTGAGCTTACAAATGCCCCTAATATTTGTGCAGTAAGTTGTTTATCAATATTGCCCCTTTTAAGTGCAGTTAGGGTAGCATTTATCTTAAAGACTATGTTGTATACCGGAAGGGTTAAGCTATAGTGAAATTGACTTGGATTGAAGTTGTAAGGATGCAATTTTCAAATATGCTGGGAAATATCAAACATCGCTTAACATAGGATGGAACATAGGAAAAGCATTTAACTCTAACTAATTCGAGATTAAGGTTCAGTCGAGTTGGATGTTAAGCAGGCATGATAGCATGTCATAAAAAATGAGAAAAATTATCATTTATCTGTGTGCGGATTCTATGCTTTGTTAGTTATGTATTGTTGTGCAATTGCCATGTGTGTCTTTGTGTTTTGCATGCTTGCTTACAAGTGTGTTTTTGTGTATCTTTCTAAATATATATCAATTTGATTGCACTTTTTGCTGTTTTTTGTTAAAAGAAGTTTGTTCAGAGATAATAGACCCTTATGATAGAATCTTGATCTTTTCTTACAATTTAATGTATCCCAAATGAAGCTTCTTGTTGCCAATTGTAGATTGATCTGCGGAGGGCGAATAACACTGAAATTATGCTTACAAAAGTTAAGATGCCGCTTTCTGACATGATGGTAAGATCAGGCATCTTGGAAGTCCTTGCAGTGATTATTTCATTTATTAAAACTATTTTTATTGATTTGCTGATGAAGACATGATATTTTCAGGCTGCAGTTCTAGCAATGGATGAGTCAATATTAGATGTTGATCAAGTGGAAAATCTTATAAAGTTCTGTCCCACGAAAGAGGAGATGGAACTTCTCAAGGTGAAGCTTCAAACAATTAAGATCTCATTTACCTTCCATTCCATATTCAAGAGTATTTTGACATTCTGTTGACCCTCTAAACTCAAGGCCAATTTTAGACATTTAACCATGATTAATTGTAAATTAACAGGGCTATACAGGTGACAAGGAAAACCTGGGGAAGTGTGAACAGGTCTGCAAAGTTTACTTACCAACCAGAAATTCCTCATGTTTTACTGGAATGCAATCTTGAGAACTTTGTCAGTTGTCACACTTGGGTTAGTTGAACTCTTGAAGATTGACACGTGACTATGTACCTGTAGCCTGGCTTATGTGACTTCTTAAAATCTTTATAGCTTCTCTCTCATTATGTGAAATAATGAATTAAAGAACTATAATTATGGTTGTCCTTTTCAGTTTTCGCTGTGACAATAAAGTAGGCAGGTTGGCCGATCCATTTGACCCTAGAAGTTGTTGTCTAATATCACTGGTCTGTGATACCCTGACAATTTTCCATTTGACCCTAGACGTTGTCTAGTATCACTGGTCTGTGTGATACCCTGACAATTTGATTTTGAAACTCTGAACTCCAAACTTTCATTGCTATCTTTTAATGGAAGGAGCTGCATAAGAGGACATGAACTCATGATATGAGAAATTTGGTTTTGCATTCCTGTTTGTTTCAAGCATCCCATCTAAAAAAGAGGCACATGGATACTACTGAGTAGTTGTAAGCACCAGGAAAGGATCGGATTTTATTCTTGAATATTACCTTAAGTTACGAGATATCTAATACTTTGATGATGAGAAAGCATTGAAGTTTTTTCTCCTTTATATGAAAAAAAAGGGGAAAAGGATAGGAAAATTGTCTCAAGTTATGTGATTCATCAACAATGTTTGGTTGTCCAGTGGTAGAAAGAAATACATCATGTTTGCAATGGAAATTTCTTCTTTTATCTAGTGAAAATATGTAGGGCTGAGAATACCAGTTCTTTTCCAGTCTTTTTTTCTTTTACCAAACCAAATTGCATTTAGTTTGAACATGTCTGCATAAAGTATTATGTAGCTGCATGAGAAGTGATGATCGTGCTAGGCAAGACCTACTTTCTGATGTTTGGAATATCAGCAGTTGCATTCCTTCGTCACTCTAAAAAAAAAGTTTTGTTATGAGCAGCAGAACTACAAACTGCACATGAAAGTAGAATAAATAACTTATAATAAATAAATTTTCTTGTAGATGAGTTAAGGTTAGGTATGGTTATCTTTCAAATTAAGGACATGGTTACCTATCCCGCAAAAGAGGTGATCCTATGGCAGACTGGGATTCTAGACTTAAAAGGTGTTTAGAGGCTAGATAAGAGCCCAGTACATGGGGAAGGCTGGAAGTCTCTTTTAAGACATCTGATCTAGTTGGAAATATACAGAAAAAAATTAGCTTGGTCTCTGCTAAGAATAACATGCACAAATTGAGAAATGGTCTCGGGCGTCAGGGGGAAGCTGAACTAGGATGCATGAATTGGTGATAGCTGACTGACATCCTGATAGCTTCAATTGCTGTAATTGTGGTAATTATCAATTTATGTAAATGTATGAAATTGATGATAGCTCTTACTCCCTGTCTCGATAGTTTCAATTGCTAAAATTGAGGCCATTATGAATTTATGTTTTTAGGGTATTATAGTGCATGTTGACTAGAGATCATAATGTGAAATCCATCAATTTGAATCTTTTGCATGCATGTAGATCACATTACATGGGCTAACTTATTTTTCCTGTTGGATTTGCTGGATAACTTGAATGCATCCTTTCTTATTTCGATATTGGAACAAACTATTCAACTTTATTGTATGCGTTTACTCTTCAGTACTTCTTGGAGCTGATGAAAGTGCCACGTGTTGAGTCCAAGTTGAGAGTGTTTTCTTTCAAGATTCAATTCGGCTCTCAGGTTTGGCGGCATCTGCATTGTTAGTGTGATTTTAATAAATTTACAGTTCTCCTAAACTATGTTTTTCTCCACAGTTTTCTTATTCTTGCTCTCTTTCACAGATTTCAGAATTTAAAAAGAGCTTAAACACTGTAAACTCTGCATGTGATGAGGTATAATCTGCTAACAATAATGAAGCGTTCCATGTTTTACACACATTCATTTTTTACACATGGGGGCTGAATATCTGCTTATTAGGTCCGGAATTCCCTCAAATTGAAGGAAATTATGAAGAAAATTCTTTATTTGGGGAATACGCTGAATCAAGGAACTGTACGGGGTAAGTATTTCAGGTTCTAAAGGAAATTGTTGAGAAAATTCTTTATATGGGGAATGTACTGAACTTAGGTATAAATGCTGTATTCACATTAAAGTTTTTAGAGAACTTTCATAATGGCATTTGGCATGATTATTTATATGTTCTCATGAGAAAAGTACAGGAGAAGAACAACTCAATTGCCTGTAATGGTTTGCTTGCTCTTTCCATAATGATTGTGGCTTTGTTCACACCTACTTGAAGGGCATAGCCTATATCACAACTTAGGGAATCTGAAGAACCATATGAAGTCTTAGAGCAACAAGATCACAGTATTTATAAGATGTTCTAATTGCCATTATCTGTAGCAATTAGTCTTGAGCTCTATTTACAGTTTATCACAATTAATGGTTAATACATGACTAGTGCCCTGCTACCACACAAAGCTTCAATTTTAAAGGAAAACAACCTTTTTTCCCATCTTTTAATTACGTGTCACCAATTGTATGGTAAAGATTATGTTTTTGAGATATTATAAATCTCAAAAGTATGGATAATTATTGGGCTTTATGTAATAAGGAACTGGCTGAGAATCATGGTGCTGTAAATTAGCTACATGATGTTTCTAGATGTTTTAGGCTTTTAGATGTTTTTCCTGTCCTATAGTTGATTTAGTTTCATGCTATTTTTCCCTTTGGCTTTTTTAATAATCACAACATTTTTGTTTCATTTTCCATTATTTTCGACGGTTTCATCAAGTCTTTAGTATTTAAAATATGAAATAGTGTTTCCTCTCACCTTTCTAATTGCTTGCCTTTCAGGTCTCTATTCATCTCTCATATAGTCCCTCCTCTCCTCTTCTTCCACATTCTCTTATTACCTAAATTTTCACCCAACTAGCAATCACCAAACACTTTCCAGCCGAGCATTGATGGATTTAGATGGTGAAGCACATGCATTTTGTAAAAGAAACTGCTCTAAACTGCATGGTAAACATTAACAGAACATGTAAATGATTAAATCTCTTTTGGAAGAATACAAGTACTCATGTCCTTACTATCTGGTATTCATATGATCAATATTGCTTTCTCTATTTTGTTAGTAATTTTCCATCATCTGAACATCTGTTGGTGTCTTATCATGATGAGTACTTTTTCTTTCTTGGGTTGAATTTTTCATGCTGACATTATGCAAATAAATTCCTAAACATTGTTCATTTTTCCTTAATACAACATATCAAATACTTTCTGAATTGTACAGGTTCTGCAATTGGATTCAAGTTGGACAGTCTTTTAAAACTCACTGATACGCGTGCTTCTAACAACAAGATGACGCTCATGCATTATCTTTGCAAGGTGTGGTTAGTATTATGCTCCTTTTTTTTAAAAAAAAAAATTTCAAAGTGCAATCAAAACCTTTTTAAATGACAATTTTAGATTTTCTATTCTAAATTTGATTGTTATAGAGCCTTTTTGTTATTGTTGTCTCAAGGTTGCTTCCTGGGATGCAATGCTTATGTAACCAGCTATTTGATTACCAATGTTAAGTCCTTATTTTGTAATAAATCGAACATTGCAACAATAATTGTACCCAAACCTTGCCTTACGGGTGCACAGTGCAGTTTGATGAATGGGTGCTCAAGCAGATCCCAAATGAATTAAGAGGAGCTGATCTTCATTTTTACTTTGTCTAAGCTCTTAAAAATTTGGTGACGCTTGCATTTTTTAGTTTGGAAATTTGCAGAATATGTAAATTTGGAGAGATTGTTAATTCGGCCTTAGTATTAGATTGACTTTGGAGAACGTATTTGGGTGCACTTAGCTATATAATTAAGTTAAAAAAGGATGTGATTCAGAAACTTCAAACTTGAATTGCTCTAAGATTCTATCCTTGTTACAATTGACAATTGTGGTGGGCATCTGCAGTGAGATCCATAATAATTACATTTTGTTTTCTTGCCTCCCAGGTTCTCGCAGCTAAGTCACAAGCACTTCTAGATTTTCACCGCGACCTAGTTAGCCTTGAAACTGCATCTAAGGTGCCTGATTTGTTTGAATTGTCAACAACACTTGATTACTGCAGTAAGATTATGAATAGATGGAGTCTCTGTTTCTTGCAGATACAATTGAAGTCTTTAGCAGAAGAAATGCAGGCTATAATCAAGGGATTAGAGAAGGTTAAGAAGGAGTTGGCAGCATCAGAAAATGATGGTCCCGTGTCCGAAGTTTTTCGAAAGGTTCAAAGCCTATTGTCTGGTTTCTATTCTCCTTGTGAAAACTGATTTTGTGGTTTTTATTTCATCTTGCATCCTTAAAATTGCTTACTGACCTTGCCTCTGTTATGTTTTCTTCATCGTTTATTGCTTTGATGTTCTGTGTGCACTAACATTCTTTTATGTGAATTTTAGACACTAAAAGAATTCATTAGTGTTGCTGAGACAGAGGTGGCATCCGTGACAAGTTTCTATGCTATGGTGGTAATTTCCCAACCAATCATTTGCATCCACTATAATTTTTGTAGTATTTTTTATTTCTAACCTAGTATCGATGTTTAATTTTTTTATTGATTAAAATTAAATTTATAAATTTCTTATTTTAAAAACCAAAATCAAAAGATTATAAAAGATTTAAAAATATAAAATATATCAAAATTAAATCCGTAATTACTCTTGATTTTTGAAATGATATGGAATGATCAAGAATAAGAGATGGTTTCCTTCTTGTTTTTTTTTTTTTTTTTTTGCTTTTATGTCTCATTGAGAAATATTCAATAACTAAAGCTTAAGCTTATGACATGAGCTTTTAGTTAATTTTAGTAAAAATAATTCATAATAATCCTATGCTAAGTAATTGTGTTTAAAGTTTGTAGTTAATTTTTTTTTCCTGATATTTGCTCCTTTTCCATCTTAGTATCATTGTTTTAATTTTTTATCTTTTTTATTTGCATATGTGGCAAGGACCCAATGCATGTTTTATTTTTTTTATTCGATGGGAAAATAGGCAATTCATGTGTCTTGACCACAGAACACTCTTAAAATTGCATCCATGCTATGTTGTCCACCATCATCAATTATTGTCCTGTGGTGGACAGGGTAGAAATGCGGATGCACTTGCACTGTACTTCGGTGAGGATCCTGCCCGTTGCCCATTTGAGCAAGGCAAGTTATAATTGGAACATTTTTCTTATTTACCTTAACTGATCTATGAATTTATGATTTAATAGAGTATTGCGTTTAGTAGTGATCGTGTGGTATACCCACAGGTTTGTTTCTTGACTTTTCTGAAGTTCAGTATCTCAACAAGATATGATGTCTATATATAATTTAAATGTTCATTAGGGGGGAGGGGAGGGTAGAACTTCCAGAAGATTTTCCCAACATGAGAAGAGCAAACGAGGCCTGAAATACAAATTGAATTTTCATGAATACTATTTGAGAAAGACTTGTGTAGTTATATTAGACGAACTGTGAGATAAATATGAAAAGGTGGAAAGGGATAGATAAGAGACAGGACAAGATGTAGACTTTGGAGGAATCAGAGTTTCATGATATAGTATAAAATCATTTGAGTCTAGTCTATTTGCTAAGATGAACATTGGAGAGAACCTGAAATGATTTCTGATCAATGCAGTTACAGCTACTCTCTTAAATTTTGTGAGATTGTTTCGTAAAGCGCATGAGGAAAATTTGAAACAGGCTGAATTGGAGAGGAAGAAATCTGAGAAGGAGGCTGAAATGGAGAAGGCAAGGGGTATAAATCTTACAAAGAAGAACATGGAATAACTGCAAATTGGTTTCTTCTTCGTTTCCTCGCTTGGCAATTTGATGTTCTCTGCCACAGCAGCCATCTGCCACAATGTTTTTTTTGGTGTGAAGGTGGCTCATGCTGCTGAGGATTGGTGCCAAGTATCCAATTCTCTGCTCCAGTACGGTGCAAATATAAGCCTGCAAGTGATATTGACAGGGCACGAGCACCATTCCATGAGGCAGGCATGCGGAGCTTTAAGGTATGCTGAAGGCTTGTTGAGTCAGAGCACGACAGATGAGTTCGTTTTTTAGAAATTAAACGGGGATCATACCACAGCATATTGTGTGGTTAAAAAGCATGGGTTCTCTGCGTGATTTAAAAGATGAGGGATGCGGTCCTTGCATATCATCGACAAGGGAATTTGTCGTTTTGGTCAATCCTTCCTTTACACATCAGGAGATTCGGTTTCCAGCTTTCGGCATTCGTTTTTGGCATACATTTTTTCTGCACCAGAGCGGATGGCTTAAAGCCGCCAAGTGACAGTGCCATGTACAGAGCTCTAACCCTACACAAACACTAGAATTCAATTCTTTTCTTGTAACATAGGGAGCAGCCTACCCCTTGTTTCTTCTAATAGAGATTGACTTGACCCGTCGCTGAAGATGTATAGTTGAGTAGAAGACGGGTTGCTCTTAGTGTGTAATTAATTGTAACATATCAGAAAAACAGAGGTTGCAGCACAGTTTTAAAACTTGATATTTTTAAGCACTCTAGTTTGTATCCATGGGAACCATCTTTCGAAGCCAGACATTGGTTGAAGGCTAGTAGCAAAGACTGGTAGGATTCCAATCTGCTCAACTCCTCTTGCTTCAGATTCAAGTAGAGGAAAAATGTATTTAAAATCAAAGGTGCTGGGGGCATGGGGAAATTCATTCAAGGCGGAGTCTTCCGGGAATGTTAAACAGTAACTACTAGAACTGTGGACTATTTATTATTATCTGTCTTAAGTGGTTTTTTTTTTTCCAGAAATTCAATGGTTTTAATGGTTCCAGAAGTTCATTCGTTATTGGGTATGGTTTCAGCCTCTATATGTAGAAAAAAGGAGGAGTTGAGGGGAGAAAGGAAGAGCGAAAAAGGTGAGTGTTAGAAGTTCATGTTTCATTGAAGGAGTCTGACATTTGGCGATGATTTTGAGCTGAAATCGAACCAAAAATGGTGGTTGAGAAAGCCATGGGAGGGGCGGCGCAGGAACGATTTCCAACTACTTTGTGATATGATGATGTATTGTCCGCTTGATTCTCTTTCTTTTTAAAATTATTTTATAAGAAATTAAAAAATTATACTTCAAAAATAAAATCTAAATATCATGTTGAATATTAAAAGACTACAATCTAGAGTAGTATACATACCGGTACAAAAGGGTCAGAAAAAAAAAAAATTCCATTGTAAAGTGACAATTATAACTATAATTATAGTAAATATTTTTCAATTAATAATTTATTTGTTGATGAATAATAATTTATCGTCTTTTAATTTGCAGCTCATTGTATTCTTACTTCAAAAGTGACCATAATTCTAAAACATATCTCAAAAGTCTTTTTTTTTTGTATTATCTAAAAATCAAATTATATATTGTTTGGTTTTATCATTTTCCTGCTAAATTTATATTTGAAATAATGGAATTTTTTTGTTTTTAAGTTTAAAAAGTTTTTTTTTGAGTTTCATCTCTAATTTTTTTTATTTATTATAAGACATTTCTCCATGAAAAATTAAGGAAACATTTTTATTAAAAAAATTTAAAACAGAAAACAAGGATCTTTATTGGCTTTCATAAAAAAAAAAAAAAAAAAAATAGAAGAAATGAACGTAAACAATTATTTGAACCAAAAAGTCCTTATTTTTATAGTCGGGAATTTGAGAAATAAGTTTTTAATAATTTTATTTTTTTAGAGAATAGGAGAAATAGAAAATATGCATTTTAAGAAATTATTTTATATTCGTAAACATTTGTTTTATTTTTTATTTTTAGAGATTTGTTTTTCTAAAAAATTTAAAAACGTTTCTCAATTAAACACGACTACGATTTTGATGTCCTAAATTGCGTGAATAGCAGAATAATTAGGGAATAATGTGAGCAACCTTTCGAAAGCTATGTCTACATGCTTACGTAAGAGTTAACCACTAGGGTTGATGCCCACACTACGCTATGTGCGGGATAAAAAACTAATTATTATATTAAAAAAATGTGAGTGTTATTAATTTTTTAAATTTACGTGAAAAAATATTAGAAATTATAATTAAAAACTAGAATGTATTATATCATATTAATTGGCCACTGTATGTGTTAATAAAAACAAAAAAAAAATGTGTGGCTTTTTTGACTTGGTAATCTAAAAATAAATTAGTTACCCTGTTTAAATGATGGTCTGGTTATAAAAAATAATTAATGCACATCTTACTGGTTTGGATTAACATACAAAATTTACAATCCATGTAATGAACACGATCACAATGAACTAACCTAGCGGATAATCCATGTCTAATTTGGGCCTTAATCTCTTAATCTCTTCCTGGTTAGGCCTTGATTGGGCCTTAATTGACACTAAGTTGCGTTAAATCTATAACTAAATTGAAGAGTTATAAAAGAATTAGAGATGAGATTTAATAAATAAATAAATTTTAAAGAATGAAATTAAAAAAATATAAGAATATAAATAAAGGGAAATAACCAAGCACACTCAGACGAATCTTCTAAATTAGGTTGATTTTCAAAACCCGCAACCCGTGAAATCATATACTCGGGTTTAATCAAAAAGCTCAATTCTCAACTAATTGAACGTTAGAGGATGAAATTGAAACCAATATTTCAATCTAAAAAATTTGTCAAAGTAAAGAAATAGCAATGAAAAGTTCAACGACTAAATTTGACATAAAAATAAAATGAAATTAAATGTTGAGGGATGAAATTAAAAAAAAATCAATTAAGAAAATGATTCAAAACAAAATAGATGATAATTAAAACCAAGGATCAATTTTGATAGGAAAAAAATTAAAAAAGTATGAAATCATTAAGAAAAACTCAATTATAAAAACTATCTTATATAAAACTAATGGCAAAAAAAAAAAAAAACCAAATGTAAATGAAGAAAAAAATTAAAGGAGAATGAAATTAAAAAAAAAATATAATTTTATAAATTATTTCAAATAAAATAAATAGTAATCAAAATAATAAAGATGAAATATGAAAGAAAAACACATTGAAGGGCTACTTTAAAATTTTGAATGGTTAGACATGAAAATCAAGTAAGAGTGAGAAAAGAAAGAAAAAACAAAAAGGTTATCGATGTCAAACCAGAGATTAGTAAGTCATACGCGCCACCTAGAGAGAAAGATGTCACCAAGACAATTCATACCACATTAGTGGCGGCTATCTCTAGTCATTGTAACATGTCTTAAGAACGACAAAGCGGTAGACATGCTGACATGTTGAACTCACATGCCAATAAATCTTTTTTTAATTATATTTTATATTTATTAAAACACCAAATCACCTCTTAATCAACCTGATAATAACAAAAAAAAAACATAGGATGGAAATATGAAAAAGCCCTTGCATGCCAGTTGAGGAATTCTTACTTAAGGGTAATGTAGTTATTTTACCGCGCTTTAAAAAGTAAAATAGTTAGAAAAAGAATATAGACCTCATTTAAATAAATTATACTTTTAAAGGTAATTTACTCACTCTACTATTCTTAAAAAGTTTAAAAGATCAATTTTTTCATGATCAATTTAAAAATAACTAATAAACCTTATGAAAAGACTGAATTACCTTCAATAAATAGTTGATCAGTTTTTTAAACCAGTGAAGCTGAAGGTGTAGAACTTGAACCTAGAGAATGACCAATAACAAAGATGCATATGGTGATAGAGGAACATAGTTTGGAGGGAACAATAGAAAGATTAAGAGAGGTATGTGTCATGGAAAAGTGTGATGAAGAGGGACATTAAGAAATGAGTTAGAGATTGTAGGGTGGTAGTTTGTTGTGATGTAAACAAAGGCATAAGAGAGTTGACTATATATTTAGAGTTAATAAATAGAAATTGATGTTCATGAAATCGAACATGATGAGAAATTTAAATTTGTTTAGAGGACAAGTCAAGAAAACAATAACCAAAATGAGAATAACTATAACCTAAAAACATACATGGAATTGAGCAATAATCTAACTTATAAGCATTATATGGATGAAGAAAAGGAAAAGAAAGACACCTCAAAGTACTAAAAAAACTATAATCTAGTGTATGATGAAATATACATTCATGTTAATGAATCTTCTCAATCCAAAAACTTAAACTGTTATGTGAGGCTCTGAGATATGATTTTATATTATTCTCTAACATCCCCCACCAGTTAAAGGCTTTGTATAACTTTGTTCAAATAAAATTTCTAAAATGCTCATTAATGAAATCTTCTAAATCCACGTAATGACTTTGTATAACTATAATAATATCAATCATCTTGGATGGTTGCAATATCGTCTATGTCATTTATCAAAATACCATGTAACATTTGTCATCTTCAATTGAAAATTTCACGAATAATGCCATAGTGGTAAATCCTTACATAATACTAATTATTATAATAACATTTTATATTTGTTTTTTTAGTTTTAGTTTTTGAATTTTATCATTTAACAACAGATTCTTTTTTTAAAAAAAATTTAATTCTTTAATATTAGATTGTTTTAGGAATTGTACTTTGTATTTTATTATGTTAGGTTATATGCCATGTTTTTTTTTTAATCTTGATTTATACCTTTAACATTAAATTTATTAAAAGTGGAGCTTCATATTTTTATTATTTGCTTTCTATGAATTTTTTTTGATATCATGACAGAGATCACGAGTTGATTTGAGTTGTATTTTTTCCTTGCTTTTTCAAATTGATTTCTTTTTTGATTTTATCCTTCAATATTAGATTGGTTAGAAATTGAGTTTCATTTTTTTTTCTCTATGAGATTATCCTAATCTAAAGATCTAGGTCATGAATTTGACAAGTTAACCCTAATTCAGTCAATTTTTTTGTCACTTTTTAATTGATTTGTTTTTTAATTTCACACTCCAATAACTCAATCTTATTTTTTATTTTTCAATTTCATCCTCTATTATTAGGTTGTTTGGAAAATTGAGCTTTATTTTTTTTAATTTTCTTTAAATGGGGTATCTTAGTCTCATGAATTTAATTTATTTTTTTTTTATTTCAACCTTCGACATTGAATTTGTTTGAAATGAAGTTTCATAGTTTTTTTATTTGTTTTTTATGAAGTTATCTTGACGCGAACCTCGTGATTACACAACCCATAATGAAGATGATAACATCCCCAAGAAAATCGAATTATTAGTTTTGGTTGAACCTTGATCTAGAGTTAACCTATAATTAAGAACCCGATATATTGAATGATTGCGAATGACGCAACAAAATCAATTATGGTCTAAAGGCTGCTTCTAAATTTTTAGCAAAACAAAACATAATATAGTCTTAAGATAATAACCCTAATGGTCATGTATTAGGGTGCAAACCAATAGGCCTTAACTAAAACTTAGTTAAGCACAAGCCTAATATCTAAAACAAGTCTAAACATTGATTTTAAGCCAAAACAAACCCAATAGAAATACAAGCTAAAAAACTAAAATATAATTATCCTAAATATCAATTAAAAAATAAATAAATGTTAAAAAATATTCAGATTAATGCAGGTTATCAAAATAACCTCAAAATCATATCTCCTTGCATTGGATCCTTTGTAGTCGAATCTGAAACTTGTAGATGAAAGAGTGTCCCTTTGTGCCATCTATTAATCCTCTTTCCTTACTTGAAAGATGTTGTCTTAAATGTTAAAGTTTCCTCCATTGTTTAGCCGAAAATATGTGCTCAAAAATCCAGGAAGGGAAGTGGCTGAAATATCTTCTTTAAATAGCCTCTCATAATTCTCATTTTGAATAAGAAAATCTTGTAAAATAAAAAAAGAATTCCAAGCCTCCTTACCACCACATACATTCCATAATGGATATGGAACCCTTGCAAACTATGAATATTAGTTGTTGTCATAAATGTCTCTTTATTTGACATGAAATTCTTGTAGAGTAGGTAAGATAATAGCTGTCACACATGCTTTCAAGAGTATGAAGGAATCCTTGTTTTGACTAGAATTTATAATACACAAGGATACAATGTTTCTTTAATTTTCACACATTCCTGGTAGATTCTAGTCTTGACTTCAAACACGTCGTTCTCTCTTATCCGTATGAATTAGAAGACTTAAGATATATCACCGAAATGTATGAATGTCTACTTTCCAACCCAATTGAAATCTTAGAATAATTGCTTTTGTAGCTCCAAATATAGTCTAAAAAGTAAATGAAGGTCCAAACATACATATGTTACACGATTCATCTAATAACTTAGATCCTCTGAAATAATCCATTTCCAAATTTTCATTTACCTTAAATCTTAACAAAATGTATAATAGCATATCTAGAAACTCCTATAAAAATTCCAGCCTAATACAATAGTCGAATTGAAAATTATGCTCGATAGCGTAAAACTAGACAGTAAAAAATTTTATGTCAAAATCTAAATCTGAACATGCTTGGATCATATCATATCTCGGTCTCATGATTCAGATCACAGGTTTAAGAGGCTAATTTGAGTTGACTTAAGTTGTTTTTTGATTTTTAATTGTTTTTTTTTCTAATTCATCCTTTTAATGTTGGGTTAGTTGAAAATTAAACTTTGTAATTGTTTTATTTGTTTTTTATGAGATTATCCCAATGTAATATGTTATTGTTTTAATATTAAAAAAAATTATATTATCCAACATGTCAGCATATCTATATTTTAATATGTGTCATCCAATATGCATTATATTTTGAGTCGCGAATAATTGTTTTTGTTAAAAAAACATTAACAATGTTTGAGTATTTATATATATATATATAAATAATCAGACTTGTAACACAACCTGAGCTACTAATTTAGTATATCCTATGCTCGGAAGGTTGTTTCTAGTTGTCAACTTGAGGTTTATGATATACATATACATATATATATATATATATACATATACATATATATATATATATACATATATATATATATATTAAAGAAATAAAAATAGTAAAATATCAGGTTTGATGATGTAGTGAGTGAACCATTCACCCACCCTCAGACCTGATTCGCTTTGAGCTTGGTCAAAGAGGGTAAAAATCCAATCCAAACGAATTGCATGATGTAGGATAGTGATGGGATGAAATCACCACTCTATACCATAGCAGGCAGCCCCCATTCGGTCAACTCCAACTATAGTTTAACACTTATCTTCTCTCCCCGAACGACATGCCAAGTGCTAGAGGGGTAGTGTCGATGCCTAAATAACAAGTTGTATCATTTTGATTTTTATGATATTTTTTTTTAATTCATTGGGGAGGTATGTTGGGCCTTAAGCTATATAACGAGAGTAGTCCTTCTCTCTTATATAAAAATAATTAAATAAACTGAAGTTATTGGAACTCAAATCTGTGAATTACTGAAGAAAGCTATTGAATACATGCACAATTGCTTGTATATTTTCATGATATCTTTGTGTTTTTGTAATGGCTTCTGGTGATATCTTTCTTTTTTTAATAAATGGTTTCTCTGAAACAAATCCTTGTGAATCTTTCTTTTGTATTAGCCTTGTGACAGAAGAACAGGAGATGGATATATATATATATATATATATATATATATATATATAACGATGGAAGTTCTTGCTAGGCCTTTAAGCTCATTAAATCTGCATCTTCTTCCCCTTCAATAACAATCCTGTAAGCGTATTTACCTTGTTGATCAATGAACGAGTAGTTCGCCTTGCAGCTTTTGAAGAAGATGCAACTGATAATGGTGTCCAGAACAACAAGAATAGAATACAAGTAGACGATAAGCATCCCCTCTGAAATTATCAGCAAAGAGCTTGGTGTTTCACCGATGTCATCATAAGCTCTCACAATTCGGTATTGGAATAATGCTTCAACTCCTGCCGAGGCTATATTGACAGCAAGTGTAAGTGATAGCGCCGTTGAAGCCCTTCCCCTAATCATAACACAAGCTTTTAGGATGGCCAGATATCCGCCGAATCTTTCCATTCCTGATATGACCAACGCCAAGTTGCATATTATGATCACATTTGCAAGGATGATGGAGTAAACAACAGCTCCAGCAGCTGAGAGGAAGAGAGAGCCAAATCCAATATGATCATGAAAAAGATTGAAAGCAATGGATAGGAGACAAAAAGCTGTTGCATTAGCTGAGAGGATCAATAATGAATTGCTTACATAGGTGAGGAGGAGAGGGTTGAAAATGGAGAAAATACAATAGAAAGAAGGTGGTTTGTGGCGATTGACGACTTGAATAACAGATGCTATTGCGATGAGGAACAGAGTAGAGTTCAGGGGAAGCGTGAGAATGAAAAAAGAGATTGTTTGAGAGAGCTTGAGACTGACAAGGGCGATCAACTCCGAGGAGTGAGGGAATCCTGCAGTATGGAACAGACTGTTCAACCTGTTGTATATGATTGGAAGGAGAGACGACGAGGGGGAAACAAGAAGCAGCTGTGCGAGGAGAGTTGAGGCCGAGAAAGGGAAGGCAAGGAGGGCTGATGTTAAGGTGAAGTAGTGATAGTTTTGAAGGTAAGTATAGATAGATTTTCGCATAATCTTGCTGCCTGTCGGAATACTATCTTGATCCATTGATGAGAGTGAAAAAGGCATGAATGAGTGTCTCACCTATAGAATATTGTAATATTGATGTTTCCTCCTCTTTATTATTATTATTATTATTGTTTTTGGGGTTGTCTTTGTTATCTCCGAAGTTCCCCAACAATATTAGCCGGCTACTATGAATATTTAACCCTACGTTTAAATGTATTATTACTAGAATGATGGCTTGGCTTCTCGTCTTTGGCTTTGCTAATTCAGTTAGTGCTTTTGATTGCTTGAAATACTAAACTATTACTTTTCTCATTTCTCTTGGTTGTGCATTAGTTCAATCATAGGACAAAAATAACAATTGATCATTTCCCTTCAACTGGAAGTAGGGGTGTTCAAAAAAACTGAAAAACCGATTAAACTGAGAAAACCGGAAAAAAAATAATCGAAAAAACCGAACCGTGAAAAAAAACCAATTAAAATTTTGAAAAAACCGACCGGTTCGGTTCGGTTTTGGTTTTTTAAGTCTGGAACCGGAAAAACAGAACCGAACCGAACCGGAACCGAAAAAAACCGAGCCAAACCGAGCCAAAACCGAGCCAAGCCGAAAAAACCAAGCCAAAACCGAGCCAAACCGGAAAAAACCGAGCCAAACCGAAAAAACCGAGCCAAACCGGTTTGAACCGGTTTTTGCTCTAAAAATACGAACTGAACCGAACCGAAACTGGTCGGTTTGAACCGGTTTCGGTTTTTAAAAAAAAAAAAAATTTGATTTGGTTACTTTTTTTGATAAAAACCGAACCGAACCGAACTGTGAACACCCCTAACTGGAAGGCTTACCATTGAATTATCCTTTCAAACTTTATGTAATAACCCACTTTTCACCCCTAATTTTTTTTATATACTTTCAAAAATTATATTTTCTAAAAGTTTTCAATCCTGCAATCAAGAAGTTTTCAAAACCTTTAACCACAAAGTTTCAAGCCCTACCATCATGAAGTTTTCGAGTCTTACTATCAGGAAGTTCCCTACTATCAGAAAGTTCAAGTCTTGCCATCAAGAACTTCTAAACCATATCATTACGATGTTCAAGCCAAGTCTCAATCAAATCATCTGTAATTAAGGTTGCATTTGATTTGAGGGTAGTTGTTTTCCAATGATACTATTTATTTGATTATAAGGGTAATCACTTTTCAATAAGACTCTTTATTTGATTATTTAATGTTGATGTAAGTTGTCTTTCAAAGAGATTAGTTTTATTTTTTAATTGTTTTGAAGATAGTCACCTCTTGATGAGATTTGTGATGATTTTTTTAACTAGTTTGATGTAGTCATCTCTTGATGAGACTTATCTTGATTTTTAAATTATTTTTTTTGGAGATAGTCGTTTCTTACTGAGATTTGTTTTGATTTTTTAATTGTTTTGAGGTTAGTAGCCTCTTGGTTACTTGTTTTGGATTCTTTAGCTATTTTGAGGGTAGTCGTCTTTCGATGAGACTTGTTTTTAATTCTTTAGCTATTTTGAGGGTAGTTGTCTCTCAATGAGACCTGTTTTGATTTTAATTGTTTTGAGAGCAATCACATCTCAATGAGACATATTTTGATTTTTCTTAATTATTTTGAGGTTAATCGCCTTTCGATAAGACTTGTTTTGATTATTTTTTTAGGGTTGTCACTTTCCAATAATACTTGTTTTGCTTTTTAATTTTTTAAGATATTCACCTCTCGATAAAACTTGTTTTGATTATTTGATTATGAAGGTATTTTCCTTTTGATAAGGCTTGTTTTAAGGGTAATTGATTCTTGATAAGACTATGTTTGTTTTATTTGTTTCAAGGTTAGTTGTTTTTTGATGAGACATGTTTTGATTTTTTAATTTGAGAGCAATTACTTCTAGATAAGACTTGTTTTGCTTTTTAATTGTTTCGAGGGCATTCATCTCTCTATAATACTTGTTTTGCTTTTTAATTGTTTTAAGGCAAGTTGCCTCTCAACGAGATTGTGTCATTTTGAAAAAAAATATCTCTTGTGTTATTTTATTTTCTTTACATTCTTATTATAAAAAGTTAAAAAAAAATTCCAATAACTTTAGATTGTAAGTATTGTAAGAAAGAGATAATTGTTATAACTCATGTTTTACCTTTAATTTTTCTATGTGCTTTTAAAAATGACATTTTTAGTCTATTTTAACTTTTGATTTTTAATTTAATTATGATGATAATAAAAAAACAAGAAAAAAAGGAAAACAAAAACAAAAACGAGTTTAAAGAATGAAATAAAAAAAAAGAAGAACAAAGAGACTGAAGTTATTAGGGATTAGAAATAATAGGGGAATAGCATGCAAAAGAGAAATAGAAAAAAAAAATTGAAGGATGAAGCAAAATTAAAAAATTATTACAAAATATCATTCACATTAAGAAGAGAAAATATAATTAATTACTAGGAATCCATGATAAAAAGAAAGTATTATAATTGTGTAATATTATTTTTTATTTTTCCTATTTTGAGTGAGGTCCACACAGCATAAATATGAGACATTCCAACAAAGGTAGGATACATACCTGGATTTAAAAATAAAGACTCTTGTAAAAAGTCTGGACAAACAAAAGACCTAGTAAACTTTACTAGATAAGAAGATGAAAAAAAATAATAAAAAAAAAACTAGCACAAGGAAAAATAAAAAAACAGTAACAGTTCATAAAAATCCAGCAGTAGCTGCCATGTTCTCGGACTCTGATCTCTCAGCTCCGGTGGAGGTAACCTCCATCACTATCGCCAAAAGGAAAAGGAACGAGACGCCGACACCATGAACACGTCCACACGCCTCCCTGACCTTGCAGCACGTGGAACAAAGCCTTGAAAGAGAACCTGCCAGTCCATGCATGAACAACATACGCTAGGGCTGTTTCACTTTTTTTTCCTAGCAATTTTCTTATTGTTCCAGCCGACTTTGATAGCTCATAAAGATCAATTTTAATCTCATAGACAATCTATTTGTTGTTTGAACAATTTTTAAATTTGTTTCGTTAATTCTGGAATTGCAAATGCATATTAATATTAATATTATTTTAAATAAATTTACAACGTATTCATGATTTTCTTTTCACGTTTGATTATGTTTATTTATATTAATTGAGTTTGTTGAAATATTTATAATTATTTATAGTGGTTATGTTAGGTGAAATAACTAATTTATAATTGGATAATATAACTTATATAATGAAAAGAAATAAATCAAAACTCGAGTTTTTATTTATTATTATTTTAAATCTAATCTTATAATAAAAATAAGGTGAGGATTTAGTTTTATTGTGGAGCCCATATCCTAAATTACTATTATAGAAATTTTTACCACTAATAAATACAAATATAATAACTTTATTGTCAAGCCTATCCCAAATCACTATTAAAAGAATTTTTACCACTAATGAATATAAATATTTAGTTTTGATAAAATAATAGGATGAATGCTTGAAATTAAATAACCAGTCCCTTTCCTTTTATATTATCAGCTCGCCGAGATACCCCGCAGCACTTTCTTCTTGCAGCTGATTAATATCTTTCGTATCAATTTGGCTATGAATAATCAAGTGCGGTGCTAGAATTTGTTGGGTACGTAACTGAATTCTTGGCTTTAATGATAACTAGCTAGCACAAAAGATGTTCAAATCGGACGAGCACTTGTTGGAGTAGAGATAATGCCTTGGAGGGTAGAATAGAGTGAATGAAATCCCTGCCATTGAATCTTGAGGACTCTTCTAGTTTCCAAAAACAAATAAAATTATCAATCAAAATAACAAAATAAGTTTAAAGAAGAATGATAATAGTAATATGCAAGTAAGCAAACAAACAAATAATCACACAATAACTTTAATTATCAAAATCTAATCTACAAGCTTTATGCATATTTGTGCAGCTTGAACCTAATACAGCTTGCTCGAATACCAAAAATATAAAATGAGTACATGATATTTATAATTATCATGGCCATGTAATCCCTAAATACTTAAAAAAATAAAATAAAGATAAATATGTATACTTATATATAAAAGCAAAGAAAAACATGTAGTAGAGAAAAGGGTGTGGTTTTAAGCAAACAAGATTTTAGCATGTAGTCAATAAAGTGACACAAAGGATTAGGGTTATACCTATATGTTTACATCTAAAATAAATAATTATATGTCAATCATGGAAAATAATTATTGTACATCACAAAATAATGGAAGATATTTGAAATTTGTCATACATAAAAAAAAAATAGATCAAGCTAGAAGAGTCATTTATTTACTATAAAAGTTAAAGGAGATATCGACCAAGCAACTAAAAGCCATGATTTACTAAAAACAATGATCAACCAATAAAGTTTGAACGCATGAAAATAACTAGAAGATATAGTCTTAATCAAACTAATATAGTCTTAATCAAACTAAGAGTCCTCAATGAAACAACTAATCAATTAGAAGTTAGAAATTTGTATTTTAATTGTCAATGCACAAATATATAGATATGGATTATTTATATTAGATGATCATATACAAAGTATTTTATTAAAATGAAAAATGAATATCTACAAATCTATCACAAGTTTATTATAATTGGATGATCAAATAAATGATATATACAAGGACAAGCAAGATAAATTTAATAAAATGTCTTTAACATGTGTATATGTATACAAAAAAGACAGTAAATACACACAAAAACTATAAAATCTATATTTACTTGAACTTCAATGGATGCTTGGGGATGCATGAATCCTAAAGTTGTCACCTTTAGATTAAATTCTTGGTAATGAAAAAAGATGTAATCTTTACATAAAACAAAATGTAAAATTAGCTATTTATTTATGCAAAAGAATAACACAAAAGAAAAATACATGTGGTAAATAAAATAAAAACTTCATGCTGAAAGATTTAATGCATTATGTGATGTTAATATTGAATTAGCTTAAATTTGACAAAGGGCCTTATTCCATGATATTTAGTCTAGTTTAACATGGTTTCAACATTTCTTGATCCCAAAAGCCACTTCGTGTCAAAATATTTTTGACAAACTAACACAACTCAAAAAATATTCAAGGAAATATCGTAATCTATTATAGGTTGTGTTTTTTCTAACCCAACCCAATATAAAGGTTGCATTGTTCCTAATAGTGAAATCCATGTGATTTGCAATGTTCTAAACAATTCAAATCTTATATTTAAAAAGTACTTTGTATCTCTTTTCAACATCTCTCTTCTACTTTGTCACACCTGATATCACGATGATCACTCTCTTTTCTAGGTTTTTATTAAGATATAAAAAGGACTGAAACATGTATAAGATATAAAGGAGTCATCAACTAGTATTAGAGTTACTAGTGTCATAACCCAATTTTGAGTTTTCCCCCAAAATCATCTTTTTTAAAATATAATAATAAACAAAAAAATAAAATAAAAATGGAAAAGGACCAATAACTTGATTGGATAAGACAGGCTGAAGATGGATTGAAGGCTCAATTGCATCCTTGAAGGACCTGAATGTGAAGAACGATGCATATTCAAGGTTAGCTTGAGTGAATATTAGATGATGTTGCATAAAAATTAAGTCTAAAGACTTAATTAGACTCTTAATAGACCAATTTGATTTAATCTTAGGCCTAATCAAGGATCTGATTAAATTTAAGAATTAATTTATGCTAAATTTAAAACAATTAATTGAGTGCAAAAACATAATTACACTTTTGATATGTTAAATTAATTATACTAGGGACTTAATTGGTGAAAAAGAAATTTGGAAGCCTAATTCGGGCTTAATCGAGAAGATTCGAATTTTAAAGGACCATATTTAATTTTTACAAACCTATTCGGATGAAATCAAGGGCAAAATTGCAAGAAAATCTCAGTTTTGGATCAATTAAAGGCTAAATTAAAGAAATTCAAGACCAAGAACCTCTCTGCACAAGGCATGTTTATTCAAGGACCAAATTTAGTTAAAAATATGGATTAAATTGAAGAAATTAGAAGTTTAAAGGTTGATTGAGGACAAAATTGAAAATATCCAGAATAGGGACCAAATTGAAAAGCCCGCTAAAATAAGAGGGTCCTTTTAAAACGTTGCTGGGATAAAATTGAATTGATTCCTATCTTTCTGATTTTAAGCTCTGACAGCTTTTCTTGTCATATATATTATGTCATATTCTACTAATAGAAATTGTCATCTTACAATTCTACTTGATAGATAAGGCTTATCATAGATTTGCCTCAAGCTGGCATAGTACATATCTCATAGCTGCTTCAGTCACTTTCAGATATAGTATTAAAGACCTTCCTAATATAAAAGGAATAAGTAGAGACAAGCTCTATAAGTATTACTTTATTTTATTGAAGGCTTCTTCACACTCCTCATTCCAAGTTCCAAGATTCTTTTTCCTAAATAACTGGAAGATAGGCTCACATGTTGTTGTTACTTAGGATATGAATCGTGATATATAATTCAACCTCCCTAAAAATCCCTCCACCTTCTTTTGTCTTAAGAGATGACATGGATTGAATGACCTTCACTTTATCAGGATCCACCTCTATCTCTTACCATGAATCCTAGCAACTTTCTAGACTTAATTTCAAATGAACATTTTACAGGATTTAGCCTTATTTTGTACTTCCTTAATCTTTCAAATAACTTCTTTAAAACTTGGGCATTACTCTCTTTTTTCTTAGACTTGTCAATCATATCATCTGCATACACCTCAAAATATTTGTGCATTATATCATGAAATAATATAACCTGGCCCTCTAGTAGGTTGCCCTTGCATTCTTCAACCTAAATGACATGACCTTGTAGCAAACAATTCCCCAAGACATGACAAAATGTTGTTTTCTCTTTAATTATGGAGCCATCTTTATTTGGTTGTACCCTGAGAAGCCATCCATGAAGGAATATATGGTATTAAACATATAACATTGTCGACCAAAACATCTAAATATGGTAAAGGAAAGTCATCTTTGGGACTAGCCCTATTTAAATCCCTAAAATCCATGTAAACTCTTATCTTCCCCTTCTTCTTCGATACAACAATTATATTAGATACGCATTGTGGATATTTAACTACTTCTAAAAAGTTGATGATCCATTGTTTCTCAATTTCTATCTTGACTTTGATCAAGATATCTGGGTGGGTTCTTCTCAACTTTTGTTTGACTATTTTACAACCTTCTACAAGTGGTATTCTGTGTACTATAATATTTGTATTCAAACTAGGCATATCATCATAGGACCAGATAAAAACATATATATATATTCTTATAGTAGAGCAATCATTTATGTTCTTTCTTCAAGAGTAATCAAGGCTCTTATTTGTAGCTCCATCTTAACTTGATCATCACCCACATTTATGATTCCAAGTTCTTTTATAACTGGTTTCCAGGCCTGTTAATGTTGCTCTAATAATTTTATGAATTATCTAATATTATTTTCATCTCATTCTTTTTCTTCTATTGTTACCACATATTCATTATAGTTTAGTCATTCATTCTTGGTTCTAAGTGTATATGATGTTATGAAAAATCCTCTTTCAGGATTCCTAGAAAATAAACATTGGCTAAATGACGCGTTGTCTAGGTTAAATCCCTAGAAATTAGGGTTTCTAATTTGAGATTTGAAAAGGTTTCAATTTAGTCCATGTTCTTCTAATTATGGCACACGCACCCTTAATTGACACAAAAAAAACTTTTTTATTGCATGTAATTTAACCTCCGCCAAACTCAAATATCAACCCTTACGTTGGTTGTATTTTTTATTTTCATCATTGGTATTGAATTTATGCATTTTGACCCTCAATTGACCAACAAATTTTCAATTTCTTCAATTTGCTCTCTGATTTGGTCAATTTAAGCTCCTATATTCACGTGTCTTTTCCAGTTTGATTTTTGGTTTTGAATTTCTTCAATCAAGTCCTTATTTGCCTATCAAACTTCAATATTTATGCAATTAAGCTCTTTATTTTACCAACTTAACTTCTAAAAATTACAATTTAACCCCCAGACTTTAATTTCTTCCAATTAAAACCTAAATTGACTTTTAAAAATCAATTTTTCTTGCAATTAAGCCCTCAATAAATTCAAATAAACCTTGAAAATTCTAATTAAGTCCTTAAACATCTAATTTTGAATTTTCCTCCTCAAATTGAATTTGTTTTTGTTAATAGGGCCTTCATCAGTCGTATATACATTGTAAAAAAAATCTTGTGTATTTAATCTTCCTCAGCTAATCTTCAACAATTACATGGATGCTCTTATATACTTTTCTCACTATATATATATATATATATATATATATATATATATATATATATATATAATTTTCTTTCAACATTTTTTTATTGTATTGTATTTTCTCTTTTTTGTTTTAATTTGTTTTTGTTTATATAGTGTCTGAAAAATAGGTAACAATAATATGTTGACGTGCCAGGTTTAGACACGGATATTGTAAGCCCCTAAAAAAGGAATACATGAATTTAAATAATTAAAGAAGAACCCATTAGTGATACATAAAATTTTTAACTTAAAGTATGAAGATAAACATAAGTAAAAAAGAAAAGAAAATGAAAGACTAAGTGTATAAGGATGAAATTAGTGCCTAATGTGAGAAAGAAAAAGGGTAAGGGGATTAAATTGAAAATACATTAATAAGTGAGGAACAAAAAAGAAAGAGAGAACTCGTCGGTCTTAGAAAGAAAAGAGGACTGATAGAAAGAAAAAAAAAGGAAAAGGGGAGGAGTCATTATTCTCTTTAACACCTTCTTTCAAAGAACATGTAGAGAGAACACATGTAAGCCAACTGTTGAGAGTAATTAGGGGGTTTAAATGAAGATTAAACACAAAAAATAAATCAAATTATAGGGAGAAAAGGAGAGAAAGTTGGTGGCAGCTGAAGAAAGATGAATAGAGACCAAAAGGTTTGAGTGAGATGGAGCTTTGAGAAGAAAAAACAAAGTTGGGAACAAAACTAACACCTTTCTATATCAATTTCTAACATTTTTGGGTAAGTTTGATACTAGTTCTTAAATCAGGTTTCTTGAGGGGATTTTTCTAGGTAAATGAAAGAGGATAGAGTGTGAAATGGAAGTGAAAAAGACATGTTGGTGTTTTAAAAAAATTTAAAGAAAAAGATGATTACTAAGGCCTTGAATTCTTCGGCCAAACATGAAAAATGAAGGGCGAAGACCTTTTTAATACTAATTTGTGTGTGCATATTAAAATAACAAGTTTTATGATCACGTAAGAAACTATTGTATGCTAAAACCTAAAAATATAAATAAATGCATATGGTGTATGCTCTTGTTTAATTTCATTATGAGTGTTTAAAATCTCATAAATTATTATTGTTGTGGAAATGACATGTTTTGTATACAATAGTGATAAAAAAAAAAAGAGTGAAAGAAATGCATGAAAAAGATTGGTTGTGTATTAAACCTATAAACCGAAAATCTGGATAGTATTAGAAGCTAAATTAGGACTAGTAATTGGACTACTTAAAGACATAATTTGAGATGTTATTCTCAGCCAGTCTTCGACAATTACCTGGACGTTCTGGTATGTTTTTCTCATTAATATATCTTTTTTATTTTCTTCCAACATTTTTTATATATTTTTATATTTTTTCTTTTTCTTTTTTTATATTTTTTAATTTATATGGGGTCCCAAAAATAGATAACAACAATATGTTGACATGCCAGGTTTAGACATGGATATTGTAAGCCCCTAGAAAATGAATGCATGAATTTAAATAATTAAAGAAGAATCCATTAGTGATGCACAAATTTTTTAACTTAAAATATGAAAATAAACATAAGTAAAAAAGAAAAGGGAAGACTAAGTGTATAAGGATGAAATTAGAGCCTAATGTGAGAAAGATAAAGGATAAGAGGACTAAATTGAAAAGACATGAATAAGTGAAGGATAAAAAACAGAGAGAACCCTTAATGGGTATTTGACATCACGGTAGTCCCTAAAAAAGAGAGTATCTGACATCGTAGTAATTAAGGTTAAAGATGAAATGCATAAGTAATGGGATTCTAGCTTTTCGGAAATGGTTAAGTACTCTCAATAGGTATCTGACATCGTGGTAGTCTTTAAAAAAAAGATAACAAAATTAAGGCATAGGTAAACGTTTGGGATCAAAACAAAGTTAGCCTAAAAGATGATTTTTCTTTGCCATACATAAATATTCTTATAGATAATGTTGTAACAATTTCTGCTTATTCCTTCATTGATGGATTTTTTTAGGTATAATTAGATCAAGATGGCCAAGGAAGACTATAATTATAACTGCTTAGGAAACTTTCTATTACAAAGTCATGCCATTTGAATTAAAAAATGCTAAGGCAACCTACCAACGACTAATGGTGACAATCTTACATGATACGATAAATAAAAAGATAAAAGTTTATGTAGATGATATGATTGATAAGTCCAAAAATAGGAAGGATCATATCAAAACATTAAAGAAAGTATTAAAAAAAGCTAAAAAAGTATTAATTAAATTTGAATCTATAAGTGCATATTCAGGGTGAAGTTTGGAAAGCTATTCAAGTTGACCACAAAAAAAAACGAGGTTGCAATTCAAGCCTGCTTTTGGAATTGAAAAACAAAAAAGCTTTATAAGACATTTAAATTACATGACATGTTTCATCTCTTAAGCAAACCAATCTTTTATAAGGCATTTAAATTACATGACCTGTTTCATCTCTTAAGTGAACCAATCTTTTGGTTACTTTGAAAGAAGAATCCCGATGAGAATTGGTAATAAGCCTTTGACAAAATTAAACAGTATATATAAAAATCATATTTTCCTATATCGCTCATACTTAAAAGACCTTTTATCTTGTATTTGACCACATCTTAAGTGGCTATGGGTTGTGTATTAGGCCAGCACGATGATTTTAGAAGGAAGGAATAAGCCATTTACTAAATTAGCAAAAAGTTCACTAACTATGAGTCCCGTTATAGTTAGTTATAGAAGCTATGTTGCAATCTAGTATGGAGTGCTAAACGACTTCATCAATATATATTGTATTACAGAATTTGGTTGATCCCAAAGATGGATCCTCTCAAGTACATCAATGAGAAGCCATACCTATCAATTTAGATTACTTGAGAAATATGACATTAACTACATCATGAGAAAAATAATGAAAGGAAACATAATTATTGAACACCTTGCTAATAATGCCACAAATGACTGCTGCTAAATTTTGATTTTCCTAAATGAGAACATCATGACAGTGGAAGAAGAGCCAGATAGTGAATAGTGGATAATGCAATTCGATGGCGTGATGGATGTATATAGAAATGGATTCGGTGGTATGATAATTTTCCTATGTGAAAAACAATATTCCATCTCAATCAAATTGTAGTTTAATTACACAAACAATATAATTGAATGTAAGGCTTGCATTCATGGCTTAAAGGTTGTTTTGGAAATGAGGATAAGAAGGTTGAATGTCTATGGAATTCAATGCTGATAATTTACTAGGTAAAATATGAATGGTAGACAAAGGATGAGAAATTAAGGCTATATCAGGAATACCTTACAAAACTTGCCGAAGACTTTTAAAAAATAAAGTTTACGCATATGAGAAGAGACAAGAACCAATTTGTTGATGCTTTGGCATCCTTAAAATCCATGGCCAAAATGAATTGTTAGATTAGAGTGTAGCCAATGTGTATAGAAATCAAGAATTCTATAGCACATTATTGTTTGGTAGAAGCAGAAGTAGATGGAAAGCCATGATACCATGATATTAAGCATTTCAACCTATACCGATAGTATCCTACGAAGGCATCCAAGGTAAACAAAAAAACCTTAAAAAGGATTGTCATGGAATACTATATAGATAGAGAAATCTTGTACAAAAGGTCATGTGATAAGACCTTGCTAAGATGTTTAAATAACAAATAAGCCAATAAAGCCTTATGAAAAGTCTATAGAGGAATTTGTGCCACTAATTCAAATGGACATATGATGGCTAGACAAATATAAAGATTCAACAAATTAGATAAGATAAAAAAAAAAGTTATTTTATTTGATTCAAAAATACTTGTTATTGAAAAGAACATGACTTTTTTGGATATTTGTATGATTTTGGAAATAGACTGCATAGAACATGTTAGGATATCTTAAATGTTAGGTGTATAGTGATAAGATCAATGCACCCATCAATATCTATGTTTAATATGGTGACACCTTGACCCTTTTCAATATGGGGGTTAAATGTCATTAGGCCAATCAACCCAAAATCAAGCAATAGACATCGATTTATCTTGGTGGCATTTGACTACTTTATAAAATTGGTAGAAACCAACTCTTATGCTCGTATAACCTAGAAGGTGGTTAAGTGATTCATTGAAAAAAACTTAATTTTTTGGCATGACTTACCTAAAAAGATAAGGATGAAAAATGCTTAGATCTTCATTAAAGAAATATTTTTAGAATTGTGTCTGAAGTGGAGGATCAATCACTCAAACTCATATCCCTACCAACTGAAATGAAAGGTGTTGTGGAGGTGTCCTATAAATTATTGAAAAGGTCATCCATAAGATGGTTGTTACATATAAATATTGATAGATGGTTTTCTATACTTTCTATACATGTTGCACTATAATAAAGACATCAACTGGAGCTACACCTTACTCATTGGATCATGGGATAAAGGTAGTGATGCCTTTTAAAGTATAAATTTCATCACTAAAAGTCATATTGGAATCTGAGTTAGAAAAATCTTAATGGGCCAATATACAATACGAACAACTAAACATGATTAGTAAAAAGATATTGGCTATGATTTGCCACCATCAAATGTATCAAAAAATGATGGTCAAGGCATATGATAGAAAGTTATGACCAATGACATTCAAAGAAAATGACTTTGTGCTATAAAAGATTTTGCCTCATTAATTGAAGACTAGAGCAATTGGGCACCAAATTATAAAGGTCTATATGGTGACAAAAGCCTTCTTACAAAGGGTGTTGATTTTAACTAGGATGGATGAAATGGGTTTGGTTAGGCTTGTGAATTCTAATTTTGTAAAGAAATACCTCGATTATAACATTAAATTTTGCTGAAAAAAATTCAATGTTTCCTCTAAACAACATCTCAACATCTTGTTTAAAGGATTACAAACAAATTAAAGAATTAATCAAGCAATTACCTCTTTAAGGTAACCACACTAAGTTGAAAGACAAATAAAATCATACAATCTTATATTAACCATACATATCATGCCTCCCAAGTTGTGTTTAGGCAGTACGAATAATGGTGTTAGTGGATTCAAAAGTCATAGACTTATAAAAGGTAGTCTTATACAAGTTTAGACAAGCTACACTATATGAGGTCTAAACTTATTAGCCTTAATTGCTTGTGCTTGAAATGAAAAAAAGATCATCTTTGTTATCCATTTCATATAAAAAAAAATTAAATTGTATCCCTTTTAGTTCTTTTTTTTTTCAGTCTGAAAGAATTTTCTTCATGAGAACCCTGACTAAGATCACACTACACACTAGGGGCAAGTGAAAATATAAAAATTGAGAAGAATATCATGATAAATTCAAAAACAAATAGAGCCAAAGGAATCTAAACACTAGGGGGCATGCCCAAATCAAAGACAAACGACAAAGTTAAAGAAAAATAGTAGGCCTTATTAAGAAAATTGAAAGAGGAAAACAAGAAAATATGAAAAACAAAGGAGATAAAAAGATGCAATAATTTAAGTAAAGGACGATGATCCTATGAATTCATTTCTTTCATAGCAAAAGAACCTTAGCATACATTATATGCCTTTATGAAGTCCTTTTTAATGAAGTAAGTAAGCAAGCAATCATGACCAATAAATGGTGCTCTCAAACAAGGCAAATGACTTTTTCATAAGAGTTGTGACTTTATAGACATTCTGCACATTATTATTCATGCCAATAAAATTAATGCTCAAATAAAGGCAAACATTTTTAACAAATCTCAAGAATTTTTATGAGCCTCTTGAAATATAAACCAACATGAAGTAGAAGAACACCTCACTATATACCTCTATTGATTCCAAACTCGGGTCATACAAAATATCAAGTCACCATTCCCCTGACACTACCTAGGGAATTACAAGAAACTCAAAACAAAATTTGTTTTGAGTTTATATAAAAATACTTTATGTTTTTACAACTTGAGATAGTCAAAATTGAGAAAAAAAAACATCATCTTAAGCAAATGATTCCTTGGTAAATAAAAAAACAAAGGAGATAAGGAAAGACATGCTGAAAGCCACATTTCCTTGAGCCACTGTCATAGTATATTTAAGGGTATGATCAAACTAGGGCAAAGTCATGATCAAAAAGCAACTAGTACTTTTAAATGGCCAGCAGAACAAATAACTTCATGTAGTCAACACAAAGAAAGAGTAATTGCTACAAAAATACTAGGTTATGTAACTCATAAACACTTGAACAAATGACCAATATAGGAAAACTAGGGTAGGACGATGGGTTAAGCGAGGCCAAATTAGAAATCGCAACCCCATTATAAAAAAAAAGATAAATTACAAAAGAAGATGGCCTATATTTCATATTAGGTAAAGATATATGCATGTCATCTAACCCTAAAAATGTTTAGTATTTCACAATGTCTTTAATGAAGTCCAACAAGGCTCTAATGAATCCGAATAAGTAAAATGTTAAACAAGGTCTACCATAACTAGAAGCTATCCTTAGTAATGGTACCAAAGGAAATTGATCTTGTGTTGATGGACTACTAACCATCACTAAAAGTTATCCTTGAGTGATAATACTAAGAAAAGTTGATTTTGCATCACCAAAAGATATCTTTAAGTCATGGTACCAAGAAAAGTTGATCCTACATCGGTGGTACTAACCATCATTATAAATTATAGTTATGGTTCCAAAATAGTACCCTCTCATGTCGACTGTGTTGCTGAAGATCAGAGGGGTAAAAGGGAGATGAAGGGTTTAGAGGACTTATCATAAATCGATGGTTATGATTTTATCAAATCAGACACCCTTAAAACCTCTTAGTGCTTGCCTATAAAATAGACCCATAACCTACATAATGAAGGGGAAAAAAAGAAAAAAATAGAGGAGGGAAGAGAGTTGTTGGGGAGAGTAACTAAAAAAAAATGGAGAGAGGGTAGTGTGGGGAAGAGAAAAGGAAAACAAAAGGGAAAAAAAGAAGCCCAATCATGGCAGCTCAATCCCTAAGCTTTCTAGCCTTTTTTAAAGACAATCACAACTTAAAACGCCTTCATAAAGATCTAACAATAGTTCAACATTATTGCAACCACTCTAGAAGGTGTCAATAATGGCCATACAAGTGAGTGACAACTTGGTTTTGTGAAAAAACAATAAGAATGGAGGTGCAACAACTAAAAGTGGTGGTATGTGAATCCCTGACTTTGTTTTTTGGGTTTGAGAAGCCTTGGTAGACGTGGTGCAACTTAAAAAGGAGTAGAAGATTAGTGGCAATAACAGTAACTCCAACAACTCAAGTCCAGGTGAGTATATTCTTAATTGTTAAGGGAATAAAATCTACAAAGTGAAAAATGATGACTCATAGATTTTACATGTTCTTCTAGTTTCAGTTATAGTGTGTGAAGTCTTTAAAGCTTAACATGAATGACTTGCTTGTATGCCCATATAATGAAATGATAAGCATTTAAAATTACTCAAGACACTTTGAAAGTTAATGGGAAAAAAGAATTCTAAACTTGGTTGGCTCATTTGGGGTTTTGGAGGTGTATCAAATTGCTTTATTTAGCATTATAAGCTTTAGTAGTCTTTGTATGTTTTACCCTTTCTTTAACCTTAAAGCCTCATATAAAAATTCTTTTTTTTTTTATGATTACAACATGCATTCCTTGTTATATTGATGAACATGTGAGCTATAGTTGTTAAGAAAAACTAAAGGTAATATCTATGAGTGGAGTCATATTGTTAACCTATAAACATATATATGTTTTCTATGTATTTAAAGCATGTGCTGGTGAGTAGGCTGTCTTTCAAAATTTTAGTTATGTTACAAAGAATAAATTAGATTTACCATTATTTTATGACATTAACTTTTTTTTTTGTTAAAGTTCCTTTAATTTTTTTCACACACCCAAGCCTCTCAAACAAAAAAACTAAAAAAATAATAAATTCTTGCATTCTTTTTTAATTTACACATGCTTGGCTACTTATTGATAACATTTTAGCGTCTTTATGTTTTGATTTTAAAAAGAAAAAGGCAAAAATATTTTTCATATTGCATACATCCATTTTGAGTTTCATAACTTGTTTATAAAATCCATCAAGGCTGGCCCCAAAATAAAAGGCCTTTAAAAGGTAAACATTCCAAAACCCTTAAAAAATATCATCTTTTTTAAAATCATAAAAGCAAATACTTTGTTATTGACCCATGATATTCTATATAAATAGACTTATAGTCAGCTATTATTTTTAATATTAATGTGAAGTAGCCCTTCCTTTGGTTTTCAAAACATGCTTTCATTTTGAGTTTATACAGTTTAATATTCACCGATGACATTTAAGTATAAAATGGAAGTATTGAATTTCTTTTCAATTTAATATTCATTTGTGACACCTAAGTGTTAAACTAGAGTATTGATTTTCTTCTTTAGTCTAATATTCATTGATGATACCTGAGTATTAATCGGGAGTATTAATATCCCTTTTTAGTCTAATATTCATTAATGAAAATCAAAAGCATCAATTTTAGGAACTTTTGAATGTCATTGCTACTATATCCTACCTTGAGTAGATTAATCGAATAAAGGTACTAGTTGGATATTCTAGGACTATGGTACAAAAATCCTTATTCAGCAAAATATTTTGAGTGAACCCTGTTACTTTACGTTAAATAAACATTAACTAGGAATTATCCATGGACCACCATTGCATAAATAAAATATTTAGCAACACCTTCTTCTAAGATTTGGGCTAGGTTGAATGAGTCTAATAAAAGCCCACCCAATTATTTACTAACATGGCTTGATAAACTATCTATAGTCACAGGTCATGATCTAGAGTAAATGGGCATAGAAATGTCAATTCACCAAACAAATTAGGAGTGAAGAAAACAAACAAGATTTGAGAATGGATAAGCATAAAACTTAGCTTGTGTTTAACTCATTGCAATAAACCCAATAGATAGACCATTGATAGATTAAACACAATACATACCATTAGGAATAAAGACAAGTGGTAATACAACTAATTACCTTAGGTAGGATGCTTTAGAGTAATAATATCTTTCTTTTAGTATTACTAGTCCTTTACCTAATATCTCTAAAAACCAGTTAGAGATCTTAGTGACCATTTATTAGATGACGACTTCTCTTTCAATTTTTAACCTAAACATAACCAAGCTTTTGTTTATATAAGCTCATCATGATGTTAGGTGCGACAACATACAAAACTAATTTTTCAAGTTTCACCAAGATTAGAGATATGATATTAATGTTTGTAAATATTTTTACAAGTTGATCAAGACTTTGTTAATGCTTAATGTCCTCAAATTTGAAAAGGGAAAAGAAGTGCAAGAAGTTAGTATAATAGCCACCAGGAAAGCTACATTTCTTGCTTACAAGTACTAGTCCAATGATAATGGACCACCCAGTTTCATCCTAAAGTAACCTATCACCTTGGTTCCAAACAATTACCAAGCAATGGATTATAATTACGAGTATTATCCCTATGTTGAAAAATCACTTACAATCATTTAAACTACCATGGATGAAATGCAAGAAGTGGATGGTTTAACCCATAGTGAATGATGTTATACCCAATAAGAGTTTGAAAAGCGAAAAGAATGAGGGAAAGGGTTGATCAATTAACCAGTAGCATCGAATATGAAAAAGGCTAGTAGACGAGGAGGAGGCTGTAGACTTCTTTAAGCATCAAAGATGAAAAGGTTGTTCTAATTTTTCATGACTGAGAAATTCTTACCAATGCATTACAACCATAACACATATCTTATTTATATATTTCAAGTACAAATAATATTTGGTGTTTAAATTGTAATTGATAACTTCAAGAAAAAAGTTGGCATTGTTTCAAACATTTAGGAAATTGGTTGAGGATGACTTTATGGAAGAGGAATTAAGGTTTTTAAATCTACTATTATTACCACCACCACCACTACTACTAATTTTACCCAATTTTAGTGGGTTGAAAACAAAAAGAGAGGGATCTTTTAAAAGGAAGGGATGTGGCCGGGCAAATTAGTTTATAAGGAAGGTGGGACTAGGAGGGAATAATCACTCACATAATACCTAATAACATCTCATGGATGGAAGCCTAAAGGACCTTAACATAGGTAATGTATTGCCTTGATGTGCTAGTGTAAGGGAATAAAATAAAAGATAAGAAATTTGGTTGGATTCGTCTATAAGTACAAAAGGTATCTTAACTAATTAGCCTATTTATGATATGCGTGTGTCTACAAGTAATTAAGAACATAGATAAGAATGGATGACAATTTAATCTAAGCTAATAGCAACCCGAATGGATGAGTTTTTTTTCTAGATAGTTACCTTGCATGATTAGTAATGGATAAGGTATGGGTATTGTCAAATTCGATTATAAAATCAATTCAAACTTGACCCAACCCAATACACACACACACACATAATAAATAATTAATATATATATATATATATATATATATATATATATATAAGAGCTTATTTTTTCATTGTAAACTAAGACGATCACTGTGGATTAGAATAGTGAAATTATTATTTTACCCTTTTAAAAAATCATTAATGTTGTTAGGGGTAATACAATTTTTTTCTTAGGACCTATTAGTCATTATTTAATTGATATGGGGTAGATATATCTTTTAACATTTTTAAGCACAATGCAATGACTAAATTACCCTAAAAGAAAAGAAAAATTAAATGGTATCTAGAGGCTTTTTGTATTTAGCTTTTTTACATATAGTAAAATGACTCAATTACATTTAAAAGAAAATTTATTTGAACTAGTTTACTGTGTTTATTTGTATTTTCATCCTAGTATTTTTAGTTATAATCAAGTTGACTAAGAAACAATTTGATATTTTCATCATTATTTAAGAAACAAAAGTGGTTAGCGAATGTTGCACATGAGTGCCACGTGAGAGGGTATGAGGTTGCCAAACAGTGGCTTCTAAGGCAATGCTAGAATTGTCTCGATTACCCTTTCATTTTTAAGTGGCGCGTGTATCCAACAGATCTTTAGTTTGACACTGACAACCTTTTCTTTTTTTCTTCCCTCTCCCACTTGATTTCTACATCTGGCCCTCTAAATTCTCAAAACAACCCTTCAATTTATTTTTCCTTCATATTTGGTGCCTTTTCTTTTAATTATTATTTGTTTTATTTGAAATAATTTATAAAATTAGAATTTTTCTTCAATTTCATCCTCATTTAATTTTTTCATCCTCCACATTTGGTCCTCATTATTTTGATTGCTATTTATTTTATTTGAGATATTTTTAAATTTTAATTTTTTAATGATTTCATGTTCCTTTATTTTTTTACTTTATAAAACCCAACATGAAGCCACATTAAAGAGTTTAACACAAAAATTATTTGCATAAGATTTTTACCAAGTACAAATAACATAATATGAAAGTGTAAAATGTTAGTAAGAGTCAAATGAATAAACTTTAGAGAGGAGCATGTAGGGAAGAAATTGACTTGATTATCTACTCGAAATAAATATGAAGAACTAGCCATTTTACAGCACAAAAACACTACAGCATGAACTAAGCACATCCAAACAAGACCTAACTTCATTTATGAGGAAGTATAAATAGTTTATTAGAAAAGAGGGTGACTTTTCCTGTCACATTACTCCCGGCCAAAATAACACCTAGCAATCCTTTTTTTTTTGTGCAAATTTTCCACCAAAGTATTCTTTTGCATGTCACCCCTACATGATGTCAAAGTAAATAAAGAGTGAGTATGAGGAGAAAAGCCACAAAACAGAGATATTGAGAGAGAGAGAGAGAGAGAGAGAGAGAGAGAGAGAGAGAATCACGGCTAGGGCAGAAGGAAGAGGAGAAGAATCAACCATAGAGAAAACAAGAAGAAAAAAAAAGAAAAAGTTGTAAAAAAAACCCTTTAATCTTTGTTTAATTCGAGTTGTAAGAACAACTCTTCACTTTCCATTGTTATTTTAAGTAAGTTATGTTGCAAGGGATGAAAACCCCAAATAAAAACTTAGGGTTCTTATACATGATAATGTTTTGGAAACTAATGTTGTAAACAATAATTATTTAACAAGAAAAGAAAAAATTTTAAAATGGACATTAAAAACAAATTGATGTATACTAAGGTGAGAACCTTAAACTAAAGCTAGCCATAAGAGGACTTGAATGGGGAGGGAGAGAACTAAAAATAAACTTAAAAAAAGTACTGAATTTGAAGTGTTAGAACATGTATTTAAAGAAAACATAGGTTGGAACAGAAATTTAAAGTGTTGATATTCTTAGAATTTGTATGAATAAATGTTGAATCCTTTCTTAATTCTTGCTTTAGAGATTAGTACATGTTTTATGAATGTTAGAATATGTTTGTAATAAAGAAAATGAAGTAATTTAAATAAATAAACTTGTGAGAAAATGAAGTATGAGTTTTGGCCAAGAGAAGAAACTCTTGTTTGATGAAAGTTGCTTGAAAAAATAGAAATGATTATATTGAATAACCTTATATGAGGAGTAGAAATTATCATTGATGATGATTTAAAAAGAAGTGTTAATATTACCTTAATATGCATTGTTTAATGAAAAGAGTATGTTATGTTTGTGAGTGTGAGTGTGTGTGTGTGTATCATAGATATTAAATCTTATGATATATTAAATGAGATAATTGTTATCATCCTAACATATATTAAATCATGAATGTATACATATAAAAATGTTTATGGGATTTGAAAGTGATATTGCTTAGAGTGGATGATAGAAGGAATTGAAGAGAATTATCATGCTTCACCTATAGCATGTTTCGACTAACAAGAAAATAATTTGAGGGAACAAGGTTTAATGTATTTGTTAGGCTTGACAATTCATGATATTAACTAAAGAAATTAACATGAGTGTTTAGAGAGATTTCATAAAAGAATGGTCTTAATGTATAGGCACTTATTAAGAAAGAAGAACGAATCAACTATATGGAAGTATGGAACAATAGGAACCTTTTTATGGAATTAGATTAATTAAAGAGATATTATGTGGCTTATAGCATGAATGTGTAAGAAGAAAATAAGATACGAGAAAAAAAATATTTTTTCCTTCCTAGGATGGGTCACGATCAAATGAATAAAAAGGAAAATAAATGAGTTTTATGTTTTATTACCAAGAACTGAAAATTTAAAATGGTTCATTAGATGATGAATGAGATCCCTGTAAAAATCGAGTTTTTTAGTATTGTCATAGGAGATATCGTAGGATCTGCACAACAACTAGGAGTTTCTACTTGAGCACCTATGTCAGGTAGGCCTCCTAATCATATTTAAACAAACTACTTAAATTGTTAAGGTTACAATTAGTATAAAAGGCTTATTCTTTGTTATTAAGTTGCAAACAATAGAAATTAATTATAAAAGATAGTTAAAATAACCAATTTCTAAGATGAAGAAATATGTGATGTCAAAATGTTGATGATCAAAATATTAAATTGGTCGATTTTAAAAATGGAATTGATGGTGTCAAAACATTGACAACCATAATATTAAATTGATCGATTCTGAAGATGGAACTAATAACGTCAAAATGTTGATGATAAAATGATGACCAGAGTGTTAACATGATTAATTCCCAACATAGAATTAATGGTGTCAAAATATTGATGACTAGAGTATTGAAATAATTAATTCCTATTAATAGTGTCAAATTAGTGTCGACCAAGAATTGAAATGTGTCTAAATTGACTCGAGGATCTAGAATATCTAATAATTGATTATTTTGTCATAGACAATTGTATGATAAATTTGATGATTGTCTTATATATTAATTCAATTAACTCATTCCATGTATTACAATTATGATTCAGGTGCATCATAACTTCCCATGAAGTAATATATTAATTGTAATATGTCTTTTGACATGTAATATAAATCATATCCTAGCTATATTAAAAGTTATGTAATGAAGGCTTCACTTTTGGTTGTCATTAAGTAGAAGAAAGAGGAGAAGAATCAACCAAAGAGAAAACAAGAAGAAGAAAAAATAGAAAGTTGTAAAAAAAACCATTTAATCCTTGCTTATTTTGTTTGGTAAGAACAACTCTTCACTCTTCATTGTTGTTTTAAGTAAGTTATGTTGCAAGAGATGAAAACACCAAATAAGAACTTAGGGTTCTTATACATGATAATGTTTTGGAAACTAATGTTGTAAATAAAAATTATTAACAAGAAAAGAACAAATTTTAGAATGCATATTAAAAATAAAGTGATGTATACTAAGGTGAGAACCCTAAGCTAAGGCTAGCCATAAGAGGACTTGAAGAGGGATGAAGAGAATTAAATATAAACTTCAAAAAATGTTGAATTTGAAGTGTTGGAACAAGTATTTCAAGAAAACATGGGTTGAAATAGAAATTTGAAGTGTTGATATTCTTAGAATTTGTGGCTTAGCATGAATGTGTAAGAAGGAAATAAGATATGAGAAAAGAACATTTTTTCCTCTCTAGGATGGGTCACGGTCAAATGGATATAGAAGAAAATAAATAAGTGTTATGTCTTATTACTAAGGACTGAAAATTTAAAATGATTCATTAGATGAATGAGATCCTTATAAGAATCAAGTCGTGTGTAACGATTATCCTTATTGTATAGGAGAGACTGTAGGATCCGCACAATAACTAGGAGTTTCTACTTGAGGATCGACGTCAGGTAGGCGTCCTAATCATATATATTTAAATAAACTACTTAAATTGTTGAGGTTACAATTAGTGTAAAAGACTTATTCTTTGTTATTAAGTTGCAAACAATAGAAATATATTGTAAAAGAGAGTTAAAATGACCAATTCCTAAGATGAAATTAGTGGCGTTAAAATGTTGACGACTGAAATATTAAATTGATCGATTTTGAAGATGGAATTGATGGTATCAAAATATTGACAACCATAATATTAAATTGATTGATTTTGAAGATGGAATTGATGGCGTCAAAATCTTGATGATCAAAATGTTAAAATAATTAAATCCTAAAACAGAATTAATGATGTTAAAATATTGACGACCAGAGTGTCAACATGATTAATTCCTAACACAGAATTAATGGTATTAAAATATTAATGACTAGAGTGTTAAAATGATTAATTCCTATTAATAGTGTCAAATTAGTGTCAATTAAGAATTAAAATGTGTCTAAATTCACTCGAAAATCTAGAATATCTACTAATTGATTATTTTGTCAGACAGTTGTATGATATACGAGAATTAATGTGTTGTATGTTAAAAAATCTAAATTTTGGATGCATATAAAATTAATGATTGTCTTACATATTAATTCAATTACCTTGATGTTAACTAATTCCATGTATTACAATTGTAATTCAGGTGGATCACAACTTCCTATGAACTAATGTATTAATTGTAATATGTCTTTTGACATATAATATAAATCCTATCGTAGCTATATTAGGAGTTATGTAAAGAAGGCTTTATTTTTGGTTGTCATTAAGTAATCTTGTAATTAAATATATGATATATTAAATTAGGATTTATTGTGATGTTATCTCATCTCTTATGCCAATAATATTCCTTCTTATCATGCTAAACATGCATAAATTTATACACATGAGCATTTATATGTGCGTTTATTCCCGTATCATGTACCAAATTAATTGTTAGAAACTTATGTAAAGTATTGATGAAAAGAAAATTATATCATTAAAAGGAATTATGTTTTGTAGAATTTGAGAGTGTTTATATTTTTTTCTATCAGATTTGATTCTTATTTTTTTTTGTTATTTTTTTTAACTTTGATAATTTTTTTAAATTAATATTTTTTTTATTTCATCATTCAACATTAAATTAGTTATGAATAAACTTCTTAATTGATCTTAAATCCCAGATTTCATTAATTACGAGTTTGAAAGAGTAATCTAGATTTAGAAGATTCATATTGGTTTGCCAAGTAAGTTTTTTTAATTGATAATTTTTTTCTTCTAATTTCATATTTTCACATTAAACTAGCTAAAATCCTTTAACATTTATTTAATTTGAAATTGAGCTCCTTTATTTTTTATTTGATTTCTATAATGTTTTATTATTAATTTTGAAAATAACTTGAGTTATCTCAAGTTATTTTATTTGATAATCGTGATATTTTATTTGATTTACTTTAAGGGCTGTGACTCTAATGATGCGTATATTATTTTTAGTTTTGTCGTGTAGCGTTTCATAGTGTCATTGAAATGTTTTTAGTAAACTCTTTATAATAGTAGAGTAGTGTTCACAATAGAGATTGTAACAATCTTTTTTTTTTCTTTTGAATATAATATTAAAAACACATAATTAATTATTGCTGGTTTGTTTTTGTTCACTCAATTTACTATCAATGTATTTTTTAAAATTATATTATTAAATTAACTGAACTTATTAAATTCAACCAACTTAATAAATGTTTTGAATTTTCATGTTTTTTTTTAACAGTACCACCATATAAATATTTTTTTACATTTACAAAAATTTGGATCGATTTACAGTATAGTATATAGTATAATGCGGGCCAACTAACTACACATGTGAATGAATATAAATATTCTAAAATTATATTTTATAAATAACAGGAAGAATATAGATATAATAGATAGCTTGCTAATGACTTATGGGCGCCAATTGCCGTCCCTAGAGCCAGGAAAGACGTAGTCGAATTTGGTCCGTGCGTGAAACGAAGGATATAGAGAAGAACACGATGCTCTTCTTCGTTCAATCATCTTTATGACTACTTCTTCTTTACTTCCGTTCATTCAATTTCTTTTCAATTTTGCCCCTGCTCCTCATCCTCTTCCTACTACTGCTCCTCCTATTAAATTTCTGAAGAATAACAGCCAATCAATCAATCAGTATTAACTAAAAAAATAGCTCTCTCTCGCTCTGAAGAAGAATTGATTGCTAAACAAATGTCAGGTGAAGCGGCGGCGTCGTCTTCTGGAGTGGTTTTACAAGGACTCGACGATGTTGAGGAATTCATTTGGGTCTGTCCGTCTGTCTTCCTATTTTCTTCTTCTTTTTACAAAAAGAGAAAAAAGAAATATAATTGTTGTACTGTAATTTTGCAAGAATAATTAGTTTCTGCCAAAATGTGAATAACATAACATTAGATATCTTATATATATTTGAGATTTCTTGTTTTTGATAGACTACTGTGATTTTCCTTTTCCCACGCGTTTTTGACTGATTGCCTGCTGAGAAAATGTGAAAAAGAAAAAGGAGAAAATTGAAGTATAGTTGTTGATTTAATTTATTTTTTTTTTAGTTTTTTAGCTGAGAAAACAAGAATTCTGACCTGATCAAATATATCTGTATACTACAACTGTTGGTCTGTTTTTAAAGTGTTGTTTCTTTTCTTTTCTTTTTTATTTGTGGCAACAACGTAGCACGTGAATAATATAATATTTTCTTGGAAACCAAACATGTTATTTTGATTGTTTCCTCACTTAAATTTTCTTTTGTTTCTTTTCTTCGATAAGTGTTTGATAGTTTAGTAGAATCTGTGAAAGGACAATAAGTGTTTATATTGCTGAGAAATCCAATGATAAAAAATACATGAAGCAAATTTGATGTCTCTATTTTTCTAGGAAAAAAAAAGCTTGATAGAAAACTGGAAAATAATCTGCCTTCATTACTTACTCAAGTAAGGAATGGACATTTTTATTAATACAAGTTTCTGCTATTTTTTAGAGACAAATTACAGTTTCCAAACAGCTGTTCCTATGATTTTCTTCTTCTTCTGTGTGTGTATTGTGAAATCTGTTAGATAAAGGTTCTAGAATCTAGTTGCTGTCGGGCCTAAACTTTGCATCCAATTGGAGAGATAGGATTTTGTTTCATTGATTTGCTGCTCTTTCTACAAAATTATCTTTACATCATGGAGTCTGTATTTTCTTGTTGAATATGTAATACACTGTATTTTTGGATCTGAATGAGAGAATGTTAAAATGCAGGTAAATGAAGGAGAGGGTTCGTTGCCATGGGACCGATTCAGTCATGTTTTTGATCTTGTGCAAAATGGAAACAAGGCATTCCGGGAGAATCGTTTTGAGGAGGTGATTTTTTTTCCTCTAACTGTCTGTGCCTGTTCTCCACTTCCATTGTATCTCTTGAAGTTTCTTGGGGGTGTACTTTGCTCAAATGCTTCTAATGCTATGGAAAAATTGTCGAAGGTTTTTTTTAAATGATAAATGAAAAGGAAAGATGAGAAGGGGCAAGGTAAGGTAATGGGTGGGTTAAGTTAATTACCTTGTAATCAAAGGTAAGCTTTACTTATAGTGCAAAGAATAGTTGAATACTGATGGTTGAACAGTAATCCAAGGCATAGCAACAGTATTCTTTTTCAATTTATGCAAGCTTGTTTTGCGAGTAAATATGAATGTGTAATCAGTACAGAGAGATGACTTGTGAGTTTTGTGAGAATTGCATATGGAATTGTGAAACAATCACTTCAACTGAGACTACAGTGGTTTGCCATGGCAGCACTAACCCCTTATTCCAGGTTGCATTTTCTACATACATCTTTCCCAGTCCAAGTTGCCTTTTTTTTATGTTGCTCTTTTGTTACCAAACCTCAGCAGAAATGTTAGTCGAACTCCAGAGCTGCACTCAATAATGATATGATTAACCAGTGTGGTTTGCTGATGAAATGAAAGGAAAAATGAATTTTCTTTTCTTTTAAAAATAGTACAGTCAACAACATCCAAATTACCATTAGATTATTTAAGCATGTGGAGGATTTTTTCTGTTGTGGTTCTTATCTTTTCCCCCCATTGAAATTAAAACATTATCGTAGTCCTTAGTCCCAAAGGAAGAGGTACCAGGAACCATATATATGGAGTTATTTGGTATCTTATTCATTGGTTCTAAGGCTTTAGTAATGCTAGCAAATGGTGCTCGTTGTCAGGGAGATGGTGATTTGAGATTCTTAGTGGAGTAGAAGTGCAGGCAACAGTTTTTGTTATGTTTACCCTTTAAAGGGTAATACTAACTCAAATACACCCTGATGTTCATAGAAATTCTAAATATTGTTTTTGAAAAGAAAATTTTCAATTCTCTCTTTCATCATGTATATAGTTATGGTCATCAATACTAACTCAAATACTCACTGAACCTATTTTTCCTTTAGTTTCTATTCCTCTGTAGTGGAAACTAGAATTGTAAGAAATCATCCAAAGCTTGCTGCTTTTGTTTTGTCATATTTGGTGTATAAGGATGTACAAGGGTTAAGAGTTTGAGTGCATGATGATTTTGAACATTTGCAATTATGCATCTCCAAAGAGAATGAATCTGTCAGTATGGTATGCTCTTTTAAGAAATGCAGCCAGTTTACCTTAATCTGGAAAAAAAAAAGAACTAAAAAAAAGAGACAAACGTTAACTACTGAAAGAGGTTCATTTATTACTGATTTATCAGCTCTACTTGAAAATTAAATATTTCAAAAATAGGCAAATAAAATTTATATCTCGTGTCATAATGCTGTGTTAATGTACTACAAATACATTGCTGATAATTCCAGTCTCTTGCTCAGGCAATCAATTATTACTCAAGAGCCAATAACATTAAACCCGGTGATCCTATTATTCTTGGCAACCGTAGTGCTGCTTATAGCAGGTTTGCTTTTACTGATAAATTATTTCCTTTAATTATTTATTTGGTTGGTTCCATTTTTTGTGAAGGTGGTCATTCAACTATCTTCTTGAAGAATTTTGCTCTAAATTTTAATTACTGCCACAACAACCTTTTGTTTAACCAGGGTCAGCCATTTCCTGAAACAGAGACCTGCATCCACGTCTGAGGACACACCATTAAATGGGCTGGATCCTACTATACATGCTGAAGTACGTACCAGATGTTTCTGATCTAAATTTCTGCGCTATTCAATGTTCTGACTGCGAAAGCATGTTTAATATATTTCAGCTTGCATTGAAGGATGCCGAGAAGGTAATAAACCTCAGAAACAATTCAGTGAATCCATGCATCTTAAAGGCCAATGCTCTTATATTGGTAAGTGCAGTTTGTTCTTTATCTTTTCTGTTTTGAAGCGAGCCTAGCCTAGTTCTCTAGGACTCATTCTCTGCATATGCTTTCTCTCATTTTTGTGATTAACATTCAAACTTGGTGAATGGGCAGCTGGAAAAGTATGAGTTGGCTCAGGATGTTGTTCTTTCAGGTCTTCAGGTTGATCCTTTCAGGTATTATGTTTTTTACTTTCACCATCCCTTTTCTCTTCTTCTTTTGGTTCTCTTAGCACTCATGGTTTTCGCAGATAGGATACAGAGCCCTAATTTTCTTTATTAACTCTCAGAAAGTGGTGGAGATGTTGAGTAAAGAGTTTATAAATACTTAATTGGCTGTAGATTGGTCACATTATTATCTTTTCACCTATTTGATACAACATATACCTTTTATTATTCATGCTAAGTGTTCTGGTAATATGTAGCAATCCTCTTCGTGTTTCCTTACGGAATTTGGAGAGAATGCTGGGCAGTATGATGAGTAAAAGTCTTGGGAAACCAGAACGTAGTGATGAATTTGATTGCACTCTCTGCCTGAAGTTACTATTTGAACCTATTACAACTCCCTGTGGGCATTCCTTTTGCCGCTCATGTCTTTTCCAGTCAATGGATCGTGGTCAGTGTTTTGCTGTTTTATCTTTGTATTTTCAGCCGTGGCAATGCATCTATTTACTAATTTTTTTGCTAATGCTTTTTTAAATGCTAGGTAACAAATGCCCATTGTGTCGAACAGTTCTCTTTATCAGCCCTAGAACATGTTCAATCAGGTGAGTTTAGTCTCGGGTTATAATTGCTAGAAAATATATAATAGAGAACCATTCCCAAGTCATTTAATGGCTTAAACTTTTAGGTTTTGTGGTTCTTTGGCCTAGTAGTCATGACTCGTTACTTACCATGTCTATCCTCTATTCTAATCAAAATTAAATTAGCTCATGCTAGTGGTGTGCCTATGCAAGTTTAAAGCACATATGTTTTTCACTCCAGGGGATGTGTTAAAATATATGATGTTAAACCATTCTTGAACCTCACTTAAGCTTAAACCTTCATTTTGAGTGGTTCTTTATCAATAATAATTAATTACAAATATGAAAAATGGGAGAGGTTGGCCTGTGGAGCCAAAAAGCTTTAAACACTAACCCTCAATCCCAAACACACACATGGGTAATAGGATAATGAAGATCATCACTATTTGCATGACCATGTCCAAAACAATTTGTTGGAAAGTAGGTTCTTTCTCAAACTGTGGGAAAACCAGTTACTCTTTTCATTAATGGTACAGCTCTTAAAGAATTGCAACACATTTTCCAGACTTGAGTGATTGATTGTTTGAGAAATTGTTTTAGTGGTCTTATTTTCTGTTTGTCTTCTAAATATTGGAATACCAACACTTTCAATATTGTATTGTTTTATGCATATTAATATATTTGTATCATTTTCTCTTCATATTTAAATAATTGGGAACAACATTTTTGATGTTATATTGTTTTATTCTGATCAATATGTGGTGTGTTGTATTATGATTTCCACTTTTTATAACAATTAAACTTTTATCAGTGTGACCCTAAACAACATTATACAGAAGAACTTCCCAGAGGAATACGCTGAAAGGAAGTCCGAGCATGATTGTTTGACAAACTTTGGTGTTGATTTGATCCCTCTTTTTGTCATGGATGCTGTTATCCCGTGTCAGAAGTTTCCACTCCACATATTTGAACCACGATACAGACTGATGGTAATTTGGTTGTTCCTTTGCTTAGATAACACAAGATACCTGATCCTACCTGATATTATGCAGGATTTCAGTGCTCTTTTATTTTGATTTCTGATACTGGTTCTACTTTATAGTTTGAAGGATATTTTGTTCTCACACCTGAGTTTGGTTAAGTTTTTCATAAATTCTCAAGTTCCTAGCACAGTTGGACTTGAGTCATGTGCTTCTACCTTCTAAACAGTATCCTCTATGGAGCATATTTCTAATGGATAGAGTAGAGCATGGAGGGACAGCTGCTTTATGGCATCATCAAGCTGTAGGGACTATTGTGTAGATTTTAGAGGCACTAGGACTAAAGTCCAACAGCAGTAAAACCTCAAGCAGTTTAAATAATTTAACCATTGATTCTGCACATTATTTTCTGTTTTATAATGTATTTTGTTTCCAACCTGATAAAAAAGAATAGAGAATATGACCCTTATTTGACTGCAATTTTTTTTTTGCTTGACTATCACACATGTAATTTATGAACTCTTCGTTTGATTGCAATAGCACATGCAAACTAGAACTAGTTAACCATATTTTAAGCTGAACCTAACATCTGGAAAAAGTTAGGAACATCATGAGTAACAAGAGAATTGAAGCAAGAAATTTTCAGGTAATTGGCTATGTAAAATATCCTAGTGGTTTAAGTTACGTGGATAAAGATCTACCCCTGCTGTGCTGTTGCATTTCATTGTAGAGCTTATGTTTCATAATAAATGATGATTTTAGCATGAACCGTTCCATTATTTTGGAAGCTTTACATTTTTAGCTGCTTTTCAATGGACTTGGCTAGATTTGTAAAGATATATTCTTTGAAGAACTCATGCATCTTGTAACTTATGAATAATTTTATGTCTTTAAAAACCCCAATTTAGTTAGTTCATGCATGCATTTTGTTGGCACATTCTAAATGCAGTAAGCTATGTAGTTAGGCAGCGAGATACATAAAGATGGACTGTAATAAGACCTGCATCTTGGTAATAAGATTGATATATATGACTAGAAGTCCATATTAGTTGGTGTAAAATGATTTGAAGTGTTGTGTTGCTTTTCTTTATTTATTTTTTTCTTCTCTTCTAAAATAACTTGAAGCTGAAAAACTTTTGCATCTCTTTTTCTATTTTGGCCTGTATATAATGATGGTCATTGTTCTTTCTTTCAGGTCAGGAGGATCATGGAAGGAAATCATCGGATGGGAATGGTAGTAAATTATTGATTGGCTCTTTTTTTGTTTCCTTTTATATTAAGGTACATTAGGTTGACCAAAACCCCTCACTGTTCTGTACTTTGATGTGCATTATGTAGGTTATCATCGATTCTGCTTCAGGCTCGATAGCTGATTTGGCTTGCGAGGTGGAGATTACTGAGTAGGTGTTTGTACAGTTATCAAAGTGTAACCGTGTTTTCTTTTTCTGATAATTTTTTTTCATTTTTTTAGCTTTTGAATCTTTACTTCTGTTGTTGTTTTCTGAATAGACAAGTTGCTATCCTGTAGGTGTGAACCACTTCCAGATGGGCGCTTCTATCTAGAGGTGAAAATATCATCTCTCTTTTTCACATACAAACTATTTCATCTTATGCCTTTGTACTTTTCAAACAGGAAAATGCATCAGCATTTAACTCTAGCATTTATAAACTTTAGGTTAACTTCTTCATATTTCTTTCTTAGGTGAAAACGTTTTGTAGAAGTTGAGCTATTAAATATCCAAATAAAACCATATTTGTTATTAAGGGCACCTAGATCTTGGAAACGTTTCATTTACTCTTAATTATACCTGTCAAATGAAGACGAGTCTGTTCATTTTCCTTATTTGGAGCCAACTTTTGAAGAATATATTTATTGTGTTGAATATACCTCACATCATGAAAATTATCTGCTGCAATCCTATTTGTTCAGCCTTAGCCAAAGCTTCCCATGATAGGAGCAGATCATTTTAGTTGGCAAACTGATTCTATAAACAAAGTACACAATTTTGTCATGCTACAGTAGTAGAATAACCAATCTTCCTTCCTAAATATGATAATGGGAGAGAGAGTTCATGATTCTTTTGTACTGAAGGTAATTGAATAACACTTGGAACTTGTAATTTGATAATTCATGGCAGTAGAACCCAAACATCTGAAGAAGAAAAAAGTAAAATGGAAAGCAGATTTTGCTGCTAAAGGGTCTCATTCAATTAATGTGTATATTCCTGTCTGCAATGTGTCTAGCTGTAGTTTCTGTCTCCTTATGATTTATAATTTATCTGTTCATCTCATAAAGTGTAATTTCATCCAGGTTGAAAGTCGCCGAAGATTTAGAATCCTTCAATCTTGGGATCAAGATGGGTGAGCTGCATCTTCTTTTGAGTATCATATCGTCTATTTACCTTTGTTATGTTGGCATCAATACTAAGCTTTTTGCTTTGTAGATGAGGTTTATGTGTTTCTATTCTTTTTATATAGGTATCGTGTTGCAGAGATAGAATGGGTACAGGATAATTCACCTGAAGGGCTGGAACAGAGAACCAAAGTATGCTTCTTCTTCTTCTTCTTTTTTTCCAGCATATAATCTGTATCTTAGTCTAATCTGTGTTTGTGTGTCTCCTCTTCTTTCTTTTTTCTGGCACCCAAGTGACAATGAAAATGTAAAATCAGAATTGGTGGGTTAAGACTGTATATTACAGGATATTCGATCAGAAGGCGAACAGTAAAAATAAGCATGCTTACTTATTTGGCATCTAATCTCTCTCTTTCTCTCTGTGTTGTGCTCCCCTTTTCCTTTATTTTCTGGTTTTGAAGTGACAATGAGAATGCAAAGACTTGCTTAAGAGTGATCCAATCTTTAGCACTGCTCAATACTTTATTTAGGTGCTAACAAAATAACCAGTTTTCAGTGAGTTCTTCAACCAGCAATTTTTTGGAGCACCAGTATGAATGCAGGATGATACCAGACACGGACATTTATTATATGTTACAATTTGGTGGTATCTTCTTGGATTAATTTTTTCATGTTTCCAGATGCAGGAACTTACAAATAGCGCAGCAGAATATGCTCAGTCATGGTTAAGGAGGGCAAAGGAAGCTGCAAGACAAGGTAAACACTTGGGATCAAAGCTAGGGAAAAAATGCTACTGTGATGTTCTGTTTATTTGCTCCATTTCTTGTTACACACGGGTTGATAATGATGGAGGATTGATTCTTCAGTTGGAAACTGTTATCAATTCCATGCTTCTATAGATTACCCTGGCTTAAATTTCTGTTAAGTTTGTAACAGCTGCTGAAATTTATTTATCATGATTTCACTACATGCAAAATCTCATGCTAGTGTTGAGTTTGGAGGAAAATTCATCGATACAGATACTGAATAACCATTATAAGAATTGTATCCACACACCTATATATTGTACATTAATGTATTTATTTTGTACTGGAGAAAGTATATTATATGCTTACCCATAACTCAAAAATTGAATTTTCATGTCAAAATATCTATCCATAGACTCCTCTTCTGCATTGTTTATGGGGTTTTGTTGAGTAATGGAGGGTATAGTTACCCGTGCAACCTTCAATGTTTCGTTTAATTTTAGGATCAGAGGAACTATTAAGAGGGTAACAATTGCCATCCAAAATGTGGGTAATTGTTACCCTTCCCTTCTAATTATATATATATATATATATATATATATATATTTTTTTTTTTTTGTCTTTCTCTTAATTTCTTGTAGCAAAAGGTAGGCAAATGTTTGCCTGTGTTTTTCTCTTGCATCATTAATAATATTTTGATCTTTTCTCTCTGTTACTTCTGACAATTTGCCCTTAAATTTATTAACAAATCAAACATTCTCTAGAACTAGTTTTTACATCCCTAACAATTGCTCCTGTGATAAACTTGACCCAAAAGGCACCCTTAGCTTTTAAAAAGAAGGCTTCAAGAAAATTTTTAACAACTCCAAACTTGGATAAAGACTATATCATATATGAAATTCACTTATATCAGGTGTTTTTTATATTGGAATGCAACTACATATGTAAATCTTTACTGATTACAATGAAGATAATGGTTGGAATTTTTGGTAAGAGGTCATGGGAACACAAATAATTTATGAGTTTTCTAGATAAAATGATTGTTATCAAGGAATTTTAGTATTTCCCCTGAAGCTTCTTTCAAAATTGGTGTCCTTTGTTTTCGTTCACCTTGACTCCATAAATCCAGTATGGAGTATACATATATCATTGGGAAAAAAAAGGTTTTGAATCACATCATTATTGTTTGCTTATTCAGAGCTCTTCTTCTTTACTCTATCTCTCAATTTGCATCTCGGCAACATGCTATTTCAATTTATGATGTGGAATTTTGAATGCAGATCGAAGAAGACTTGAGAAATTTCTTAATGTGGAAGCAATGATGCCCATGCCATTGGATCCTGAACGCTTCAGTTTCTGGGTATGCTTAACTTATTTTATCAATACATATGGGGTTTGTCCATGATTTCACTGCAGTTTCTGATTTTCATTTTCGATTCAGCTCGCTACTTTAACAGATAGGAGACCTCACGAAAGATTGCAGCTCCTTCGTCTAAGGGATACAACAGAGGTACAGTATCTCCTTTCAACATTGAAATTAGGAGTGCATTCTACAACATAGGTCTGGGAAATTATAATAAACGAGTAGATCTGATGTTTCTCATTTGATGCATGCATTCTTTTATCAGAATTTCATTTGTACACCTTCCATGAAAAGCCAATTAGAATATTTCATGTGCCAGCAATCCATATTCAATGAGGGAGAGTGTAAACAAGATTTGTATACAGAATGTTAATACAAAATGTTAACTTCTCATATGAGTGGGATGATATCATTTTGCATTAAATGCAATCATCATTTGTAAGATTTTTCTGTTTGATGTTCTGTATTTTTTTCTTTTTGGTTTTGTACAAGTCTTCCACGTCAATGATTTATGTCATCAAGTATTTGGGATGGAAGGCATTAGGGCATAATATGCTCATTTTCATGTCTGCAAAAGTGAGGGAATCATGTTCCCTTATAGTGAGCGTGCATATTTTACCATTAGGTTTGAAGTAGGACAAGAAGGAGAACAGGATCATGGGTTTCAAATTTAGAATCAATACTAGAAACAAATGAAGGAGGAATTGAGGACCAGCCTCAACTCCAGTGCATGGATAATTTATTCTTGGCAATTTTCAGAAAATTTTAGAAATTACAGATATACTCGTGCAGCTGAAAATGATAGGAATATCCTCAACTCTTGGAATCACACAGAAAGACAAGTCTTGATGTTTTTGTTATTTTATGTTTTACTAGATGTGATAGATATCATTGTGAGAGTCTGAAAATGCTGATTAATTTTCCGTTTTTCTTTCTAATTCTTTGCAGAGGATAAGACGAGGACTGTTATATCTTAGAACAGCAGAACAAGGCTGCAGGATGCAGTGATAATAGGTGTGATTTTCATAGACGGAATGTTATGGAAAAATCATTTTTATATATACATATATCATATATTCTTTCACCCACATGATTGTGGATCTCATTCTTTTTGTATCAATATTTTAAATTGAAATCCATCAACACATTTTTCAAATGGCATTTTTAGGTTTCTCCTATTCGTCCCCTGTAGCATCTCAAGTTGTTTGTCTTGAAGAGAAATGGTAAGGAAATTGAGCTAATGAGAGACAAGTTTGAGTTTTTAGATCCAGGTGTGACTGCTACCGTATTTTGTTGGTGTTTTCACTTTGAAATTGCCAGGTTAAAAGGAGGTTGAGGTCGCTGCGAAACTGAAGGCTGCTTTGAGGGATTGATTTTGTGGATCTATAAGAGTTTGATCTGAACTTTGGGCCGAAACCTTCAACTTATTTTTGGTTGCTGAATCTATCGCTTGCGTTAATATTAATCAATTAACGTACTGCTTTCCGATACCTGTTTTCTGAAGCCAATGAAGAGGTACAAACTTGTGTTGATTCCATTTCTGAGAATGCTACTTCGGTTTCTTCTTCTTCTGGACTCCCTTTATATCGCGGCGCTAGGATTTTGACGGCTGATTGAACGTGTACATTTTACTTCACTCGTCCAGGGTGGCATTGGGTTCGTTTTTACCTTCACTCGTGTTAGGTCACAGTCAAAGCTATTACAATTGCTGAGTAGATAGAATTCTATGCATGGTGAGAATGAACCACAGTAATTGACTTTGAATAAGACTTGCTTTATTACTGCATAATGGAGGAGTTTAAATACATAAAGGAAATAACAACTTCTCCTGAACACGTAGCGACCTTCTTGGATTATCAATACCCCTTTCTTTCACCTGAACCTTGTCCTCAAGGTCCATGTTTATGAACTTATGGTCCTCAAGGTCCATCCGTTTGTGAATGGTAAGCAGAACTCATTTTTAGTTATATGCTTGACATCTTGAAAAACTCACTCTAGAAATGGCTAATAAATATTGGATCCTGATCCGTAATGATGGGCTGAGTTTTTCAGTTATATGCTTGACATCTTGAAAAACTTCACTATTCCCGTTATGAATTTTTCAGCCACCATTTTTGTGGTAAAGAGACGAGTTAAGGGTAGAAAATGTGCTGATTTACTAAGCCGATCGACAATTACAAGAATTTGTGTTCTTGCTATTGGATGATGACAGTCCTTCGATGAAGCTCATGGTGATGTCGTCCCAAACTTGGCATGGAATGGGCAATGGTTACAAGAGTCCTGCAGGTGATAGAGTTTCTATCTTAACTCGTTGACATATATCACAAGAAGAGATGTATGTAGTCATGCACTGCCTGATACATATATGGCCAATTGAATTGCTGGGAAAGTCATTTGTATGTCCGTAACACTCCTGAATGTCCATCAACTTGAGAATCATGGAATTCTTGCAAGAGTCGCTTGATTATTAGAGAATTTGGAGGTATTACCACTCGATTTTTATAGCACACCAGTCGATTTCACCTGGTGCAAGGAACACCAAGTTTCACAATTGTTGACTGCCTATTATGTCCATTTAAGGATGTCTAGCAACCTCCTCTTTAATCTCGTCCTATATAGGAGCTTGTGAAACAAACAAAGCCACTCTTGACAGTGCATCAGCCACTGAATTCTCCTAGCCTGGTTTTTAAATGATTTCATAATGATACCCAAGCAACTTTGCCATCCATTTTTATTGTTTTGGAGTTCTAATGTGTTGCTCCAATAAATATTTGAAGCTGCGCTGATCTATCTGGATATAAAATTGTCATCCTAGCAGATATGGTTGCCAAGTTCGGATAGCTTGCACAATGGCCAACATCTCTCTCCCATAAATAGACCATGACCGTTTGGACAATCTCAAAACTCGACTTATGAAGACAATTGGCTTTCCTTATTGAGTTAGAACAGCACCAATTCCATCTCCTGAAACATCAAATTCAATAACGAAAGGCTCATTAAAGTTAGGCATGACAAGTGTAGGTGTTGAAGTCATGGTTTGTTTGAGAGCTTGGAAGGCGGATTCAACCTCTTTTGACCATCCGAATTGCCAAGGTTTGTAAGTGGATGTTGTAGTTACAAACAAACTTGCAATAGTATCCTGTAAGGCCTAAAAAACCATGTAATTCAGAAATATTAGGCCTCGTTTGTTTGGTGGGAAGTGATTTTCTAAAACCACTTTCCAAACTTTCCTGTGTTTGTTTATCATTAGAAAAATTGGTCAGCGGAAAACATTTTCCAGTTAAAGAAAAATTTGGCTTGGTTTCTAGGAAAGTGTACTTTCTAGAAATTGTGAAAAATTTAGAAATATTATATTATTTACTGATTATAACAAATTTGGTCCTTAAACTTTTGATTACTCTATATTTTGTTTTGAATCTTTTTTTTCTCTTCAATTTCACCCCTTAGAATTTGATTTAATTTTATTTTTATATTAACTTTGATCCTCATGATTGTTATTTGTTTTTCTCTTATTATTTTTTTAATTAAAATTTTTTATCTATCAAATTTGGTCCTCATTCTTTTGATTGTTACTTATTTTATTTGAAATAATTTATGAAATTGCAATTCTTATTATATTAATTTCATCATCTTTCAATTTGTTTTATTTGTTAGATTTGATCTCCATTATTTTGATTGTTATTTATTTTATTTGAGATAATTTATGAAATTAGAGTTTTTTCAATTTCATTCTCATTCAACTTTTTAATTTGTAAGATTTGTTCCTCATTATTTTAATAAATTTTAAAAAAATATTCGTAAGTTATTTTCTAGCTCATTTTTCATGACATGACCAAACACTGGAAAGTGTTTTCCAACTTATTTTTCATGACATTACCAAACATCGGAAAATAATTCACTTTCCAGGAATTTACTTTTCAAGAAAACCACTTTTTAAAAGGAAACTACTTTCCAGCAAACAAACGGGACCTTAGTAGGCTTAAGCCAATTCAACATTGCATTAATTTTACCTTGATCAACTTTCACTCCCTAAGAAGTAACAATATGACCCAAGTGCTCCAACTTTTGTTTGCCAAATGCATATTTGTTGAATTTAATATAAAATTGGTGTTGCCTTAAAATTTCAATAGCTTGTTTAACATGTTCAAGATGTATGGTTCAATTGGAGCTATAAATTAAAATGTCATAAAAAAAAACTAGCATAAATTTGTGAAGGTAAGGTTGGAATATGGAATTCATAATGGCTTGAAAAGTGTAGGGTGCATTGCAAAGACCAAAAGGCATGACTAAATATTCGTAATGACCATTATGAATGTGAAAAGCAGTTTTAGAAATGTCTAGAGAGTGCACTCGTGATTAATGGTAGCCAGCTCTAAGGTCTTATTTAGTAAAGTAGAAGGCTCCATGAAGTTCATCTAGCATGTCATCAATTATTGGAATTGGAAATCAATCTTTGATGATTGCAGCATTGAGGGTTCTATAATCAATACAAAAATGCCATGTGCCATTTTTCTTTTTAACCAATTAAATAAGAGATGAAAAAGAACTAGTGTTGGATCTTATAAGCCCTAATTTTAACATTTCATGAACTGTTTTTTAATTTTAGCTTTTTGAAAATAGACACACCTATAAGGTCTCACATTGATGGGCTTGGTTCCTTCATTTAGAGTGATGCAGTGGTCAATCTCTCTTGTTAGGGGTAATTGCTTAGGCTCTTGAAAAATGTCCTCAAAAGCTTTTATCCAGTGTTGCATATCCAAATGTACATAATGTTATGGTTCATTTGCTGTGATTTGTAAGCAAATAAAAAACATAAAATGTCCTTGCCATAACTTTTTGGAAATCAAGGAAGCATGTTGAATGGGTTGTGCATTTAGTCCCTATAACTTGTGAGTTTGATTTTTCCACTGGAACTGCATTGTTAATTCTTTCCAATTGCAAACCATGGTTTCTAATTGCTCCAACCATTGTATGCCTAGCATCAAGTCTAACCCGATCAATGGTAAGGAATAGAGAGTAAGAGAAAAGGAGATACCTTGAAGTAAGATCGACACTTGCTCAAATCTCTCTTGGCATTTCAATGGATTCTTGTTAGCAACTTTCACGTTAAATGGCCTAGTTGGAACCACCAGTAATTGTAACAAATTAGCAACCTTCTCGCTAATAAAATTATGGGTGGAACCACTATCAATAAGGATAACCACCTCATAGGGTCCGATCTGAGCCATTACTCACATGGTGCTAGAAGTTGACCATCCTTTTAAAGCATGAAGTGATATCTCTGGTTCAATTATGGTTTCCTCATTTATCTCAGCTTCATCATTTGAACTGTAGCTCCCCTCCAACCAAAAACACCGGGGACCTTAACATTTATGGTCTAAGGTAAATTTATCATCACAATTAAAGTAAATGCCTTGAGCTCACCGCTTTTGCATTTCTTTCCAAGTGAGTCTTTTCATTCATAAGGCTGGTGTGGTTTTTGTTTGGGTTGAAAGGTTAAGTTATGGGCAGCTGAATTGTGGTGCCCGTGTGGTGAATGAGCTGGCCGTCTTGCATTCGTGCAAAGTTGAAAGCTTCCTTTAAGGATTGTGATTTAAACATTTGGATGCCTTCCGTAATTTCTTATTTAAGCCCCCCTATAAACATCTTTACCAGAGCTTTTGGTGTCCATCCTTACACCCTATTCCCTAGTCTTTCAAATTCTTTTTGATAGTCTCGTAATGAGCCAACCTGTTTAACCCTTGATAAAGCTTCATCAAAATCTTCACAATCAACAGGTTTGAAATGAGCCCACAGTTCTTCCTTAAAAGCTGCTCGTGTCACTTTTTTCCCTTCTTCGTTGTAGGTATGACGTAGCCATTGCCACCATTGATTAGCTTCATCTTTGAGATGGAATGACGCCAATAACACTTTATGAGCTGCCATGGTACAATGGTATTCAAAAAATTGATCCACTTTGTTGCACCATTCAGTTGGGTCATCACTGGAGCATTTTAGAAATTCAAGCTTTGCCAACTTAGAAGAGAACATTTGTCTTTCTACCTCTGTAGTCTCCTTAAACTCTTCTTCATTATTATACGAATAACCACTACGGCCATTAGTGTTGTTGCTGGATGCTTCTTTAGTTGAGAGCAAGGCCATATATAGCTTGTTGATGGCTTCCTTCATGTGATGTAACTTGTCATCAAGACCAAGTTTTATCCAACTCATATTATTTTGAAGTCTTTCAATTTGTTTTTCCAAATTTGCAATTCATTCTTTATTGGTTGTCATCGTAATATATTGCTCTGATACCAATGTTAGATCCCAACCAAAGCTATTACAATTACTGAATAGAAAGAATTCTACTTAGGGTGAGAATGAACCACAGTAATTGACTTTGAATAAGACTTGCTTTATTACTGCACAATGGAAGAGTTTAAATACATAAATGAAATAACAATTTCCCCTAAACTTAAGACCTTAAATATTTAAAACAAGGACTTCAACTACTACTTGCTAATTAATAGCTACCATTATCAAAATTATGCCAACAAATCCTCAACAGCTTGTTTAGTCATCCCTTGCATGTGTCATGCCATGAACCTTGGATTCTTGATAGGAACACGTAGCGACCTTCTTGGTTTATCAACTCGCTCCCTCATCTAGTATACAACCTAACCAGTGTTGTTTTCAGCATCACCACTGATGAGTTTGTCCTCTTACGTGACTTCTTTATGAAAGATAACTTCACATTGGTTTTGTTGGGAAAAAAAACTAGGAACAACCAGAAACCAGTTTTGCCAAATCAATTCACAAATTCCAATCCTTTTCCCTCTTTGTGCAATCAAAATCAGAACTAAACAATCAACAAGATAATGCAAAAAATCACATAAATCAACACCAAGATTTTTACATGGAAAACCCAATACGGGAAAAAACCACGGGACCATAGTCCACCTAAAAACTTCCACTATCAACAAATAATGAGTTCACAATTGTTCTTCCTCAGATTTAACTAAGGGCTACAACATTCATATCATCAAGAACAACCTATTCTTGGAATACAACAAGATTAAAGAGAGAAGTGTTTGAGAAAAACTCACAACACTGACAACCCCGTTTTCTATCAAACTAGCCAGCTTCCACATTACCAATCTTAGATCCAACCATTCAGAACGAAGAGTAACGTGTCTAGAAGATGCTTTCCAAATCTCAACCCAATCCAACAGTTAACGAGCTGGAAAATAAAGAATGAAGACAAACAGTTCAGCTGCCTCAACTTCCTTTATTTCTCTTGTGCTTTCTATTATGTTTTCTCTTATTAATTCACCACATCCGCTACAGTAAACATTAGGTTTTTAATTCCAAGAGACAGCCACGCTGTCTTTTGATAATTAATGTGGTGGTCCCCTCATTACATGGTGTAGGGCCACACACAACAAATCTCCCCCTCACGCACCATATGAGGAATTCGTCATACTAGTGATCAACTTGTAAACTTCAATGAAGGAAGCTCTACCAAGCCTACTTCCCTTCTACAAAACTCAAACTTCTCTCTCGGTAAAGGCTTGGTCATCATATCTGACACATTGCTATCAGTATGGATCCTCTCAATAACAAATGACTTCATTTCTATAGCATCTCGAATCCATTAATATCTAACTTCAATGTGATTTGATCAAGAGTGAAAAGTAGGATGCTTACTGAGATGGATTGCACTTTGACTGTCATAGTGCAACACAAAGTTCTCTTGAACTATACCAAGTTCATGTAAGAACTTCTTCATCCATAACAACTCTTTGCCCCCTTCAGTAAGAGCAATATATTCAGCCTTTGTAGTGGATAATGCAACATATTTTTGCAACCTTGATTGCTATGAGACTGCTCCCCTTGCAAACTTCATCAAGTATCCTGATATGGACTTTCTAGAATCAACATCACTAGCCATATCTGTATTTGTGTATCTATCCAACACATGTTTATTATTGCCAAAACATAAGCTAAAATTAGAAGTACCTTTGAGATACCTAAGTACCAATTTCACTGCTGACCAATGTTCTTTACCAGGATTGGAGAGAAATTGACTAACCACACCAACTGCATGAGCTATATTCGGCCTTGTATAAACCATGCCATACATCAAGCTACCAACTGCGGATACATAAGGAACCTTTTTCATCTCATCTCTTTCTTCATCACTTGAAGGACATTGCTTAGAACTTAGTTTAAAGTGGCTTACAAGTGGAGAACAAACAGGTTTGAAGTTGCTCATGTTGAATCTCTCAAGTACCTTTTGAACATATCTCTCCTGAAATAGCCAAAGTTTCTTCTTTTTCTTATCACGTGTAATCTTCATGCCAAGAATCTGTTTTGTCGGTCCTAAGTCTTTCATTGCAAAAGACTTGCTTAACTTTTCCTTCAAAATCTGAATCTTCTTAGCATCATGACCAACAATCAACATATCATCCACATACAACAAGAGAATAATAAAGTTTCCATCTGGAAACCTTTTCATAAATACAAAATGATCAAAAGTGGTCCTATCATAACCATGATCCACCATGAAAGAATCAAACTTCTTGTACCACTGCCTTGGAGCTTGCTTTAACCCATTTAAACTCCTTTTCAACTTGCAAACTAACTGCTCTTTGCTTTTTGCTTCAAACTCTTCAGGTTGCTCAATGTAGATCTCCTCATCTAAATCACCATGGAGAAACGCAGTTTTCACATCAAGTTGCTCAACTTCAAGATTCAAACTAGCAGATAAACCAAGCACAACTCGGATTGAAAACATCTTGACCACTGGTGAAAAAATTTCTTTAAAATCAATACCCTTCTTCTGACCGAAACTTTTCATAACCAATCTTGCCTTGTACCTTGGTTTTAAGCAATTTTCATCAATTTTCAACCTGAACACCCATTTGTTCTTGAGTGCTTTCTTACCTTTAGGAAGCTTCACTAACTCAAAAGTATGGTTTTCATGTAAGGATTTCATCTCTTCTTGCATTGTTTTCAATCACTCACTTTTTTTCTCATTGCTTTCAACCTGAACACCCATTTGTTCTTGAGTGCTCTCTTACCTTTAGGAAGCTTCACTAACTCAAAAGTATGGTTTTCATGTAAAGATTTCATCTTTTCTTGCATTACTTTCAACCACTCACTTTTTTTCTCATGTGACATAGCCTCATTAAAGCATTCTGCCTCTCTCCCATCAGTAACCAGCACATACTCATGAGAAGAGTATTTGGTGGAAGGTTGGTGAGGTCTAATTGACCTTCTCAATTGTGGCTTATCTGGAGCTTCTTGCATAACATGTTCAGGAATAACATCAATATCATCATTAGTTAATTCAGTATCACCAACTAATGGCTCAATAAAAAAACCATCATTATCATCATTTTACAAATCTCCCCCATGATTAGCAGGCATTAAAGGTAACTGTGGAGTAGGTCTTGGATTCAGATTAGATGGAATAAAAATAACAGACTCTGTTTTCTCTTTCTATTCAAAGTCTTCAATGGTTTGATCTTCAAAGAAGATAACATCTCTGATTCTAACAATTTTCTTCTCCTTTGGATCCGACAACCTATAGTCAAACTTATCATATTCAGAACCCAAGAAAATACACTACTTTGTCTTGCTGTCAAGCTTAGACCTTTCATCTCTTGGAACATGTACAAATGCTCTGCATCCAAACACTCTCAAGTATGCATAAGAAACATCATTTCCTTTCTATACTCTATCTGGAACATCAAATTCAAGAGGAACTGATGGAGAAAGGTTGATCATGACAACTGCAGTCTTCATTACCTCACCCCAAAAGGACTTGGGCAGCTTTGCATGAGAGAGCATACATCTAATTCTTTCAACAATGGTTCTGTTCATTCTCTCAACCACTCTATTTTGTTGTGGAGTCTTAGGAACTGTCTTCTCCAACTTGATACCATGTTCCTTACAGTACTTCTCAAAAGGACCTCTGTATTCACCACCATTGTCAGCTCGAATACATTTCAGCTTTTTACCAGTTTCTCTTTCAACTCTGGCATGGAAATCCTTAAAGACATCAAGTACCTGATCTTTGGATTTCAAACAAGTAGCCTAAATTTTCCTAGAGTGATCATCAATAAAACTAACAAAGTATGATGCACCTCCAATGGACTTATCAATCATAGAGCAAACATTAGTATGAACTAAATCAAGAATATGTGATCTTTTATATGAAGTTGATCTTTGAAATGCAACTCTATGTTGTTTACCAACTAAACAATGAGTACATGTGTTCAAGTTTATACCTTTTAATGGAAGGTAGTTTTTCTTGGCAAGGATGTCAAGGCCTTTCTCACTCAAATATCCAAGTCGCTTATACCATAAATCAGTAGAGCAATCTTCAATTGCATTCACCTCCCCTTTGATCACCTGGGCCTGTGACATGTAGAGACCCATCTTCTTCCTTTTAGCAACAATTAAAGAATTTCTGAAGAGCTTCCATTTACCATCTCCAAAATAATTGTGATAGCCTTCATCATCAAAAGTACCTATAAAGATCAAATGTAGGTGTATATCGGGCATATATCTAACATCTTTGAGTAACAACTTATACCCGGTATTGGTTTCTAACCAAATGTCTCCAATGCCCACAACACTAGCCATCCCTTGATTTCCCATCCTAACTTGACCAAAGTCACCAGCAGTGTAGGATGTGTAAAAATCACATCGGGGTGTAACATGGTAAGAAGTTGTTGAATTTACAACCCAGGCGGTATCCTGACATACAAGATTAACACAACCATCATCACAAACAATGGCAACATCACCATCAAATACAACTACAATCATACCATTTTCTTCATTCTTGTCTTCATCTTTGCCCTTTTTATCTCTTTTATACTTTCTATAATCTTTTTGAATATGCCCAGGCTTGTCGCAATAATAACACTTAATTCCCTTCCTTGACTAAGATCTCCCTCTTGGCTTCCATTTGCCTTTTCTATTGCCAGATTCTCTATCTTGCTTACCATAAGAACTTTGACTTCTCCCATGACTTTCTGTAACAAATGTATGAGACTCATGAGTGCTTGTCCCTTTCCTCCTCTTCTCTTCATTGAAAATACTATCCTTCACAGTTTTCAAAGTGATCTTTCTATTTGGAGTAGAATTGCTAAGTGACACCACCAAAGTCTCCCAACTATCCAGCAATGAACTCAATAGGATTAGTGCTTGCATCCATCGGCTAACTCAAGATTCATCAACGACAGCTGATTTAGTAACCCTTAGAATTCATTTATATGCACTAAAACATCTTCATCATCTTTTTACTTCAAATTCACAAGGTCTCTAATTACAAAAACCTTGTTTTATGCACTCTCCTTAGCAAAGGTTTCTTCCAAACTGTATAGCAGTCATGTTCTTGAGAAATATGACTAATGGACTTAGAAGATACCCATTTTCTAACATTAGTGGTAGCTTTTCTATTAAGCCCATTCCACCTTGCATCATCCATTTCATCAGGCTTTATTCCTTTACATTCAAGTGGTAAAGCCAAATCATTACAATATAAGTGATCCTCCACCATTGTTTTTCATAGAAAATAATTGGAGGAAGTGAGCTTTATCACGCCCGAATCTTCCTTTTCTATTTTAATTGTACAAGAAATTCAATCTACATAATTAGTGCTCTGATACCACTTTATTGGGAAAAAAAACCAGGAGCAACCAGAAACCAGTTTTGTCAAATCAATTCACAAGTTCCAATCATTTTCCCTCTTTGTGCAATCAAAATTAGAATCAAACAATCAACAAGATAATGTAAACAATCACACAAATCAACACCAAGATTTTTATATGGAAAACCTAATGTGGGAAAAAACCACGGAACCGTAGTTCATCTAAAAACTTCCACTCTCAATAAATAATGGGTTCATAATTGTTCTTTCTCAGATTTAACTAAGGGCTACAACATTCATATCATCAAGAACAACCTATTCTTGGAATACAACAAAATTAAAGAGAGAAGTGTTTAAGAAAAACTCACAACACTGATAGCCCTGTTTTCTGTCAAAACGGCCAGCTTCCACAGTACTAATCTTCGATCTAACCATTCAGAATGAAGAGTAACGTGTCTAGAAGATGTTGTCCAAATCTCAGCCCGATCTAACGGTTAACTAGCTGGAAAACGAAGAATGAAGACAGACGGTTTAACTGCTTCAACTTCCTTTATTTCTCTTATGCTCTCTGTTATGTTTTCTCTAATTAATTCACCACAACTACTACAGTAAACATTATGTTTTTAATTCCAAGGGATAGCCACGCTGTCTCTTGACAATTAATATGGTGGTTCTCTTGTTACATAGTGCGGGACCACACACAACAGGTTTTCATACCTCTTTAATGTTTCTAGTGATAGACTCTCCCTTATTTTTCAAGCCCAAGGAGAGATCTTTTGCCTTCGTTAACGCCATAGAAGTTGTGTCTGCTCCAGATGGTCTTATCTCTGATTTTGTATCCTCAGTTCCCCAAGGTGGAGGTTTGTATAAGCATACTTTTGAAGTGTGTTGTCGATTGAATGTTGGAGGGCCAACCATAACTCCAATGAATCATACCTTGTCAAGGTTCACCATATAATGCCTTTCCCCAAGGTGCTCGGAATGCATCCGTTACTTCCAGTGCCATAAAATACCCGCAAAGTGATGTTGCAACTGCAGCTGAAATGGAACAATCTGAGACGCTGCAACCGAACTTCAAGGGCATTGTCGTGTGGATGAGTGTTGATCATGGGTTTTCCTACTTAATCAGAACGCACTTCTGCGACGTTGCAAGCCAGGCCCTTGAAGACTTGTACTTCAACGTGTATATAAACAGCTTGATAGGTATGTCAGGTCTTGACCTTTCTTCCATCAACAATGCCCTTTCAACTGCATATTATACAGTTTTTGTGCTCAATGTCTCATCCATCAAGAGTGGATCCATCAGGATTCAGGTTGGGCGCGCATGCTTCCGGCATACAGACTGGCATGCCTAATGCTATTCTTAATGGATTGGAAGTTATAAAGATGAGCAACTCCGTGGGGAGCTTGGATGGTTTATTCGGTGTTGATGGATCGAGTGAAGGGCATAGAATGAAGATTGTTGCGGGTGTTGGCCTTGCAATGGTGGTGACAGCATTGCTCTTACTTGCAATTGTGTACATCTGATGGCCAAAGGGGCCTCAAGATTGGGAGAAGCAAAACAGTCGCTTCTCATCATGGCCCTTTCCTCTCCGCATCAGCTATTGTAGTTTCTCGTGTTGAGTTTCTTGAATATTATGCACAACATAAAAACTATGAAATAAAATTATTTGGAAATTTTAGAATTTGTTAGATAGATTTAAAATTATTTAGATATTTATCACCTGAAAATCTGATTTTCTTCGATTTTAAATAATTTGTTAAAGGTTGGGTTGTTGCAAACCACAAGCTATTCAATTGTACGACCTCCAACAATAATCCACACGATGAACCACCTGTTAAAAATCTCTTAAATTTATATTTAGAAGAGATAAATTGCTATGCCTAAAATGTTAACTCTAATTTTGTGTTTATGTAGTTTTTATTTCTAACAAACAATCAATCTTCTTTTTGCACTTATAAATAAATGGGCTTAGCTTTACATTTTTAGGGATTTTTAAAAATCCTATAAATAACAAAATATTTATTTGCTTCTTAAATAATATTTATATATTATTTAAGGATAATTTTAGAAATTTAATCAATCAAGTTCTCATTTTATTTTTCTAGATCTAGAAATATAATCTGTATATTAATTATATTCTAATCCTTAATTTCTAAATTATATTTTAATGAAGTCATACTTAATTAAATCATCCCAATTTTATTTCCAACTAATGGTTCTTAATGTGTGTGATCCATTAAGTTCCTAATATGTTGGCCCTAATATAAAAAAGAATTATAATTAAATAGAATTAAATAAATTAAATATTATCAATTCATCAATTAATTAATTTATATTTGAAGATCAAGTGCATCGTCTTGTAACATATCATGATCTCCCAAATATTATAAAAGTTATTAGTGGTTTGACTTAACCTTTCAGTGACCAGTTTTTCAGTGTAATTAATATCCTTTCATCAATAATGTTCTGATTTAACATTATACCATAAAGAGTATATATGTCATGTTAAATCATGTTTGTTCTCTACATAATAGTCATTAATCGTTTGAATGAGATTTGAAACTCTTTTTAAATCTCATTTCACACTGGCTAAGGATTTCTCAGTCAATATTATTTGATAACAGATAAAATATTTTTTCTAATTCATCTAGGGTGATGAATCCTCTTTTGATCACTCATTTACTTTTATATAGTTCATGCTACATCCAATGTTTGTCTTTTTTATTACCTCAATTAAGATAACATGTAATAAGATTAAAGTATAATATTCTTTATATAAGATGATTTAATGATCTCAAGTCTAAAGATCACATACACAACCGTCACTTGAGCTTTTTCATAGACATAAGTGATATCTTCATATGAAATTATCATGTAAATCAGTTCAGTGCACATATTTTATAATAAGTATCTACATATTAATTATAGGTATTCTTTATATCTCAACTTATGAAAACAACTGTTTCTTTCATAAAGGAAAGACTAGAATATGTATCAGTCTCTACGGTTCTAATGAATATCCAGTATTGAAAAAAGTATTGGCTAGGAATATTTTAAAAACAATGCTTTGATGCAATAAGAATCGTATAATTTTAATAACTCTATAATTTCTTTTATAAAACATTTTTGTCCTATAAATTTTTTCTTTATTTTAGATTCATTAATTTAATATTATATAAATATTAAACATAAATTAAATTTTTATTAATAATAAATATATATTTACATAAATATAATAAAATAACGTGTAACTAGCCGATTAAATATATAACCTATCAAATAAACTTGGTGACCAGCAAGAGCAGCTCGAGGAGATCTAGCGTCTTTGGTTCTCGGAAAAGCAAAAGTGGTTATTCCAGCTACTTTTCTAATCAAGGTCTTGGTCGATACTTCAGTTTTAGTGAATTGCAAAATGCCACACAAAATTTTGATGAGAAGGCAGTGATAGGCGTTGGTGGGTTTGGAAAAACGAGTTCCAGACAGAAATACAAATGCTCTCCATGCAAGCTGAGGCATCGCCACCTTGTATCGCTTATTGGCTTCTCAGATGAACAATCAGAGATGATTCTTGGTTATGAATACATGGCTAATGGACCACTTCGTGACCACATTTATGGCTCAAAACAACCTCCTTTGTCGTGCAAACAACGGCTTGAGATTTGCAACGGCCAAGGGGCCGGGTCTCGGGTTTCATGGGTTAACCCTGGTCAACCGAGTCAACCCAGGAAAATTAAAAAAAAATTAAAATTTTAATATTTCATATGAAAGAATCCATGTAAATATAGATTATATATATTATGAAGTTTAAAAGAATATTTTAAAAAGTTTTTTATTCCACATCAAAAAGATATTATGTTAAGCTTTTAAGTTAAAGTATTTAAACTAAAAACGCTTTTTATTCCACATTGAAAAAACATAACTTTTTCTTTGGAAACATAGAGTATATATACTAATAGGTTTTTTATCCCACATTCAAAAAACATGATTTTTTTCTTGGGAACATAGAGTATATATACTAATGGGTTTCAAATCCCACATCGAAAAAACATAACTTTTTTCATGGGAACATGGAGTATATATATGAAAGGGCTTCAAATCCCACATTGAAAAGATATTATGTTATCCTTTTAAGTTGAAGTATTTAAACCAAAAGGTTTTTTTTATCCCACATTGAAAAAACATGACTTTTTTCTTGGGAACATAAAGTATATATACCAATGGATTTCAAATCCTAGATATGAAAAAAAAAAAACGGGTCTCATCCAGGTTCGCTCGGGTCGCCAGGGTCCCGAGTCAACCTGTCGGGTCGCCTGGGTTCGGCTGGGTTGTTGCCACAACCGGTCTTTTATTAAACCCGAACCGGTGCAGCCACCGGGTTGACCGGGTCCCGGGTCAACCCGCCGGGCCGGGCCAGGTTTAATAACTATGCCTTTAAGCAAAGCTGAAATATGAGATCCCTTCTGGCGATCTTTTTTAACCAAAACCAAAAAACTATATTTGTAACTCGGTCAACCTGGAATCCCATCTGACATTTCCCTTTAACCAAAACTAAAATATGAGATCCCTTCTGGCGACCTCCTTTAACCAAAACCAAAAAACTATATTTGTAGCTCGGTCAACTTGGAATCCCATATGGCGATTCCCTTTAACCAAAGCTGAAATATGAGATCCCTTCTGGCAACCTCCTTTGACCATAGTTGAAACATGAGATTCCTTCTGGCGACCTCCTTTAACCAAAATCGTAATATGAGATCCCTTCTAGCGACCTCCTTTGACCAAAACCAAAAAATTATATTTGTAGCTCGGTCAACTTGGAATCCCATCTGGCGATTCCCTTTAACCAAAGCTGAAATATGAGATCCCTTATGGCAACCCCCTTTGACCAAAGCTGAAACATGAGATCCCTTCTGGCGACCTCCTTTAACCAAAACTGATATTGGTATTGCGGTTGGGTTAACTTGAGATCCCTTCTGGCGATCTCCTTTAACCAAAACCAAAAATCTATGTTTGTAGCTCGGTCAACCTGGAATCCCATCTGGCGATTCCCTTTAACCAAAGCTGAAATTGGTGTTACGGTTGGGTTAACCTGAAATCCCTTCTGGTGACCTCCCTTAACCAAAACTAAAAAATTTATTTTTATAGCTCGGTCAACCTAGAATCCCATCTGGCGATTCCCTTTAACCAAAGCTGATATCGATGTCGTTCTTCCTGATGGAAGGGTTTGAACCTTTTGTTTTCTTTTGAAAATTTCTTAATAGATTCTTCTCACTTTATTGTTGTTCCAGAATCAAAGTCGTGATTCTTTGCTATCATCAACTTAATGATTCTTTCTTCATCCACAATCTTGTTGGATTACATTAAGGATTCCTCTTGTAACCATTCACAAAACATATATGCAATGATTTATGATTAGATGTCATGCATGTATTCTTACCTGGTTTTAAAACATAGGTCCCATCATCTTCTTCTATTTCATGAAACTCTCTCTTAACATGAGCTTGCTTTTGTAGTCGTATGCTGGATTCATTTCTCGTGTTGCCTCTTTTTTACCTATCATATCTTTGAGAAGAAGTCTTCGACTTTTTACAACTAGCTTTTTTTTCAAAATGTATGATTTGTCATTGTCTTCTTTGTCATGCTTTTGTCAAATGCTTTAACTTATCTTTTTCAAATCTACGGGCTCTCATCCTGTTTTAAAACCACATAAAACTTTTCATGAAATATCTTTTATTGCCCTTAGTATGGGGTGTGATCCTAGTCCGAGTTTTTATAAAGAAGAAATTCATTCCGGCTCAAACAGGACCACCAACGATAAACTCTTTAGAGAGTGAAGGGATAATGAATTTTTCTTATTTCAAAATGCACATTGTTTGGATTGATAAACTTTGTTTTTATCTTGAAAGAAATTTACAGGTGATTATAGAGTGACCACTTAACCATTTATCAATTCATTATGCTATCCAGAGGTAAGGTTGTACTTCAGGGGCAGCTTTTCTTAAATTTCATCTTTGATCGATTTATGATACCTTCCTTGTAACCCCTCAACCTTGTTTAAAAAAATACATAATCTCATCATTTTTTTAAAGAAAAGGTGGGCTCAAAGACAAACACAAAATCTAGCTGACATCATGAGCCTTGATTGTCAACTAGAGAAAATAAAAGCAAACCAAAAGCAATGACAAAAGCATGCTAAGGCAAACAAAGTTGGTTTACATTTTGAAAAACTATTGGAGCTTTTTGGGTTACCCCATTCTGAAACTTCTCACCCTGAGCCAACTTGCGCACAAAGGTCTTGGCGGAGACTTTTTCTAGTGTGTGGACAGTTAATTGTGGTAATGCTTCATCTTCCTTCCCCACCTATGTTTTCTTGTCATCTCCTTCGATCTCACCTTCTTCATCATTGACAATTCTTAATTGAGGTTTTCCAATCCTTTATCCACTATTACTTGCGGTGTGACTAGGCAATGGATTTGAATTGATGTTGGGTGTGTCTTCAAATAAGACCCATCCTATCTTGATGAGCTCCAATAATCTTTTCTTGAAAGCGTAGCACATTTCAAGACCATACCCGGGAATACCAGCATGGTACTCGCAAGTTAACTCGGGCTTGTACCAGATAGGGAATGGTGGTTGTAGTGGTAATGTGGGGATATAAGCTATTTGTCCAATGCTCAGCGTTTGGCATACATGTCCTTCAAAGGCATGGGTAATGGCGGTAGTTGTTCTAAAATGTATCTCGTATTTGGTCTTTGGTTATTGTTTTGGTTGTTTGAATAGTTATTTGTTCGATTAGGGGAAAAAGGTTTGCTAAAGCTCACGTGGGCAACATGAGAGGTAGGTACTTGTGAGTTATATGAATCCACTCTCTTTCCCTTGTACCCACCTTCCAAATTATTAACGTCACCTTCCATTTTTCTTCCACTAAAACTCTTCGTCTCCAATGGCTCAACTATGCGTCCAGCTTTAATACCTTGCTCTATTCTTTCCGCTATGCGTACAACATCGTAGAAATGCTGAGATGAGCTACCCATTAGATGCTCATAATATGGTGCCTTAAAGGTATTGACAAATAAAGTAACCATCTTTGTTTCTATTAAAGGGGTTTGGACATGTGTGGCCTCATCCCTCCACCTTTGCGCATATGACCTTACTGACTCTTGGCTCCTTATCTCCATTGACATTAGACTTGTTCGATCTGGAGCGATTTCCAGGTTAAACTTGTACTGCTTAAGGAATGCCTCCACCAAATCTCTCCAGCTGCTAATCCTAACACTGTCTAACTTCATGTACCAGCTTAAAGCAGATCCTGCGAGGCTATCTTAAAAGAAATAGATAAGCAATTTATCATCATGGATTACTTATGCCATTTTGTTGCAGTAGGATCGAAGGTGAGTGTTTGGGCATTCCAAACCGGTGTACTTAATGAAATCTAGTATCCTAAAATCCTTTGGCACCACAATGTTTGGTACCATACATACTTCAGCTGCTCGCATAGGGTCAAACCAGTCATTACCCTCAACTACCCTTAATCTTTCTTCTAAAGCAAACAGTTTGTCCTGGTCCATCAAACTAGGAGATCAATTATTCGGGGTTCCCTCCGCTGTTAAGTCCACATTGATCGGAGCATGAGTTGGCTGGATAAGGGTGATAGGCACAAAATATTGTTCATTGGCCGAGTTTGCCCCCTGGTTTTGAGACGCTTGAGGGATGTGAGCTGCTGGCGCTCCTTCAGGTAGTTGTGCTGATGTTCCCTCCCCATTCTTAGCTCTTAGAAGTTGCTCGAGTAGGTCGATCAGCCGAGCAACTTTGTTTTTTACGGATTCCAACTCGGTATAATAATGTGACTCTAAGTGAGCTCTTTCTTCGTTCTCCATCCTCGATCTGGACAGGGTGTGGTGGACTTTGGATGTGGGACCTATGTTTCACGATCTGGAATGCATATGATAAATTAAAAAAAAATGCATGATGAAAATATGATGTGTATTTTTTAGAGTTGATTAATAACTTTTGTAATCCTTTAGGCAAGATTTCTGAGTCGATCTGATTACTGTAAAGAAGGGTTTGCCAAGTACTTATCATAGCAGCTTACTAAAACACATTTACAAAGAAAGATGATTTCAGCTCAAAAACCTGTATTGATGAGCTTGACATTATTAATCTTGATGCAAATGAAAGTAGGATACACATGCTAAGGACAAGCTTTTATTTATTAAGTGAGAATAGGTAGGTTTTCTATCTGGTCTTGAAGGGTCTCACATCTGCCTAGTGATGTTCTTCGTAAAGACAGTATGGGGGTGTTGCAAGGAATAGTTAAGACACGTATGCCCACCATTACCAAGCAGGCACTCAGATATGAGTTGGGTGTTTCACGCATCTAAACACTGACCAATAGTCTTAAGCCAAATCGCTAATCCCCCACCTAACTTAAGGCTTGTGTGTGTTTCTCAAAATCAAAGTAAGTGATGCATGAGACAGTTTTATAGAATGCATAAACAGTACGTGTAAAAATATAAAGCAAATACGCAAATAACAGAAGGAAAGACATTAACAATAAAACATACGAAACACAAACAAATCAAACAAAAACAAAGCTTAGTCTATAAAGTCCCTAGTGGAGTCGTCATTCTGTCGCACGTGTGCGGCGTCGCTGCGAATATGTTCCACTTTAAATATAAAATGTATGGTATCTGTCTGACAAATATGGGGAAACAAGAAATTCTTGTCGTTTATTGGTGAAAATGGAATGGGAATCGCCACCTAGTATTTTAGTTATTAGGAACCCTAACTAGTCACAGAGATCGGGTACGGAGACTGATTGCGTAAAGGAAAGATATTAGCACCCCAAATACGCCTTACCTAAGGTAAGCTGCATTGTTTGATTGTCTAATAAAAAAACTAAGGTGTTATTGTATTTCTAGTTGTTGGTCTGTCTATGGTACCAAAAAAAATCCTCCTCAGTAAGGAGGTTCTTATCTTATCACGTAAAAAACCTAACCGTTCTAACGTTTACATGAAAAATATATTTTTAATATCAGGAATACGTTTTACATGTAAATTTGTAATCCAGATACTAAAAGAAGACAAAAAGATTTTTTGAGAATTTTTAAAATATTGGCCTAGTTCTCATGGCTCTAACAAACTTCTTGTTACAGCTAAAGTGCATACTAATACATATATTTTTTGAAATTTTCTTTGTTGTATGAAAATATGATGTGATGATTTTTTTATCTTTATTTTGGAGAGACTAGGTCGTATGCATGAAAATAAAACTTTTTTATTATTATACTTTTTGATGTCTTAACGAAAACCGGGCATTTTAATACTAGATTTGTATCTTTACGGTATAAAAATACAAACCAATATTAGACAATTTTGATAAAAATATGCAGGAAAATCAACAAAATTTTTAAGGATTTTTCAGAATTTTTTTTATTTTTTTATATATATCTATATATATAAATAATACAAAAACAATATAATATATATAATATTAGGTGGGTCGGGCTGGGCCGGCCCAAATAACTAGGTCGGACTCAGCCCCAAAAGGGTTGGGCTGATCTCGGCCCAACAAAATCTCTCTTTTTAGTTTGGGCCAAACCCGGCCTAGACATCAGGGCTGGGCCAAAATCAGCCTCGCCCAAAAAAACAATATGGCTGGGCCAGAACCAGCCTGGCCCAGAGAAGAAAAAAAAAACCAAACAAATGTTGGGCCAGAATCAGCCTGGCCCAGCAACATAATTGACGGGGGGGGAATTATTTCCCCCCAATCCTCCTACATGTAGAACGAATTCTGCATGCAGGAGAAAAAGCAGCCACCGAAACAAAATGAAGGGGGAGTAGAGTTACCAGGCGCGGGGGAAGCGGCGCCTTGTTGGTCTGCCTACTTCGTTGGCGGTGTTGTGGAGGAGGCCGGTAGCGGTGTCGTGGCTCACGGATGGCGATTCCCAGCAGTGGCTACTATTTCAAACGGCGGTGCTACTGTTTTTCAGTGGTTTCCCTTTATCCTCCCGGTTTGTTTTTAATTTTCCTACCCCGTTTCAAGCTTTTCCTTCTTTCCTTATATTTCGGTTCCTCTCCCTTTCAGTTCGTTCTCTCCTCTCTTCGGTTCGTTTATGTTTTCTCCTGTGTTTTTGTTTTTTCTTTGCGTTTTTCTTTTGTTCTCCCCCCCTTTTTCTAACTGGTGTTGGATGGTATTTATAGGGCAAAAGGAGCGAGAGCGTCCTTATCGCCGCCCTAATGTTATGCATGGGGAGCGGCCACTTCCTGCCCTGCTGCGGTGCCGGACGAGGTGGCCAATGGGTGTTGCTGACAGGGCGCGAGTCTCGGGGTCTCATAAATGAAGGGGCATTTGGCTTCGGGTTTTTTACAGAAGCATGCAGAGAGAGAGGCATGAAGAATTAAAGAAGAAAAACAAAAGTTTCTTTCTTCCCCTGCTGCACGTCCAAGGGAAGAAGAAAGAGGAACAATGTTGTTCAAAATGACACCGTTCTGTTCTCTCTCTCTGTTTTGTTTAGCATGAAACGACATCATTTTGGACAAAACACGCCGTTTCATTTAAAATAAAAAAAGGTGCCAAAAGGCGTCAATTTCCAAGTCAGGCCTCAATTTATCCTTTGTTCTATTAAGTCCTCAAATGTAATTTTGATTTTAAGAATTAATGCAATTGCATCCCTGCCAACTTCAATCGTCGCTCCTATAGTTGGTCGGCTTTTTCACTTTGGTCCTTGGTCTCTAATTTATGCAATTTGACCCTCAATTGACCAATAAACTTTCAATTTCTTCAATTTGGCCCTTGATTTGGTTAATTACAGCCCCTCTATTTACACGTCTTTTCCAATTTGGTCCTTTGGTTTCGGATTTCCTCAATTAAGTCCCTAATTGGCCATTAAACTTCAATATTTATGCAATTAAGCCCCTAATTTGACCAAATCAACTCTTAAAAATTATAATTTGACCCCACAATTTGAATTTCCTCCAATTAAAGCTCAAATAGACTTAAAAATCAATTTTTCTTGCAATCAAACCCTCTATACATTTAATTAAACTTGCAATAAAATCCAATTAAGTTCATAAACATCCAATTTTGGACTTTTCTCTTCAAATTGAATTTTCTTTTCCAACAAGTCTCTCATCATACTCTTAAATTTTTTATCTTTGTATTTATATCCTCCTTAATCAATTTTTCTAACCATTTTCTGAGCGCTCTCACCTCCTATTATTTCTATAATTTCTTCCGGCTATAATATTTATATGTTTATTTTTATTTTTTTATTTTTTTATTTTTTTTGTGGGGACCCAAAAATGGGTTACAACAATTTACAGGACCCGTAATAAATTCAGCATTATCAAGGGAGTAGGTGAATTTGGCTGAGTGGGCAATGCAGTGTCATAGGAAGGGAGTGCTCGACAAGATAATTGATCCTCATATTGTCGGTATTATGAATGAACAATCACTGAAGTAGCATGTGGAAGCTGCAGAGAAATGTTTAGCAGAACGAGTTGACAGGCCTTGCATGGAGATGTATGGTGGAACCTTGAGTATGCCTTGCAACTTTTGGAGGCTTCCTCTCAAACTCCAACAGATCTTCCAGAAGACACCAATCACATTGTTGCTTTTGAAAAGCCAAATGGAAAAAATTCTGTAGGAGACTAATGTTTATGTTAGTGATGATTCTCAACTAACTGTCACTTCTCCTTTATTCTTGTTAATTGTTTTACACTAAGTGCATAACATGAACATAAATAATAGCATAATGAAAGAAAATAAGATATACAATTTTATTAATTGTAGAGTACTCTTAAATAGAGATAAGTTTTAGTTCAAAACAAAAACTATTAAATTTGAAAATTACATAACAAATAAATTAAATATAATTAGATTTATTCCTAAAGACTTGGTCTTCAAGTAGAGACCTTTAATGACAAAATCTCCTGATCTTCTGCAGCAGCAAAGTTTTTTGATCTTATGCAGTTTTTAAGGTATTCTTTCAACACTCCTCCTTGTCTTAATTGCTGCAAACACTTAGCTTGCTTATTAGTTCTTCAAAACTGACTTTCGAAACAGCTTTAGTCAAAACATCTACAATCTGGTCTTTGGTTCTGCAATAAAGCAGATAACTTCTCCATCTTTCTAAACTTCTTTTAAAAAAACATAACTTGATTTTAAAGTGCTTAGTCCTTCCATGAAAAACAAGATTATTGCAACTTGATTGTCAATATAAATCTGTGTTGGCTCAAGTTGACCCATATGCAAATCTGCAAGTATTTTTCTTATCCAAATTACTTGATTTACAACAGCAGTAGCTGCTAGATATTCAGCCTTAACTGTGCTTTGAGCAACCACATCTTGCTTCCTTGAACACCAAGAGAACATACCTGATCCGAAACTAAAACAATAGCCCGAAGTGCTTTTTATATAATCCACAAATTCTGCTTAGTCACTGTTAGAATAGCCATGAAGCATAAAATTTTGAGAATGAGAGAACTTTATTCCATAGTTTATTGTACCCTTGATATATCTTACTATCCTTTTTGCACCTTAAAGATGTGATTCACTTGCACAATGCATAAATCGTTAGAGCAAACTTACAGCAAATACAGTATCGGATCTTATTGTTGTAAGATACATCAAACACCCAATTAAACTTCTGTACTGATCTTTATCTACTTTGTTTGTTCCATCATTCTTGTTGAATTTCTCTTTCAGATTCATAGGAGTGCTTGTGCTTTTGCAGTTCTCCATGTGAAACCTTTTCAAGATCTCCTTAGCATACTTCTTTTGACATATAAAGATTTCACTGTTGCTTTGCTTCACCTCCATTCCAAGGAAGTACAACATCAAACCACGTTCTATCATCTCAAATACATTAAGCATTTCAGCCTTGAACTCTTCTATTAGTTTCTTATCACGTTTTGTTACAAGTAAGTCGTCAACATAGACATACAATAATTAAGTTTGTATTAGTTCCTTTTACATATAATGTGGCCTCACTCAGACTTTTAACATACTTAAGTTTATGTAGATGCTTATCAATTCTCCTATATTATGCTCGAAGAGCCTGTTTAAGGCCATATAATACCTTCTTCAAGAAGTAGATCTTCTCCTCTAGTCCCTTGACTTTAAAGCCTTTTGGTTGTTCTATGAAAATCTCCTCCTGCAAATATCCATTCAGAAACGCAGATTTTACATTTAATGGATAAACTTTTCAATTATTTTGTGCAAACAATGCAAATAGCAATCTGCTTGTATCAAGTCATGCTATTGGTGCAAAAGTTTCTAAGAAGTTCACTCTAAACACTTGAGTATAGCCCTTCACAACTAATCTAGCTTTGTATTTTTTTTATAGAACCATCTGCATTTTATTTGGTTCTATAAACCCATTTGACTCCTATGGCCTTTTTATGTAAAGGCCTGTCCTTCAGCACCTAGGTATCATTTTTTTTTATCATTCTAAGTTTCTCTTTCATTGCTTCAATCCATTCGTTGTTCTTCATTGCCTCTTCAAATTCTGCAAGCTCACAAATAGTAATATTGCTACTTTCATAAATCTCAAATAAGGATCTTATACCTTTGACTGGCTCATTATCAATATTGTCGTTAATAATCTCTCAAGTTGAAGATTCATGCTTCTCTGTTGATGATTCCTGATTCTCTTCTGGTTCCTCCCATTTCCATTGTTTATCTTTCATGACTTGTTAGAATTTTGTCATTTTGAGGTTGAAAAATTATATGAGCTTTTGATGGACTGTTGTATCCAATGAACACTCCAGGTTCAACCTTCTTATCCAGCTTGTATCTTTTAACCTGTGGCACATAAATAAAACAAAGACAACCAAAGATTTTTAAATGTTGCAAGTCTGGTTTGTATCCAAACCAAGCTTCAAACAAAGTTCTTTTCTGCAACACACTGGTTGACATTTTGTTTAACAAATACACTAATGTGTTTGCAGCTTTAGACCATAGTTTCTTTGGCAGCTCTTTTTCATGCCATCTAGTCATTTCCATAATGCTCATGTTTTTTCTTTCACTCATAACATTTTATTGTGAAGTGTAAGGTGTTATAAGTTGGTGTTCAATCCCGGATTCATCACAGAATTGTTGAAATCTTGCACTGGTATATCTTGCATCCACTTTGGTTTTCCACCCGTGTTTTATACTTCCAGAATACATTAGCAACTTTAAATTTGAATTAAGAAAAAAAATCCAACAAAATATGGAATAATCATCTATAAAGATTATGTAATATATGCTACCATTTAGTGAAGATGTTCTCTAGGGACCTCCAACATCTGTATGTACCAGTTAAAGTTTATGTGTTGCTCTCCATGTAGTTTGAGGGAAAGGATATCTAGCCTGCTTTCCATATAGACACGTTGCACCATTGGTTGATATGCTCTTCAGTTGTAAAACACCTCTTACAAGATTGTGTTTTTACATATACATTAGCCCAGCATGATGAAAATGCCCAAGCATTCTATAGTACAATTCGTCATTACATGTTTTTATAGCAAAAACACTATACTCCTCCTTCATAAGATTTAAAGTAAAACCTTTCGCTTTCATTTTCACTTTGAAAACATTGTTGCCTATGTTGTCTTTGATCAAGCACCATTTGTCTTCAAATATCACTTAGAAACCTTTCTCCATAAGTTATCCAACACTTAGCAAATTCTAATCAACGTCAGATACTTATAATTCATCTGAAATGTACTTCAAACCTAACAGATTGTTTATAACAACAATTTCTTTGCCTTTGACAATAATATAATTATCATTTTCAATTTTGACTTTGGAAATAGCAGTTATGTCAAGTTTCTTGAACAATTCCTAATTATTTGTTATATGGTTTGTGCAACCACTGTCAATTAACCAGGAATCACTCGAGTTATTTCTTGTTGAAAAACATGATGCAACAAACAACTGCTCCTCTTCAGGCTGTTGAGCAACAAGATTCGTTTTTTCTTCATGTTGTTCTGATTTGCGGATTCTTTCAATATGTCCAATCTAACCACATTTTCTACACTTGTGTTTGGTCTCCACAAATATTTTCTCTATTGGTGATTTGTTTTTTTTTTTACAATAAGAACATGGTGGATATGTCTCCACCTTGTTTCTGTAATTTTTAGCCTTTTTCTTCTTGCTGAATCTCTTTATCTTTGCCTCCTCCTGGGTATTAAGCATTTGCTTGAAAAGCTCCTTGCATTGTTTCCTCATGTCTCGTCAATCTTCTCTACTCTTATGCTTGCAAAGCATTTACCAATTCTCCAAGAGATATATTGGTTAAGTCTTTTAACTCTTATAATGAAGAAATCATAGACTCATATTTTTCAGGCATGGTTCCCAGTATATTTCGCACAATTCAATCATCTAAAAATTCCTTTCCAAGCAATCTTACTTTATTTATTATGCTTAGTAATTTGTCAGTATAATCTTTGATATTTTCTATCTCCTTCATCTTCTGCATTTTAAATTCTTTGATTAAGTTGAGAGCTTCCATATTTTTAGTTCTTTCATTGCCCTGATATTCTTTTTTAAGATAGTCCCAAATACCTTTTGCAGATTCCAAATTCATAATTCTTGTGAATTTTGATACTGCAGCATATAAGCAAGCTTTAACTTTGGACTTCCTTGTCTTCTTTTCTTTGTGAATCTTTTAGTTAAGTTATTGTTGGATTTACAGGTAAATCAGGAACAATTTATTTTTTTTCTATAACTTCCCAGAGATCTAAAGCTTCTAGAAGAACTATCATTCTGATGGTCCAAGTTTCATAGTTATCACTATTGAAGACTGGTGGTGAACCGTGTGAGATGATTGAATTAGTTTTTATTTCTCGTTTATTTATTTATTTATTTGTGGTTTGGTTTGGTTTGTATTTTGGTTCTCTCAACTCATAGGTCCCTCAAGATAATGTAGCTCTAATACCAATTTATTAATTTTTTACACTAATTGCAAAACATGAATATAAATAATAGCATAATGAAGAAAAATAAGGAGAACGATTTTATTGATTGCAAAACACTCTTAAATAGAGATAGAGTTTTAGTTCAAAACAAAAATTATTAAATTTTAAAATTTTAAAATTACATAACAAATAAATCAAATACAATCATATTTATTCCTAAAAACTTGGTCTTTAAGTAGAGACCTTCAACAATAAAATCTAGTGATCTTCTGCAGCGGCAAAGTTTCTTAATCTTCTCCGTTTTTAAGGTATTCTTTCAACAATTCTCTCATATTGGAAACTTTCAGGGAAGGTAAGAAACGAATTAAAGAACTCATTGAGTGGTACGTACAAGTCATTTCACTTAATTTGGCAGAGCTCTTGATGCATTGGAGCGAAATGGAGTACAAATAACTCTAAATTTGAAGTATATTTAATAAAAGCGAATCAAATCAACTTAAAAAAAAAAAAAAAAGATGTAGCATAAGTAGAATCTATTTGGATTAAATCAAAATTTAACTCAATTTTATAATGATTTTTATTTAAATCAAAAGTTATTTTTAACTTTTTATTTAAATTTTAACTCAGTTTTATAATGTAAAAAGTTTTAACTTTTTGGAAGGAAAGATATAATACAAGTAGAATTCATAAATTAAAAGCTACAAGTTTTTAAGTTTTTATTAAATCAGAATCTTAAATAAATTTTTAGATGAAGTCAAAAAAATATTCAAACCAAGTATATTTATAATTTTTCTATGAATAAAAAGTTAAAAAGAGATACCTCTAATTAATTTGCAAAAATATATCAAACGAAATCTAAATCTATGTATATCACACTGGCTACATGTGAGCTTGATTGTATTCTATCTGATGATTTCACCAGACCAATGAATATCCAGTTAATGTTGTTTGTTCAAAGAAAGAAAAAGAAAGTTCTTAAACAGGCACCCGAAAAGCATGTCTTTTTTGCAAACTCACAGCTTAATCTCTATTCCAGCGCGGTCGAGCAGGAGAACCCTTATCACACGAAGACAGACTTTTTTGCCTGCATGTCCTATTGAATTACAAGCTAGAGGTCTCTTCACCCTTTTTGGGCCATGGCTGCATGCTTCCAGCATCTGGCCATGGCCAGAAAACTTTCTATGGGATATAACATCCGATGAACATAGCCTGGCAACTCTTTTTCCAACTCTGGAAGGCAAAGCAGAATAGAACTGTGGATGCAGGATGGTTAGAAATGACATTACCTGGTTCCTTCTAGTCACCAAATACTTTTACCTGCCAAAACCTTCATTATTATATGCCTGAAAGAATAAATGTGCAGCATTAATTATAAGTCGAATGGAACAGAGGACTGCTGCAACTGAATATGACCTCCTCCAAGACAATAGAAACAACATCCTGCTGTTACCAGCAAATCTGCTCTAACGGACAGGGTAAAAATGAGTGTTATTAGTTATTGAAAATTGTACTTTCCTCGGGACTCTATCAAGTGTAGTTAAGATTCCCCTAGCAGATCATTTCTGAGACTGTTTTTGTAAATGAATCACGGAGTGGTTTGGGTGGTGGAAGATCTACCACAGCATCTCCAGTGGGAGAATCTTGCCGGCTTATTTAGATCCCTAGACACTTCTAGCTTTTTCTTCGGTTAAAATGTAAGATAAAGCCTCTCCAAATATTACAATGGTATTTAAGATGCATGGACATCCACATGTGACTTCGAGTATATAAAAACCATGTACACAAGATCTATCTTAAATTTTTGGAAACATTCTATAAGCATGTGATATACATTCACAGGAATATGGCTATCCAATGTGGGTATGTTGCCTTAGTATAAGTATTCAAGCTGCATAGGTTCGTATGAACCAATTTTTCACTATATCATGAGGGCACACAACCTTCAGGAATCTTACAAAAACTGCATGCATGTTTATGGACTTTAAAAAGAACAATAAAATCGGTTAATGTGCAGATCATAGTATAAAATAGATATTAGCAAAATGTTACATGGGTAATTTTCCTATTCAATGCATCTTCTAACATCCGATGTAGATTTGTATATTTTTGGAAAGCATCAATGGAATTGAAGTAACAACAACCATATGAAATATAACCACATTGAAATCTCCATGGATTTGTATATCTTATGTAACCACATTGAGATCAGTCTAAAATATGAGCAACCCAAATCAAACTCCTGAGAAAAAGAAAAGGGTAATGTTGAGATTTCCAAGGGCCGAGCAACTAAACAGTTGACACTGCTCTCTGAAGGATATGTTTGCAATCTACCATACTATATTGAAACTTTTTCACAGGAAAGCTCTAAGGTACTTAAGTAGTGCTAAGAAAACTCCAAACCACATGGCTTGGGAAAAGAATGCTAAGGGTAACAGACGGATGAATCAATGCAGGGAGTGCAGAAAAATAAAAGATCCCCAGGAATACTTAATTAAAGTTTAAATGTCCCTGTTTTGCTGTCAGTGGAGAAAAAAAGTAGCTCGTTTTGTCATAGGAAAGCTTTCAGGAAGAGGTGTTGATGACATGCGCCATTGGAAGCACCTTTGAGATGGAAAAGGAATTATAATTTAATTGATAAAATATTAATGCTACTGAAATACATGGTTCCAATAATAATTTCTCTTTTATAAACAGTAACAAAAGGCACTTTCAAATGAATAAACTCATGCTTTTCCAAAATACATTAAACTGATTTTTTAAAAAAAAAAAAAAAGCACCCGAGAAAGGTATGATAACTAAGCGCTTTTTGGAATTGTGGTGGGTTTGCCATTTTCGCTAACTGAAATGCGAAACTCCCACCAAAATTCTGTCAACAGATCCATATGCCAATTAATAAAGAACTTCTCAAAGAAAGAAAAAGAAAAGGGATGAATTTGCTGACATTTCAATTCAACAGAAAGGTAAGGGAGAAATGAAAGGAAAGGAAATCAAACAGAACATGCCATTGATAAACTAACAATAAAAAATGACAGGAAGATAAACAACAAAAGGGAACAAAAGACAGCAGTTTTGATTATAATTCCCCCCTTAATTGATCACTCAAACATAGCAGAGAAAGAAATTCAAGTTAATAAAAGAATTCTACCCTGTTGTTCTCGGAAGCAGAATGGCGACATTATAGAAAGCAAAACTTGATTAAACTGAAAGTGTTATCAAATTTAAACCAGCCTTTGACTGAGAAATTACATTACCTACAATTATGACATATTGAACACATTTCACTAGCTAGCTTCTTGATCCACTGTTGCCATGAACTGGACGCCGAATATCAAACTGGTCTACGTACTCCAATGGAGTCACAGTCTCATTCCTAATTCTCTTGATCTTAGGGCTCAACAATCCCCTATGACCAAATCCATACAGCTTAAGGACCTGGTTATCAGCAAAATTGAAAGCTCTCTCCATGCTTCTCAAGCACCGCCCAACCGGATAATCCCCATAGCTCCCACAAGGTTTGCACCCAACAAAATGGGTAACAAATGGCCACCTCTCATCACCCAATCCTGGATGATACTTTTCAATCATCTCCTCATACCGATCCACCAAACCTGCCCAATACCCGTGCAAATAATACTGATTCTCAATATAAACCTTATCCATCCACTGATCCTTCTGCGAAAGCAACAAGTAGATCAAAGCTGACTGATCATCTGCCTCAAATGCTGGCCTTCCCTTCAAATTGGCAGTCAAAATCTTGCCAGCCTCCTCTCTAATGGGCCCTTTAGGACCCATGGGAGCCCAGGCATCAAGCAAATCCAAACTCCACTGACAATTTCTAAACAAGAAACTCCCAGTATTCAAGGCAATCCAAGACTTCTGGTCAAACAACAAATCAGGATAGCCATGAATCACCAAATTATGCTTATCATACTTGGATAAGGGGATCTGAAACACCATATCAGTAAACATTGCATCACTATCCAACCACCAAATCCATTCGATTTCAGGGTGGGACAACATCAATCTCCTGATCATTGGCAATTTCGCCCAATACCCCGCAAGTTCCTTGTCTAAATGAGCCATATTATAAACGATCTCAATCCCATGAATCCTACAATAATCAATCTTATTCTTTATACCTTTTAACAAATAATGATCTCCAATCGAGTTATCACACGGGTTCGGTGGAGATCCGGTTAATAGCAAAATCCGAGGCTTGCCATTGACAAAATTTGGAAATTCTGGGTTTTGACTCAGCCATACCTTGCGTTCCTGGTCCCAATTGGATATTTTGGGGCCTAAAGTGTAGGTGGCATTGGGGTTGATCTCCAAGTCGGCAGGATCATCAGGGTCGTTGTCGGATCGGATCTCTTTCAGGACCCGATTTGTCTCTTCGATTAGATTCTTGTTCACAGCGTCAGCGTCGGAGCTACCGAGGTTTCCAATGCCGATAGTGCCACGTAGGACGAGGATGGTAACGAAGCCGCAGAGGATTGTGATTTTGATGTTGTTGAATGTCTTGTTGATCTGCCTCCCCCGTGAAAACATTGTACGAGCTCTTCCGTTGGCGGTGGTTGTGGGTAAGCCTCCAGCTGCTCCACCGCCGCTAGCTCTCTTTTGAGCAGTGAAGTTGTCTAGTCCCATATTTTTGTCTTACTGTCTCTCTAAATTCTAATTTTAGTTATCACTATTAGGGTGTGTTAGAGAGAGATCCCATTTTCGCTTTCTTCAATGTGGATGGATTAAGCTAGTGAAAGTAACAACAGTAGTTTATTCATAGATCTGGTCTGGAGAACATTTGATATTTTGAAAGTACGTGTTGTCTCTCTCTCCCTCTCAATGTTTTTTTCTCTACCAACTTCTCCTCTATCATCTAAAACCCTAGCTTAGCTTTGCTTAGAGGACATGGAGTTGGAGGTGGCCTTGGTCGTGCTAGTGCTGCTGCTGGGCGGAGGTGGCGATGGAAGAGAGTTAATGGAGGACAGGAGACTTCGTGATTATATATTTTTAAGAGCCGGCCGCCGTGATTTTAAGCTGATATTGTAAAAGCCGGCCGCCGTGATTTTAAGCTGATATTGTAAAAGCCGGCCGCCGTGATTTTGAAAAAATTAATTTAAAAAAAAAAAAAAAATATATATATATATATATATATATGAATTTTGATACAGTAATATTAAAAATTTATTTTAAAATTTTATTACTTTTATATTTTTATAAAAAAATATTTTAAAAAATAATTATTACTATAATACTAAACAAGTTAGAAAATATGTGCATTTGTTATGTGCATTTGTTGGATTTGGGAATCAGGTTGATTATATTTTTTTTATTATTTGGACATAGATATTTATTGTAAGTTAATTTGAATTAAAATAGTGTATTTTTTGCTTATATAATTGATTTTTTTCAACAAGGTATAATACCTTAAAAAAATAATTATTAATTAATTATCAATCATCAATTCATAAAAACCAAAAATACATTATAACATTATAATGTTATCCTTCTAATTTGTTTTTTATTTATAATTAGAATTCTATTTATCTGAAATATAAATTTTTTTCACCTTATTTATTATTTATTACAAATGTTAACAATATCTAAGTTTACTATTTATAACCAAAAAAACATATAAGTTTATATTAATGTCCTAAAATACTTCATATAGTACATTAATTATAATTACAATAGTTTTTTATTTAGAGAAAATTTTACCTAATTTATAACAAAATAAATACAATCTCAACTAAATAGCAATCATGTCTCGAATAAGACGAACATGTAAACAAGCATACACATAATAAATTTTATAATATCAAAGTTATTTACTTAACCTCAATAACAATTGAGTAAATCATTGTATCTCAATAATCCAGTGTAATAAAATTTTTCCTTTCCATTAAATGTCATACACAAATTTAGTTTTTAATATCAAACATCCTGATATTATTTATTATTCATAATCATGGTCAAGAATATCAATGTCTATATCAATTCCAAATCGACATCAATAGTTATTATCTCAATGATAACTAATTAAAGGTATGTCTATATCATTTTCCTAGTATCATTAGCTTCCACTTCATGGATAATTAATTATATTTCTAAATAATATCGACACCAGTGTAACCCTACTATCATCATTAACCTTTATAATTATATTTTCAATAAGTGATATGATATAGAAGATCATACTACCAATTAGCCATAAAATGTAAAATTTGAAAAATTATCTTTAAATTTGGAAGGTCTATATTTTGTTTAAAGAAGTACTACCCCTGCATGTAGAGCATTATAGAACATGGAGAGGTGCAACTTTTTTATCAATAAATGATTCGATATTTAAATAAGTCCTTCCATGTGAGCTCTATAAAAAATAATAAACCTAGAGATTCAACTAAGATATCATAAATGAAAGATCACTTCAAGATGATAAACCTAAAGACTTAACTAAGTTTTGGTTTCTCTAGTATAGCAAGAATTTGAGTTGTTAGTCAAATATATATAGTTAATTAAGTTAATAATAAACAATGTTGTTTAATATAATTAAAGAATAACCAAGATAATAAAAAAATAATGAATTTCATTAAAAAAATCATAAATTCATATTGCTAGAATTGTCAAAAAAAAATATAAAAAGGATAAAGATTGTCTATTACAATTACAAAAGGAGCCCAGGAAATGTTTATTTCTAAAGCTAATCTTCAATCTTTCCATCTAACTTCTATTTCTATTTGATTTGCATAGGAACTAGTTTTCATAATTTAGATTAAATTCCTTTTTATGTTGGTTCAATAGTGTTTAAAAATAATGTAACCAACGCAACCATAAAGTTATAGATAAAGAAATGTTTTTGCGGAGGTCTTGATGTTGGTAACTAGGAGTGATCATTTTCGGTTCGATTCGATAAAAAAATAACCAAACTGAAATTTAAAAAAAAAACAAAACTGAAACCGGGTCAAACCGACCGGTTTCGATTCGGTTTTTTTGGGCAAAAACCAGTTCAAACCGGTTTGGCTTGGTTTTTTCAGTTTGGCTCTAGTTTGGCTCGGTTTTTTTTTATTCGGTTTTTTCAGTTTTTTTATTATAAAACTGAAATCAAATCAAACCAGCTAGTTTTTTAAAAATTTTAATTGGTTTAATTGAGTTTTTTTTTGTTCAGTTTTTTTAGTTATTTTTTTTTATTTTCTCACTTTAATCAGTTTTTTGGAATTTTTATTAATTCCTATTGGTAACTGCGACATGGAAGATGAGTAGAATTTTTAGAATATTCACATGCCGATGAATTTCCTTGTCTCTTTATTGAAGAAAAACTGATAAAATATCAAATGCCTACACATGAACATGAAATAGAGAAATAACAACTAACAATTCCTTAGCGATTCTAGAAAGTTGAATCTTATAAAAAATTTCTTACATTTCCATTTCTCATTAAAGTATTGTTGCATTTTATTTAGCCAACCAAAATGGTTCATGGTAGTAATACCGGGACATGTGAGAGTAGAATTTTAAGGTGTCATCACTGGGATTAAGATACGAGAGTTTAGGGTTCTTGTTCTTTTTTTTTTATAAAAAAAATGTGGTTTCTATTGAATAAAAGTTTGAGATTTCATGGAAGAGATGAATGAAGTAGATATTAATTGAAAAACTGATGAGTTAATTATGATTTAAACGTCATAGATTTTGTGATTTTGTGAAACCTAAGCATCCCACCTAAAATTTACCAAGCACACTTGTTTGAAATGATTTGATTGTCTAGCATGCCAAATAGATACTAAAATCACATCATGGATTATTGATTTGTTTGATTGATCAGATTCATAATTTATTTTAATTTGTATTTTATAAGGTTATTATAGTCTCATAATCTAGGTTGCGAGTTTAACATATTAACTTAAGTTATTTTTTTGTTTTTTAATTAATTTTTGTCAATTTCACTATTCAATATTAGGTTGATTGAAAATTAAACTTCATAATTTATTTAGATTTGTTTTATAAGGAGTTATTATGGTCTCAAAATCAGGATCTCAGATTTGACAACGTAACTCGGGTTGATCCGGGTCGATCGAATATGTTGTCATTTTTTTGTGAATCAAACTATGTTTTTACCAGTTGTTGTCTTTAGACCTATCAAGTCAATCAGGTCATATCGGGTCAACCTGTGCATAATTTTAAAATTTTTTTCTACTTGAAAAATATAAGTAACATTTAGATGCTTCTTTAGCATGTTAACAAAAAATGATTCGATCTACTGCGAGTGCTGTCCAAGATCTAGTTAGAAATTAAAAAAAAATTCAATTAAAAAAGACAAAAAAAATTTAAATTAATTAAATTAACTTGTAAAACCTACAACTCAGATCATGAGAACTACATAAAAAACATATCATAATAAATTATAAAATCCAATCTTTAATAAACTAAATATTAAGATGATATAAATTAACTTGTAAAACCTACAACTCAGATCATGAGAACTACATAAAAAACATATCATAATAAATTATAAAATCCAATCTTTAATAAACTAAATATTAAGATGATATTAAAAATAAATAGTATTTTATAAGATATTACATAATAAAAGCTCCACCCTACTATTTACATCAACTTAGGATTGAGTTTCTAATTACAGTTTCTTAGAAAGAAAAAAAGAAAAAACATATACCAAAAAATTAGCTGATCAATCATCATCTCCGACTGTTACAACATATGATGGTATATGATGCCGGGACACATCACGCAGATAACTCACGTCAGTTCGTATTTGTATATATCTTCAAAACAGACTGTTACAACATATAATTCGTATTTATGAAGTTGGGCTATGAAAGGATGTCCGAACGTAATCTACTGGACAGTACGCTTTTTGGATCAAAGAGAACTAATCATTTAAAATAATGAGAAAGCATAATCTCTTGAAACTAAAAACTATTAAGAGATTTGTGATATGAACAAGACACTGATTTCTTAAGCAGTTTTCTCTTCTAATATATCTTCCTTCTTTTTACTTGTGTTTTTCTCGTTTATCTTGTGGAGTCTTTGAATTCTTGTCTGTGCTTAAGTAGTTAAGCTTGACCTCTCCCCCCTCTTGTCTGTGCTGTAAAGTTTTTAGGCTTGACCTCGTACTGCACGCAACAACAAAGCTATGATATGAACTGACATTGATTTTCTAAGAAATCTCTAATCATACTTGTCTTTTCCCCCTGATTTTCTTCTTCACCTTCCCCATTTCTCGTCTTGACTTGGGCTCGAGTCTGGGGATCTCGTTTCTGCTGAATTTCTCAAGATTGACATCTTCTTCCACCTTCCTTCTGGGCTTGAAAACCTCAGTGATAGAGGGATCCAACACATCACTGGAGCAGCTAACAGAGACACCCATAGCAGTGGCCTCCTCCCATAGCTCTCTACCCCTTTCAAAATCCCCACCTTTACAAAGCTTTGGTATCAAAATATCATATACAGGCCCATAACCACCCAACGAGCTTGTCTTCATTCGTTCAAATAACTCAAGGGCATAACTCACCCTCTCAACTCCACAAAGAACACCAATCAAATTATAGTAAAACTTACGATCTGGCAGCAGCCCCTGTCCAATCATCTCATCAACTATCTCATTTCCTTTACCGAATCTACCAGTCAGATACATCACTTTTGCAACAAGAAAATAACTAACCCAATCAGGAGCACAACCTGTTGTTTTCATTGTCTCAAGCATCCTATACGATTCCTTGACTCTTCTTGCTCTCCCAAGACAAGAAAGCAATGTATTGTAACTAATTGAGTTTGGCTCAATCCTATATGATCTCATTTCCATCATCACATTCAAAGCTTCAGGGACAAGTCCAGATGGATTGCGTTTAAGATTTCTTTCGCAAAGGCACTTGAGAAAAGTATTATAACAAAATAAATCTGGGATTAACCCATCTCCCTTCATCTCTTGGATAATCTTTCGAGCTTCCTTCACGTTCTCCTGCACGGACCACCCATACAAAAGACACCTATAAACAACACAAGGCTCTAAACCGGATATCTTATTATTCTTATGGTGCGAAAACACTCCTTGTGCTTTCTTAGCATGCCCTTTCGCACAAAGGGCGCTTATAATGGCAGTGACAGCAAAACCATCTTGTGGGCACTTGAACTTTTCCAAGTTCTTGAATATACCCAACGCCTCATCTTCTCTCCCCAGTTTAACCAAAGTCTCAGCTACAAGAGCAAAAGTTTGCGGGTCCATTACGCGGCCTTCCTTCCTTAAATCCGAAATCAAAATACGCATTCCTGTGTGATCCTTCTTCTCGGCCAAAACTCGAATGACATGATTGAAATCATCATCTTTCAGTTTTTCAGAATCCAAAACTTTATTGGACCATAGAAAAAATCTCAAGATTCTTCTGGAAGGAGCCTCATGTTTGCAGGAATTTATAATTTGTGTAACAAGAGGATATGTTAACTGACCTTTAAATTGATTTAAACGCAACTCTAAGTCATCCAAACCACCAATCCAGCTCGAAATAACTTTACACACTTCTTGCAGCTCAAGTGGCAGTTGGTTATGCTGCTGCTTTGTGGAATATAAAGGAGGCTTAGATTTGTTTGTTTTAATGTTTTGGAACAAAAAGCCAGCCCATCTTGATTTCCAGAAGCAATGCATCTTTCTTTTTCTTTGAGGAAATTCCTCGAACAACTGGTGTGTGTTAAAACTTAAGATCTGTCTTGCTATCCTTCTCGCTTATTTTTTTTAAACAGTATCTAGACTGGAAGGCCAGGATAGGGCTGGCCAGGAATAGGAAGTAGGGAGTGTGTCCGTTTTATTTGAACGAGTATTTCATTTTTTAGGCAGCAGAGAAGATCATCTTCCTCAAGGACCGAGGCTATGTTGGCACGAGAGAAAAGACTACTTTCTTCCTATATGATAAATAAAATTTAGGAAGGGAAAAATTGTTAAAAAGGGAAAATTTTGATTTTTTTCCCTCCTTTTTTTCACTTAATACTAATATATTCTTTTTTACTTTCACTTTACATTTTACACCGTAAAAGTATATTATCTAATGATTTTAAAAATTTAATTTTATTTCAAATTAATTTTTTATATATATTAAGAAGAAATTTTATGATGCTCTGGAAATAACCAGTGATATCTATGCTAGTGTTTGGTTACTGTTTTGTGACAGAAGAAATAAAGACAATGGAAACAAAACAGAAAATAAGACTGAGATAAAATTATATTTGGTAATAATGTACAAGATAAAATAATTGTTTATGTATTCTATTTGGTTATGATGGATAATACAAAATAAAATATAAAAAAGTATATTTTACCCTTAATATATATTGTTGTCAGACTTACATATTTTTAAAAATAATTAGATATTTTTTTTATTTTAGTTTATATTAAGTGTTGAAATTAACAATATTATAATAATCCTAGCTGTAAAACCAAGACTGACTTGACGGGTTGACCTAGGGTTTAGATTGGTCAGAGTTTATGAAAAATAAAAAGGGAGGATTAACTCGACTTTACTCGGTGAAAAACCTAGGTCAACCTAAGATAAAATACGAATAAAAAACTTGTTGACTTTTTTGAAAAAACATTGGTCAAAACAAAGTTGTTGTGATTATTTTTTAAAGAAAATTTGGGTTAGTCAGGTTGACCCTTCCGAACCGTGACCTAAAACTTGCCTCTGTTTGACTCTCAAACTAGGTTTTAAAAATATGATAATAATCACTTTTATCCATATGTTGACATAGTCAACCCGTGTTGACCCTTTCAACCTATGACCTAGGTCTTGCCCCGGTTGACCTCTAAGTCGAGTTTTAAAACTATAATAATAACAAATTTTATTCTTACATTAACCCGGGTTAGCCCTATTAATTTGTGTCTCGGGCCTTGTCGTAGGTTGATCCCCAAATCAAGTTTTAAAACTAAGATAATAAGATAATAACCACTTTTATTTTTATGTTGACTCGAGTCTCAGGCTTTGCATTGGGGCAAAACCTGAGTTGGTTTTAAAATCATGATAACAACCACTTTTATTTTTATGTTGACTCAGGTCAATGGTGAACCCCACTCATGGCTTGGGTTGACTCCTAAATCAGATTTTAAAACTATGATAATAACTATCTCGGGTCAACCCAACCCTTAACTCGGGCCTCTACCAGTGACCTGAGATTTACCCTTGGTCAACCACTGATTGATATTAACAATTTTTATCCTTACATGTTTTATTTAAAAGAATTTTGGAACTAAAAGTTTTTTACGTAAAAATTAGAAGGATTAATTAAGTTTAAGGACTTAATTAAACTTTCAAGGGGTCTTGTGGATTTAATCAAGGGCTCTATTGAAAAAAACTCAAGTTTAAAGGCCTAATTCAGATTAATTTGCAAAGATTGGAAGAAGAAAGACACAATTGAAACTTTATAAAGGCCAAATTGGTGCAATTAGGGGTTCAATTGCAAGAAACTTGAAGTTTGAAGGTTAATTAAAGGCCAAATTGAAGAAAAAAATTCAAAGACCAAAGACTTTTTCGCAAAAGACACACAACATGGGGTTGTACTGAACTTTTCCAGGGACTAATTTGAAAAAAATCAAAGTTTATAGCTTAATTAAGGACTAATTTGAACAAACTGGAAACCAAGGGCTACTTTGTAAAAGGCGCAAAACTTGAGGATTCTCATTTGATTTTTGGTAGAGACCTAACTACATAAAATTAATTAATGTTGTCTCAATTAAAGATGTTTGAGCTTAAATTGAAACAACAAGGACCAAATTGAAATTTATCAACATTCCAATTAGAAAACCCTAATTTTTAAAGTTTAAATAGATGACATGTCAATAATTTTTAATAAAGAGATTGAGTGACACATCGTCAGTCCTTATTTTATTGTCTTCCTCAATTGAAAGGTTAATCTAATTACCACATTTAGACGAATCAACATGACATCTCTAACTACCTTAGGAACTCCAACCACCACCATTTGACAAAGAAAATTTTCCTTTTCAAGGTTGAGCCACCTTTGTTCAACGTTTAAGTCTCACCTACCGCATAGAAGTCCTCAATTTATTGTCCCAAGGTAACCTTGTCTGATTTAGCAAAATTTAGTAGTGTTACACCCGACTTTGGATTGATGGTGGGAAAGCAACATGCCACCAAATCAATCATGGTTTGATCCTAGTTAAATAATAACACCCCTTCTAATAGATCAGAGGAAGAAAAAAAAAGGGAAAATAATCCCCTATGATCTAGTTTTAAAAAACCACCTTCAAACCTAGAAGTGGTTTTATAACTACCTGCCTTTTGAGGCTATAAAAGGAGAAGAAATCACAGAGCAAGAAAAAAAGGATGAAGAGGGGATTTTGATGAGATAAAAGCCATGAAAAGAGAAGAAACCTTGAGAAAGAAACCAAGCCAACAGTAAAAAAAATAACAGAAGAGAAAATAAAAGGAAAATGAAGATATTGTGTAGAAGAAGGTCAGAAGCTTTTTGAAAAAAACAATTAGAATCTATTCAAAACAAGCAAAAAAGGAAAGAAACTAGTCACAATCATCTTTTGAGGGTAAGTTATTCAACTTGATGGAATGGTATAACTCATTGGGAATACTCCTCATCTACATTTCAAGCTTTGATTCTTTCATTCAAGTATGTTATGGATGATATAACTCATTTTGATGTTGCTTGTGATGTTAAATGAGCTTTTAGATTGATAAAACAATATGGATATATATATTTGAATGTTGACAGTAGGTTATACACTTTGATCTATGTGTCTTACATGTTTTTAGTTGTTTTAAAGGTTTTAATATATAGATATTTATGTATGTGACTTGCGTGAATAGGTTTTTGTCCTTTATTTTGGATTTGGATGCTTTTTTCTAGGTGTAAGCTTTGCTGAGCATTTTGGGTTGGTGTTATTCAGATGAATTTTGCTTTGGGTCGTTGATTTCGGTGTCATTTTGGTCGATTGATAGTTCTTATATGTGTATGCATACCTGTTGATCTTTAATGTAAGGCTTTTTTGACTTAAAAGCATTGATTTAATGGCTTGAATGTTCGTGAATAGGTTTTCAAACCCTAAAATCTTACTTGAATGTTGATTTCACATATTATCCTCAGTCCAATCCATATGTTTAGAGGGAGTTCTGCTGAGTTGGAGCTTGCAAGTCTAGATAGAAAGTCTTTATAATTGTTGGCTCTCTTAGGTATACAGATTATTGTGATTCTTTGCCTTCATTTTTTTCAGAGAGATATCTTTGAACTTTCTAGAGATACTTCAAAATGGTGAGGTTCTTGGCCTTATAGAACCCTTGGTATTGGCCTACTGCTGAACAATTGATTGACCAACCACAATCTTTCATCCCTGTAATTAATCCCTCAATGAGTCGTATAAATTAGTCAACTACAGAAAGCCGTAAAAAGCTTAGATTGGATTTGAGCCTTCGTTTGTGAATCCTTGTTTCTTTTGGTTTTATTTCTAGCATAGTATTTTGTTTTGTTATTTCTTATTTTTGTTTAAGTGTGTTTCAGGTTTGTCAGTGTTCGTTGTTTCAGGTAATGTCTTCTATACTCTATCTTTCTACCTTAGGACATTGAGGACAATGTCTCATTTTGATTGGTATTTAAAAAACAAAAAACTAACCAACTAACTGTTTTTGTTTTAAAAACCATTTGGCAAAATTGTTATTACTAGGATGACAGAGTAAGGGGGAATTTTATTGACTCTTGAGACGCATCTTAGTAAACATTTTCTAATGGTTATTTGCAATATTCATAACAAGGCCTATTAGAATACTTCTTAAAATATTCAGGTTTACAAACTCTCGCATTGTTATCACTTGGTTCTGCTCATATACTCATTTAACAAATATTCTTAAACCTTCATTTTCACACACACATTTTAACATATGATTGTGGGTTGCACATTGGATTGTTTTTCTTCCAATAAAAGCCCCATCATCTATGTTTTCATACATTGAGCACATAAAAAAGAAGGTTTATTAATATCTTGTTTAAGAGGTATTGAGCAGAAATATAAAATTTAATGAGAGTTTGTTTATCTGGATAGATTAATGGAAGTTGAATGATAAATGCCTTGCTTTGTGGAATTTGCAAATTGTTTTTCTATTTTAACGCTTTGATTACTAGGGACTAGTAATAAGCTGGTTGGGGGGTGTGATTAGTACTTAAAAGTGTATTTTTATCAAGGTTTTATATCATCATTTTGCACTTGAAGTATCAATAACTCCTTAACTAAAACATGTTTTCTAATAACATATCTAATAATATAAGATACATTTAATTTATGGTAAATGTTCATCTTAAATGCAGGCCTATCACATAAATGAAAGAATTGATTGATGAGTTGAAGTACTGAAATTGAAAGGACAAAGAGATGGCCAAACTTAGAAAAGAGATGTTGGTGCAGTCGAAACTGAAACATTGTTCGGTAATCGAGTCATATCTGGAGCTGTAAATCTCGGATTTAGGTCTAGTTTATATGGATGGAAAGGTAAGACATAGGCCCACAACTTTCATGTGGAGTCCAAGATTTAACAAGGCCGTTTTCAAGTCCAAATTGTAGCAATAACAAAGAAGTCTGAATCTGTCCTGCAGCCCAGACACTATTCAGTGTTCAACTCATATCTCGAGTTCTAGAAGTCGAAATGATCTCAAAATTTTACCCTGGAAAGATGAGACAATTTCCTAGAACTTTCATGATTGAAGTCTGTTCAAATTATGACGTTATAATGATGTTGTTGGCAGACAAGAAGATAATAATTGTCACCAAGTCAAGATGTGGCCACCCATTCATCAATTAGTCAACAAATCAATAGTTTTGAATTTTGGCCTATAAAAGGAGGCATTTGCCATGTATTTAGGCATCTTGGTGTTCAAATCAAGATCATGCTCTTGCTCTCTCTTTTGTAATACTTAAGTTTTATATTAATCTCTTGTTTATACCTTTCATTTCCTTTTCTTTACTTAGTTAACTTCTTTCTCATTTATGTTCTTATCTTGTTTATTTATGTTTCTTTCATTCATTATGTCTAGCTAAGTTAATTATGTCAAGGTGAAAAGGGTACACTAATGGTGTAAGAATAAGTATAATATAAACTTAACATGGACCTTAATGTTGGATACTAACATGCTTCATATTTGTTATCTTGTTCACTTTTAATACTTTGCTTGTTAAATGGTTAATCTAGATTTATGTTGTATAACACTTGGTACAACAAATACTTGGCACTTTCATAGCCTATACTGTATGGTATAACCGACACCTGAGCTATGAAAGGAACTTGATTTGTTGTTAACATAAGTTATAATCATGAATGCGTGACAACATTTACAAGTATTAGCATTATTCAAATAAGATAACTAATGTAATCATGTTAACAATTTATAATCTGATTGGAACCTCCTTTGTGTGTGGTTTCTAATTGAATAATAAGAGTTTATACTATACTTGTTTGAAATACCATTAGTGGATCCTCTAACCTTGACATTTGTTGTTATCATTGTTTAATCCTTACGTTAATCTTTCATCTCAAAGTTCTCATCAACTTCTTCTTCTTCTTCTTCTTCTTCTTTATTATTATTATTATTATTACTATTATTATTATTATTATTATTGTTGTTGTTGTTGTTGTTGTTATTGTTGTTGTTGTTGTTGTTGTGTTGTTGTTATTTATAATTTATACAATTAACCTCTCTATGGTTCGACCCCGGTCTTGCCGGGTTATTTATTACTTTGACACTCCTACAGTTGGGAAACGACATCAATCTTTTGGTCGTGTCAAAAAGGTTTTCATTCTCTTGTGGTTAAGATAAATCCCTCGGAGATGAGAGGTAGGCTTTAAATCCCTCGAAGGATTTTTAACACTTAGGTGTTCATTCAAAGTTAAAAATATTTTTCAGGGTTTAGAAGAATGGCATACTACACTACCTAATACAAGAAATGAATTTATGAAGGGCAGCCAACCTTCCGATAAGAAGTCAAACCTCCTTTACTGATCGTGGAGGAGTCAAGTCAATATTACTTTGATTTTCTCAAGGTTGGGTTCTATCCTTTTAATGCTTACTAGGAACCTCGAAACTTCCCTTCTTTGGTGACAAACATATATTTCAAAGGGGTTGAGCTTTATTTGATACAAACCCATGACAAAAAATACTTCTTCTAGGTTAAGGAGGTGTTGCTCAAATGTCATACTTTTCACTAGCATATCATTCATATAAACTTTTATAATTCTCTCAATTGATGCTTGAAGACTTTGTCCATTATTCATTGGTAGGTGACTTTTGCACTCTTTAGTCCAAAGGGTATAACCTTATAACAAAATGTTTCATTTTCCATGATGAATAATGTCTTTTTCTCATCATCTGGGTGCATAGAAATCTTATGATACCTAGAGTTAGCATAAAAAGAACTAAGGAATTCAAAACCTGTCGTGGAATCCATCAATCTTGGGAAGAAGAAAACTATACTTTGGGCAAGCTTTGTTCAAATTTGTAAAGTTCACACACATCTGTCATTTTTCGATAGGTTTCCTTACCATTACCATATTTGCTAACCAATCTAGGTACATTACTTTGGTGATTGTTTTTTGTCTCTCTCCCTCAAAACTTTTCTTCTAACAGTAGGAGAAATGGCTAGATTAATATTTAATCAATGTGTGGCCACCTTATGGCTGATCCCAAGCATATTTGTACATTCAAAGGAAAAATTGTCTTTTTAGGTGATAAAGAGTCTTGTTAGAGCTTGCTCCTAACTTGGTTGTAGACTAAATCCCATCTTAGTGTCTGCCCTTGTCTCTCTAAAAGGTACATCTTTCAATTTTTCAACGGCTTTTATCCTTACTTCCACTCGTTCTTTCCTAGGACTTTGTTAGTCCACTGCTAAGGTTTTCTTACCCTTAAGACATGGAGAGGCACATTACCTTAAAAATGTTTGGTTGCCTTGTATTGTGGCCACACCCTATGAGTGGGGAATTTCAAAGCTAGGTATTCACTACTGATAGCAATGTTTATCTGATGGAGAAGAGGTCTTCTTATGATGGCATTGTAGGTCAGGCTCATATCAATGACCATAAAGGTTTGTTAGAGAGTTATACATTTTGGAAATGTCTCAACAGTGACAAGGATCTTCAAGACGCCCTTTACTAGTATATCTATGCTTGTAATCCTAATGAGAGGAGTCTTTACAGGGGTTAATTTCGAGGGATCTATTCTTATTTTTACTATCACTTTACTTGAGAGAATATTGATTGCACTACCATCATCCACTAATATCATATGGATATAGTGATTAGCCAAAACTATTGAGATGACAAGAGCATCCTTATGTGGGCAATTTACCATCCTCCTCGTCTTCTAGGGTAAATATAAGGGGTTCATACCATGTATTAGGGAGGTGAGTGGTAGTAAGGACTTGTTTCTTATACTTTTTTTTCCATTCCCACTATCACCTCCTATTGAGGTTCCACCTAAGATGACATTGATCTCTGGCAAGACTTAGTTAGGCTGGCTGAATTCTTCCATACCTTGTTCAGTGTGTGTGTATCCCTCTTCATAAATGATGCAACTATATTATTCGATAGTTTCACCAATATCTAACTAGTGTTTTACCTATGTTTCATATATATAATACCTTGATATTCTTTGTTTTATGTTTTGAAGGCACTTTTGGATGAAAGATGCAAAAATAAGTAAATTAGAGGTAATTCACAAATTTGACCATTAGTCAATGTTTTGTGTAGAGCATAAGTTCTAGATGTCAAAATGAAGTGATTCTAGTGGAATTAAAAAGCTAACATCTATACCTTTCTGGACATCTAAGGCAAGAAAATAAAATAAGGAAGAGCATGGAAATCGCAACCTTCAAAGTCAAATCTCACAATCTTCCAGTGTTGACCTTCAGCCATTTCAACTTGAATATATGGATCTACAAAAGTCCAATTGATGCAAACTCAATTTTGTTGGATTCCTGACTTAAAGACATATAAACTCTTCAAATTTTAGAAAAAAACAATGTCATATAAGGGAGATATGATTTTGCAAAGATGACAACTGAATTCTGCCAGCAAACAGGTTTCATGAAGAAACGAATCCAAATTATGTTCTGAAGCATCTAAACCGATATCCAAGTTTTTATTTCAGCAATTTAGCTCCTTTAAGTCAAAGCTTGAAGATTCCATGCAAGACTATTTCTTCTTTTTTAGGAAAATAGTTATTGAAGTATTTAAATGTAAACAATCTACTTAAGGAAGGACTATTTTGTAAAATAGAGATTAGGGTTTCCTAGGATATAAAAAGAATGAAAAAAGAGAAGGGGGGCAGCCAGCCAAAAGGAGAAAAACACCCCCTTCCTCTAAGAAACCCGAAATCATGCATTCCTTCTTTTTTATTAGTTGTTCAACAAACATGTAAGGCTAAACTCTTTTTCTTGGTTGTAAGGACACGGAAACCTTCGGATTTCAAGAACTGTGAGATCTATTTTACCTTTTCTTTTTAGTTTATATGATGAATATGTTTGTTCTCCTATGCTTATTTTTCATATGATTGTTTATTTTAATTGTTAGAGCGGACTCTAAGTTATTATTGTGACAATCTATTACTAAGTTTGATATCAAAACCGGAGTTGTGGTATATGAACTTGTGAAGCAATTGAGTTTAATAATTATGGCGAATCTACGTTATTAATCTTAGGGAGAACATTCAATTAAATCAAACATATACTACGGGTAGTTATGTTTTCTTGATTAATTAATTTATCTAGTTCTTAAGGCTGCCATTGAATTAAATTACTAGTGCAGACACTGTGGGTGTTTGATGGTTAGGGTTAATTATACGGTGGATCCATTAACTAACCAATGTTAAGAAGAGATAAATATTTAAAATATAAATTAATGTCTCGTTTTCATGATCAGTTCTGATTTTTGTAGGTGGACGTTTACTTGTGACCAAGGTTTGTTCTCTTGATAATTTTCTGACTTTATTTAATTTTGCTTGATAATTTTCTATTTTCTTTTACTTTAGCCTAGATAACGTCCACCCCCCCCCCCAATTGCATATCATCTAGCATAAAAATCTGACTTGAACCTTCCTCGTGGGATCGACCCCATGCTTGCTCTATACTATCTTGTGTGTTGTGTTTTAAGTTAGGGCAATTAATTTATGCGGCCGCGACATCGCAACAACAAACTGTTGAATATAGCCTTTGGCTATCAATTGTTTAATCTCATTCTTCAAAGCATAACACTATTTTGTATCATGTCCCTTGTCCTAAAAAAACATGCAATACTTATTAGAGATGCATGTGTAGAGAGTGGCTTTCATTGGTAGGGGATATTGGACAAGCTCCTTACCTTTAATGGCAGTATAGACTTCAATGATATTCATGTTTAAAGGAGTTGAAAATCTCTCGGGATAGGATTAGTGATCACGGGATGACCTTTTCATGTTGTTTCTAGAATTCAAATTATATATCGGGGAATGATTTGTCTATAAGGTTTTTTAGGTCAATTATCCTTATAAAAATGGAGAGGTTTGTATTGCAACACACTTGTCTCTTCCACCCGTATATGGTTTTTCATGACTTGTTTAACCTTAAGTAAGTTTCTGTCAGGTAAGGTATACAGGTCTCTTCATAGAGGACGTTCCCTCACCCCACGGATCAAGGCCTCAAATACCACTAGCTCAAGTAGCTCTTCTACCTTTAACATCTCCTCATTAAACCTTTTTAAGTATGCCCTTGTTGATTCACCCTCTAATTAAGTAACCCCAAATAGCTTTGTGGAACTCCGCTTTCACAAGTATACTTGTGCTAAAATGTGCCATCATCTTAGCACAGAGATATCTGAATCCTGTAATAAACCTTGGTTCCAAGTTGTTATACAAAATATGTGCTGATCTCTGAAAGTTATAGGGAATATCTTGCACATTGCATCACTCTCCACAGTAAGTAACTCTAAGCTACTACGCGTATTTCACATGTTCCCTTAGATCAGCGAGACCATCATAGTTATCCAAGCTCATCTTTGTAGAGATATAATCTTAGGGAATCCAGGTATTCAAAACTTATCTAGACAAGGAAGAGTCGCATACATGATGAGAACTATGGGAATCTCCTTGGAAATGCTCTAAAGTTAATCTATCTTCAATCTTTTGTCTACTTGATTATGGTCGGGTTAGTAGGTAGGATCAATCCCTCAGTATTAAGAAGAAGCACACCTTGAATACTCATTTTCTTGAATGTCATTTTGCCCAGACCTTTCAAACGTGTGTGACTATCTATTGGTATTAAGAGCATCCCTTTATAGTGGTACTAGGGCCTCTAGTCTTCATGAGGGTACTGGTGCTACGAAGGATGTTGATACTGAGGGTGTTGAGATTTGTTAGGGTGACATAACTTGATTCTGCCTTTGAGTAGCTAGCATTATTTAAGTCGGGATTCGTACTTGATTAATAAGCTACTGGAGGTCTGGCTGGGTAGAAGTACTCGCCTCACCATGCTGAGCTGTTACATGTCCAGGCCTGGATGTATCATGGTTACCTGTCATTGAATGATCTAGAATGTCTATAACAAGTTGGGGAAAGCACACTGAGGATTTTTTTTTTATCAGATTCTCATAGATGATGCCAATTGATGAAGTGTTAAAATTAGAAGTATTTATAGGATAAGTTTTTTTAGTTGTTGAATCATAAATTGGTTAAATGTCTTTGTAAATAGCTCATTTCTTCAATGTTATGGTAAACTTTCTTGATAAATGCTTCTGGATACTTGCAAAAAGTTCTCTTTTAGGGTGTTTGAGGACCCTTCGATGATAATGTTAGCAACTTAATAGAGAAAAATGGTGACAAATACACTTAAAGAGCCTTTAATTCTAAGATTTTGGTTGTCTTTGTGTTGAATCTGTATGATATTAATGTAAGAAAAAACTTGTCATTTACCTGGTAGTTCAAAGGGTATTTATAACCCTAAGACCTTGTCTTTTTCTTGGGTGAAAGGGCTAAAGAGTAATTTCACCATGTTGATTTTTATGATGGATAAAATCATCAATGAAAAAGAATATCTCTTACACAAATATTAATGAGGAAAAAAAAAAGAATCAGCACATGTTTTTGGATTTAAAAAGTAGGTCAAGACACATCTTTTAAGGGTTGGACTCGGATGGTGTGCCCAAACCTTCAAAGAGGTGTTGGGCACCAGGCTTAGGTTGCACCTAAGGTTGTTAAAATCGCGATGTACGATTTTACAAGTCAATATAGGCTTAACGTGTGAAATTATTCAAAAAACTTGGAAATGAATGAAATCAGGTTGAAATCGCATAAAATCATGATTTCACCACCAATTTTATGATTTCTGCATAATCTAGCCTCTTCTATTAGATAACGTGAGTAGGAACAAGGACAAACCAATCACAGTTAAGCATGTGTGTGTTTGCCTGTCTCTGTATTTGATTATGCAGCAAAGGATGTTTTTCTCACAACATCACTCTTTTGCTTGCCACCTATCTTCTTATATTTTAATAAATAGCATTTGCTTTTGTGATGGGATATTTTTTTAATTGGTGACTCTTTCTCCCTTGAAGAGTTAACAATATTCCTTGATAATTAATATATTTTGATAATGCAATGTAAGCCAAGATGATTAGTGAGAGTTAAACCACAAGATCGATGTTCGTCATCAATAATTAAATAATTAAAAAAATGATTTATTGAATTAGATAAGTTAATCGCATGAGAATTTAATTTTTAAGCATAGTGCTAAAAATTAATTATAAATTAGACCAACGTGGTAAATTGTGCTTCGATAATTATTAATATTTGACCTTGAATGAATTAGAACGAATTAATATTTTTAAAAATTTATTAAAAATTAATGAAGATAATGAAATTGGTTTTAGTTTACATGACACACCAGCAGATTATTTGTTTTAAGTTTGTTAATTATTAGTTAATGAAAAGTTATTTAAACTATATATGTGTTTTTATTTGAAGCATGTATTTTAAGATACTTGAACTATGTATGAATTTTTATTTGAAGCATGTATTTTAAGGTGCTTGAACTATGTATTGATTTTTATTTGAAGCATGAATTTTTTTTTAATGTATTTTAAAATTCCTTATGATTTTACGATTTTACGATCCGAGTTTATTTTGTATTTTTCGTGCCGTGTTAAAATCGTGATTTTAACAACCTTGGTTGCACCTAAACCCAACAAAATTTGGAAGTTTTTTTTTTTAGTTTAACAATATTTTATTTTCTATAAAAAAAAATTTGGAAGTATATAGAAAAAGTAATTAGCTTAATTTCCATGTTTAATTAAGAAAATGTTAGATACTAAAATTTTATCTATTCATATATATTGGGAGGCTTGTGTGAATAATAGAAAACGATGGACCCCGTTCTGCGAACATGAGACTAGCATTCTAACCCGAAACCATATCCTAAGAGTTGTATGCTTGCACGAGCGAAGGAAGGGGGTGGATATGAATTGTTTCCTTATCCATTTCAAAGTACTTAAGAAGGAACGAAAAACGAAACTCCAGCGTTTCAGAACGCAGTTAGCCTCCATCCAAAATTTATAATGGCCAAAGCTATAACGGGCTTTACCATCACAAAACCGCACATGCTTAGCTCTCTGCAGAAAACAAAATTGGACCTCAAACCATGTTCAGGAGGGGTAAAATCTTACAAACCATATATGGCTGTCCATTTTGTCGTAGATAACTTACACAAGAAGTATGAAAGCCGATAAATTGAGTAAATCTTTTCTTCTTCTCTCTACTTTTTTCAGCTTTGGCAATGTTCAAGCAACGGGCTTCTTAGTGGGTGGCTGCAGGTAAGTGGCTCCTTGCTCCAAATTATTGACTCTTTGAGTTTTGTTCTTTTGAATTAATGAAAAAGTGTACACGCAGTCACAGTAGATTTTTCTTAATATACTTTTGTGTGATAGCATAAACGCAGCAATAAGAAAAGAGCTTCCTTGAGTAAAGTGAATGCCTTCCCAGATTGGCCTCTAATGGCAGTTATGGTGGAGCATATAGAAGGTCAAAGAGACCTTATAACTCACAAATCTATATGGCATCTCAGTGATCGAGCCATAAAAAACGTCTGTAAGTTTTTCTTTTTCTTCTCTCATTCATTAATTTTAGCCAACTAATCACTATATTTCGTTAGGGGTTTCTTCAGTTTCTCTAATCTTCTCTTCTCTGCTTGTAGATGTATTTTACCTTATGTTCACTTGCTGGGGATGTTTATTCTTCGGTTCAATGAAAGTAAGCCCATATGGTTTTGCATGGAGGATCTGAAATTTATACATATTATTTGGCGAGATTCTAATGTCTGAGTTTTTATTGTATAGGACCCATATTATGACTCAGAGGCGTATAGAAAAGATGGAGGGGATGGCAGTGGACATTGGGTATATGACAAGGTATATGTGCTGACATGGTCCTTCCGTTCACTCCCATGTCTTTCTTTTTCCAGTAATTTTAATTAAATTCGCTAATATTGTTGAGAAAACGACTTTGGAAAGCATACTGAAGAAAAGATTTTTTTAGATTAAGATTTGCACAAGTTTGATGTAGGGAGTAAGGGATTTACTTCTCTTACTTGTAAAAGATTTCATGATAGTGGGATGGAATTCTTCCATCTCTTCCACAAACATGATCGATGTATAGTTTGTTTTTTACGTATCACATTTGTTGAATCTAACCAATTGTTTTTAAAATGAAATTGAGTAAGAGAATTCCTTCTCAGATGTAAAAACGAGACTCTTCCCAATATCCATAATGTGTCGAAGTCGTATACTGCTATTCTTTCCGCCCTCACCAGTTAAAAACAAAGATTGTTGACCTATATATATATAAACGGATATATATGCAGCAAGACGATATTGAAGAATCTGCAAGGGCAGAGCTGTGGCGCGAGGAGTTGATTGAGGAGATTGAGCAGAAGGTTGGAGGTCTGCGGGAACTGGAAGAAGCTGGCCGAAAGTAGGAGTTTAATGGAGAAACCATCGACCTATCCTTGTGTTTTACTCTAATTCTCAGTCACGTCCTTGTAAAAATTCAATAAATCATAACACCACATTATGTGTTTATGGTTTTTATTATTTTTTATGTTTTACTCTAATTCTCAGTTACTTGCAATTAACGATGAAAAAGAATGTTGTTTCACTATTTAATTAGAAGTAGTTGTTGCCTCATTATACACTTATTCCCAAGTGTATTTAATAGGCAATATATAGATTGACAAGCTAGTGGAACAAGATTTTATATCTGTTCCATTAATTAACAATTATGCCACTTTTCTAAACATCACCGTCTTTATAAATTACTAGCGAGGATGTTGGTATTTCATACCTCCATCATAGCATCAAGGTTATCTCTTTGTGAGAACTAATGGCATCATCATATCTGGTTTGATCACATTTTTGTAGGTTAGTGGTGGCTCCTTGTGAACTCAACAAGACAATACAAGTTATGACCACTTAGTTCAATCAAATTAGAATGAGCTACAACAAACTAGATTTGAAACTAGAATATAAATTCTAGGATATATAGTCTGAAGATGGTGTTTGAAAGTGATATATTTATACTCTCTAAAAATAAAATGTTTGTAGTAAAAAAGGAATATTATAGTGATGGACTATTGTAACCAAGGATGATATTAATAATAACAATAATGTTTGTATAAACTAAAAGTGATTTTGTGTTGAATCAAAATTTATAAAATCTTATTTTTAAATAATTAAAAACTAATGAACTTATAGATTTAATTCACTCAAATGTTGGTGATTTAATGTTTGTACAAACTAAAAGTGAAAAAAAGATATTATATTATTTTTATAAATGGTTGCATAAGATATTATTATACCTATTTGCTTAAAAGCAAATATGAGAAGCTTGAAATATTTAAATATTATAACAATAAAGTTGAAAACCAACTTAATAAGAAAATAAAGATAATAAAAAATGATAGATGTGGAGAATGCAAAGTACTTTTGGTAAATTCTATTTTTAAAATGGTATTATCCTCCAAACTACTATTATTTATTCACTTCAATAAAATGACATTGCAGAATTTATAAAACCAAACATTAAAAGAAATGATGATTGTCATGGTGCCAATTATATACTTAATAAATGCCTCATGAAAAGACAGTAAAAACACTATATGTATTGTAAAAAGGTAGAAGACATTTCTATAACACCTCAAAGTATAGAGGTGTCTTACAAAAATGACGGTACTTGATCTGAAAAAAAAGAGTCAATATAAGACCTAAAATTATAGATTGTATTTTTATTAAATATGATTACAATAATAATGTATATCAATTTCTTGTGCACGGGTCAAGTATTGAGAACATTCATCCCAATACTATAATAGAATCAAGGAATCTTACATTCTTTGAATATGTATTTCCATTTAATAAAGCATACAAAAATTGTTCACTTACAAAAATAATTGAAGCTAACTCGAGTAATCATCATCAATCAAAATATGATAAAATTGAGCTTAGAATGAGTAGAAAGGCTAAAATAACCATTTATTTGCTTCTAATTTTCAAACATACTTGTTAGAAAATGAACATTTGACCTACTCTAAGACAATGTCTTGTCCTGAAGTTTTTTATTCGAAGGAGATAATCAATAGTGAAATTGAATCCATTATGAGCAATCATACATGAGAACTAGCGGATCTTCCACCTAGAAGTAAAACCATTAAGATGTAAGCGGATCTTAAAAAATAAGATAAAAGCTGATGGAACTATTGAGAAATACAAAGCAAGACTTGTTCTTAAAAGATTCAAACAACAAGAAAGTTTGGACTATTTTGACATTTATTCACTTGTGTCAAGAGCAACTTTCATACGAATGTTAATTTCATCACAACTATTAATAAACTTAAAATAAATCAAATGGATACAAAAATATTTTTCTTAAATAGTTACTTTGATGAAAAGGTTTATATGGAACAACCCAAGAGGTTTGTTTTAAAAGAATAAAAATAGAAAATCTATAAGTTTGTCAAGTTATTATATAGTTTGAAATAAACACCTAAACAATGGTATGAAAATTTTCACAAGGTTATATTGTCATATGAGATTAAAATCAATGAAGATGATAAATGTGTTTATGTAAAAAAAAAACACAAATAAATTTTATGTCATTATATATTTTTATATGGACGATATGCTAATTTGAGCATCAATGATTACATTATTTAATTTACTAAGAAAATATTAACTAGTAAGTTTGACATTAAAAATTTAGGAGTTGTAAATGTCATACTAGAAATAAAAATTACTAGGACATTTGATAGATCGATATTGTCTCAATCTCATTATGTTGAGATTTAAAGGTGACAATAGCACTGTCAAAACAACAATAGACATAAGTGTACATCTATCTAAAAATAAAGATAATAGAACAAACCAATTGAAGTATTCTTGATTAATTAGGAGCTTGATGCATGTTATGAACTACACAAGATCAAATATCGCATACTTAGTAAACTAAATAGATTTACCGTTGTCCAAGGATTATTAAAAATCAACAAATATGGTACTAAAAAAATTAAGATACACATTAAACTATGAGATACATTACATTGGATACCTAATGATACTAAAAGATATAGTGTTGTGAATTAGATTTCCAACACTAGAGATTTCGAATCTACTATTGGATATGGCTTCACACTCAGTAAAGTAATTGTATCATGAAACTCCTATAAAAAAAACATGTATTGTAAGATTCAAAATAGAATCAAAGTTTATTGCTCCTAATAAAGCTGGAAAGAAAGTCGAGTGACTTTGAGATTTCTTAAAGGATATTCTATATTGGCCAAAATCATGCCAATAATTTATGTCCAGTATGACAAACTATTAGTAATTGGAAAGGCTCAAAGTAATATAAATAATAGTAAGTCTAGACGTATACATTGTAGATATGACAATGTTAAATATTTACTCTCGAATAAGATAATTTGCATTGACTATATAAAGTCAAAGAATAATATTGCAGATCTATTAACTAAAAGGTTTATTGAGGAAGCTTGTGTATAATTTACTGAGGAAAATGGTTTAAAGCCTTTAAAGATGAAAAGGTGTAATGATTGTAACCCTATCTAATTGACTGAAGATTTCATGATCTAGGTTTAAAGAAAAAACTAAGTTATATAATATTCTTAGTAGCACTTGAAAATTATTGTTTCGTGTTTATTCCCATGATAAAAAAAAAAAAAAGTTTTAGAAGAAGCATGATAAAAGGTGAGTTGTGCTCTTAGTGATTTTTATGTCTTGGTATACCAAGTGTAGTATAATTGAATACTCCTAATGAAAAATTACTTAAATAAGAGAGAAATATAATCATTTCTTTTAGAATTTACAAAAATACTAAATTCTTGAGCAATTATGTATTTGTAAGTTGTTCAAAGTCAAAATGAAAATAACCATGATAACCAAAAAAAATCTCTAAATAGAAAACTATATGAGTACTATTATCTTGATTTGCATAGAAGACTATATGGTTTAAGACATTGTGTTTACTACTTAGCTACATAAATTTGATAGAATTTCACTAAAATAGGTTCAAAGACAAAAGCTACATATCTTAATATAGTAATCATTCAAATTATTATCTCTCTATGAATATTCAAGAGTCTTTGTACATTGATTAGATAATTTTTATATACGAGGAGGATTGTTAGAAATTTATTTTAAAAACATGGTGAATAAACATATTTGATGTCAAATTAAAATTAAGATCTATTAACCTTTAGAGTTAAAATTTTATTGAAAAATTTTCTCCAACAAAAATTCTTTAACATGAAGCATTTACATAATTAAAACAAATTATAGGTTGATGAAAAATTAATCTAAAAAAACTTTTAGCTACCATGTTTTTATTAAACCTTAAAACCCTCTATCCTTTATGAATACAAAATTTTCTTATGGTTTATATAATTAAAAGTTAAAGGGTTATAAATAAGCCTAAGCAAAATAAAATTGGGCTTAAGTCGCTTGGCTCGGTACGAGCTCAGCTTGCTCAAGGAACTCGAGCCCCGAGCCACATGCCTCGGGTTTTTTTTTTAACTTGAATAGTTTTATTTATATATTAAATATTAGATTTTCAAGATAAAAAAACAAATATGAGGTTAATTGTCTTTTTTATTATGGTAATTAAAGTAAATAATTGCTAAAATTAGTTTTGCATCAATTTTTATTTTAAAAATCAATATAAAAAAAAGTTAAAAAGGAGATTTTTAACGACAGCTGATTTGCCTTCTTTATCTAGTGATTTTAAATTTACTTTTGTCTCAAGCTTTACTTGATATTTTGTTCTCACTCCCTTTGTTATAGAGTTTAGGATCTTGTTCTTCTCAGAGAATTTTAAGTCATGTTTCCTGGAATTCTTGTATCTTGTTTAGAAATGTATGTGAACAAAGTATTGTTGTTAGAATTTACACAAAAAACAATAAAGCTCCAAGAAAAAAAAAATTGATTCTTTACAACAACATTTTATCTCAATCAAATTTATGTGCCAAGTATTTTATTTATACTACTTTCTCTTAGTTGATATATAACAATTGTTTTATATATGTGCTAATATATAGGACCTTATTTTAAACTTTATTGCAAGCTTATGTTATCTAGTTGCATGCAATCCATACAAAACTTTTATAACCTCTAAATATCACAACATTCCAATCCTCTTGACAAAGATACTAGAAATCGGAAACAAAGTTAGGGGGAGGAAGTGTCGTTATTGTACACCAACAGCAGCAGCTAGCACTGCCTCAAGAGAATCTGAATTCACAATAGCATGGCGAATACCTTAATCCACACCAGCGTCGGTCCTTCTCTGATTGCTTCTGGTTCAGCCAACATGATGTTTTCATAGCCAAAATACCCTGAAAAACCAATTAGCCGCTGCCCCCATCATCAGGAAAAGTGCCACCAGTTCCAGCATGAGACAATGTGCCAGAATTTCTGCCATCCATATTAATCTTGACTGTAAAACCAATTAGCCATCTGCTCCCTTTAATGACCTCTTTGTTTATCGCACACCAAATAACGCAACACATCAATAAGCATAGCCTTCGTTGTTCCCATTGAAAATCTCAATCAAACACAATTACCATGAATCCAGTCTGACCAAGTGGATGAGAATAAATTAGATTGAAGTCGAAACAGATAATTGTTGCCACATCATTTTAGCCCGCAGACAATCATGTAAAGCATGCACTTTTGTCTCTTGTTCAACGCCACATCTGCTTCACAAAGAAGCAGTCATTCCTAGCTTAAAACGAAGCCCATTAGTTGGAAGTCTGTCATTCAAACTGCCAGAGAAAGAATTGTTTTTGGGGAATATCAAATTCCCATAAGCTCTTTTGTCTCTTGTTCAACGCCACATCTGCTACACGGAGTAGTCATTCCTAGCTTAAAACGAAGCACATTAGTTGGAACTATATTCCCCTAAGCTCTTTTGTCTCTTGTTCAACGCCACATCTGCTACACAGAGTAGTCATTCCTAGCTTAAAACGAAGCACATTAGTTGGAACTCTGTCATTCAAGCTGCCACAGAAAGAATTGTTTTTAGGGAATATCAAATCCCCATAAGCTCTTTCAGTGAATATTTGCTTCCATAGGATAAGGAATTCGGGTAATAAAATCATAGCCAGACTTAGTTGTATAACTACCTGACTTGGTCATCCACCTATCAAACCAAAGTGAGGCTTGCAGGCCATTACCAATTCTCCAAGTTTAACCATCTTTCAGAAAAGAAAACACCTTGAAATAGCCTTCAGTATCGGAGAAGCTCTCTGTGAAGGTCGATAAGACACAAGAGACCCCTCGGCTAGATACTTCTTGTATAAACATGAAACCAAGGCTTATCTCCCCTTTGAATAGCATCCCACCATAGTTTCCCCTTCATGGCAATCTTATTATCTCTTGTCATTCTCAGACCCAAACCCCTTCTATATTTTGGCAAAGTAACTGCATCCCAATTTACCAAATGAATACCGTGTCCCTCATCTGGAGATCCCCAAAGAAAAACCCTAGCAATTTTATCAACCTCCTTACAGAAATGGGACAGTAACCAGGCAGATTGCATGGTATAAAGATGAATAGTAGAAATGGTAGATTGAACTAGAGTGCCTGCCTGCCTTATTCAACAATTTTCACTTCCAACCAGCAAGTCTACAGTGAATTTTCTCTAAAATATGCTTAAAGGACTCCTTACTGCTCTTGATAATCAAGAGCACACCCAACCCAAGATCAGATGTGAAAGAAAAATTCAATCTCTGTCTCAGCTCTTCTTTATGTCTACAGCATGCATTAGGAGAAATAGAAGATCACGTTTTAGCATCATTAACCAGCATCCCAGAACTAGCACAGAATTGATCCATAGTCTCCTTAACAACTCAACAAAATTTAGGCTTTGTTTGGGAATGCGGCCAACCATCCCAAACAGGTTCTTAATAGAAGCAAAACGAAGATATGAAATAGCCATACCACAAATTTGAGACCACAAGAGGCCTCCATTTCTGAGTTGTTTCTTTACCTTCAATAAGCAGAGACAGTTTCTCCATTCACAGAACAAAAAGATTCAAAAATTAGGATCTCCCTGACTAAGGTCACTTTTAGGTTGAAAACAATGGAAGTTTAGAACCGTTCCAAATGATTGACAGCAAGGAGTTAGAAACACAAAACATGATCAGTCGAACATATGATGGAGGAAATCCAAACACAATCACTGTCTAATGTGTAAAAACAACAATCAACGCTATCATTTCGCAAACTCAATCTTCAGAGCAAATGAACCCAATCTTCTCTTGATTCGACTAATAGAGTGCATTTATTCCCGAGCCAGCACAACATTAGCCAAACCTACGTGCCCAGAGAGAAAAGCACTTTGGAAAGGGCTAATCAACTGCTCAAGCATAGGTCGAATACGTTGAACCAGAACTTTCATCAGGATTTTATAACTAACGTCGTACAAGCTTATAGGTCTGAACTGCTTCATACTCATAGGATCGTGCTCTTCAGGAATCAAAACTACTGAAGTTATCTCAGATACATACCAATCAAATAAAACAATATGAACTCCAACCAAACAATTGCACTATAATTAGAAGATATGAAATACACATAAAATGAAATGATGTGGAAAATTTATTCACCTGAATGAAACAGACACATTGATGCCAAAATTTTATAATTTTATCTCTTATAACACCGACACCGTATTCATTCCCTTCCTAAAATAGCTTCTCATTTCATATTGGATTCTCCTTTAATTTTTTATTTTTTTTAAATTGAAGGAGAAGCCATTTTAGGAAGAGGAATGAACAACGTGGCTAAGAGAAAATGAGGCGGCCAGCGACAGAGGATTAGGGTTTTCTTTGCCCTTCTTTCATTTATGCTTGCACACACACACACACACACACAATACACACACACACACACACATATGCGCTGCGCATCTGCTACGCAAAAGCTAATGCAAACCATCTAAACATCTCCTAATTGGGCTATTTAGTGCTATTAGCATAGAAACTCTTTTTTTTTTCTAATTAAACACATTTATAAAAAGTTTTTATGAAATAATATAATTTCTGTTTATCATGATTTTGAGACATAACATTTAATGAAATAATATAAAAAAGACCTGATTGAAAACATAACATCGATTAAATATTATGTTTCAAAACCATAATATAAATTAATTATTTGAGAATTCTAGTAACCACCACATCCAACCAACCAACCAAAATCAAGTAGCCAATGAAACTAAAAATCACAACAGAATTTATGTAAAATGAGTTTTTTTTCTAAAACTATTTTTTTTAACTATACGGGATAAATAATAATAAAGTCAAGTTCAATTAAAGCCCCGTTTATTTATTGGAAAGTAGTTTTATTTTGGAAAGTGAATCCCAAGAAAATAGATTATTTTTCGATGTTTAGTAGTGTAATGAAAAATAAGTTGAAAAATATTTTTCAGTGTTTGGTTATGTCATGGAAAATGAGCTGGAAAATAACTTATTAATATTTTATTTTTTTCAAGTTTATTAAAATAATGAGAAACAAATCTTACAAATTAAAAAGTTGAATGAGAATGAAATTGAAAAAACAATATAATTTCATAAATTATCTCAAATAAAATAAATAATAAAAAAAATCAAATCTAAAAAATAAAAAAATTGAAAGATAAAGAAATTAAAATAATAATAATTAACATTTCATAAATTATTTCAAATAAAATAAGTAACAATCAAAAGAATGAGGACCAAATTTGATAGATAAAAAATTTCAATTAAAAAAATGATAAGGGAAAAGCAAATAACAATTATAAAAATAAAGACCAAAATTATATAGCAATTGAAAAATTAAATTTTAAGGGATGAAATTGAAAAAACAATATTCAAAATAATATATATATATATATATATATATATATATATATATAGCAATCAAAAGTTTGAGGACCAAATTCGATATAATCAACAAATAATATGACATTTCTAAATTTTTCACAACTTCCGGAAAGTGTTTTCCGTCCAAAATAAAAGGAAAACATTTTCCTAAAAATCAAGCCAAATTTTTCTTTGATTAGAAAGTGTTTTCTATTAACCAACTTTCCTAATGGCAAACAAATACAGGAAAGTTTAGAAAGTGATTTCCCGAAAACTAGTTTTCGGGAAACAAACACAGCCTTAAAGAGTAAGAAATTATCTAAATTTAACCAAACTTCAGCAGAGTTTTTTTTTCATTGGTACTACCTAAAATTTTATACAGCTTAAAAATACTTGTAAATAACCACAATAACTATAATAACCAAACGCAATAGTTCTCACAGTTGGTAATCACAAGTAACTTCAAGTTTACCACACAAAACACACATCTTAACTATTTTCACCAACCATATTTATGAGCTATTATATATGAGAATCTTTTCATGAGACGAAAGCAAATAAATAAGCATACATACATGGATATAAAATATGAAATATTTAAACAATGTAATATTTTTTTAATTGAAATCCTAAAATATATCAACATAACTATGTATCTATTTATCTATGTCTATGTCATTTACTATGAATGATCTAGGCTCATTAATAGTGGTTGCTTCATGCTCATGTTTGAATAGTCTCATTCTCAACTACAACATCATCAAAAGTTAACTTTTATCCAAAGTTTGCAAGTGCTTTGAGACAAATAGTGAACCATAATGTATCCTTTATTTTCTTTGTCATTATTACAAAGTACAAAGGCAACCATTTGACTCTTCCATAGCAAAAACCCAACCCAAAAAAATGGACCTCAATTTTTCAAACACCTATATGATGGCTGGAAATTGGTTTCAAGACAACATATCATTTTGTTTTGAAATAAAAGAGTGGATGACTTGTCTTTCATCCCAATGCAAAAGAAAGGAAATCAAACCAAGTGCATGAGCCTCGGTTTCCAAGCCCAGGCGTGCTTAGGCACATGGGTCTAATTTGCTAAGCCCATCAATGTGTAGCTTATATTTTGTTTTCTTTAAAAAATTAATTAAAATGCTTTTTTTAATGTATTTTTAGCTTGCGTCAATTTTTTATATTTAAATTCTAATTAATATGAGGCTCTTGTTTTTAAAATTTTTAATTTTTCAATTAGACAAAAAATATATAGATTCTAAAATATAAGGTCATTAAACCTAAGGGTTATGATCTAGGTCACAAGTTGGGTAAATTAAACCAGTTTGATTCAGGTTTATCTCAATTTAACTCAAGTCTATCCAATATATCATCGTTCCAATATTATCTTATAAAGAAAATGTTAGATTAACATTGTTTTTTATTTTTCTTTTTATAAAAGCATATTGAGGTTTGGCTTAGTCAATCAAGTTATCGGGGTCATACATAAAGACTCAAGTCCACCTAGAGCGTCATCATGTTAGTATTTATAGTTTTTAAACAAAAAACCAACATCTAGAAATTTTTTAGTCAAACTAGGTTTTGAATGGATCATAGTTGGATCTATTAAATCGACTAGGTTATATCAGATCAACTTTTACATGATTTAATTTGAAATCAAAGCCAAACAAAGTTGAGGGTCCTCCTGGTTGACCCATCAGGCCAGATTGATTTTAACAATGATATCAAAGAGTTCCCCAAAGACAACCCTTGCACAATATATTATTTTTATGTTTTTTTTATACATTTGCCTCAACATTGTCAAAATGCTATTTTTTAATCAAAACTTTTTTTTTATGATGCTGTCTAAAAAACAAATATTATGATAAAAAATTACTAGAAAAAATAAAGCATGTTAATAAAATAAAGAGATTTTAATTATAAAAATACATTTTTTACTCTTATTTTAAATTGTCCAGGAATTTTATTATTTTTATATAATGAATAACATATAACAATAGCAAAGTTTTTATTTTTTTAGTGGTAAGTGATATTAAGCATGTTAATACGGTGTAAGGTGTTTTTAAAAGTGTTTTTCAATTGAAAATGTATTAAAATAATTTTTTAAATATTTGTTTTTTTTTAATATTATCACATCAAAATTATAAAACATCAATTTAATATTTTTTCAGGTAAAAAATAGTTTGAAAAATACTTTAAAAAATAATTTCAATAACAAACACTCCCTAATAAATGAAATTTAAATTATTATTCTTTTTATATATAAAAATATCATCATATATTTAAATAATTAAAAGAACTTTAATGGCTCTTGTGGAACAATATCACATATCGTGCGTTTAAAATTTTAATTTCACAACCAAAATTTTTTTTTGCTAGAAAATATGTTGACAATAATTATGTTTTTTTTTGTATAAAAAAATTTGATGGACATGAGGCGAAGCGTAGGAATGCTAACATTAATTAATTATTAATACAAAAGTGAAAGGATGGTGGAATTTAATATTCACCCATACCCATTACACTGTAGATTACAAAAGTAATTTACAGTATATTTTTCTTTTTTGTTATTTTTTACTTTTTTATTTTGCATTTTTTCTTTTTTTTCACTTTTTTTAAAAAATTTATTATTTTTTTCACTTTTTTTATTTTTTTAAATTTGTTTTTGTTTATTTTTTTTTAATATTGATGTAATTGAAAATTAAGTTTTGTAATTTATTTCTTTTCATTTTACCTTTATACAAGGTTAAAATAGTTTATCTATTTGTTAGGATAACCCAAGTTGTTTCAATTTACAAGTTTGTTGGGATTTTATTTCTTTTTAGGATGCGTTTATTTCCCGGAAAATGGTTTCCGGGAAACCACTTTCCAAACTTTCCTGTGTTTATTTGTCATTAGGAAAGTTGGTCAACGGAAAACACTTTCCGGTCAACGAAAAACACTTTCCGATCAAAGAAAAATTTGGCTTTGTTTCCAGGAAAGTGTTTTCCTTTTATTTTGGACGGAAAATACTTTTCGGAAGTTGTGAAAAATTTAAAAATGTCATATTATTTGCTGATTATATCAAATTTGGTTCTCAAATTTTTTATTGTTATATATATTTTGTTTTGAATATTGTTTTTTCAATTTCATCCCTTAGAATTTAATTTTTATATTAATTTTGGTCCTCATTTTTATAATTGTTATTTGTTTTTCCCTTATTATTTTTTAATTGAAATTTTTTATCTATCAAATTTGGTCCTCATTCTTTTGATTATTACTTATTTTATTTGAAATAATTTATGAAATGGTAATTATTATTATGTTAATTTCTTCATTTTTCAATTTTTTTATTTGTTAAATTTGATCTCTATTATTTTATTATTATTATTTATTTTATTTGAGATAATTTATGAAATTATATTTTTTTTCAATTTCATTCTCATTCAACTTTTTAATTTGTAAGATTTGTTCCTCATTATTTTAATAAACTTGAAAAAAAAAACATTAATAAGTTATTTTCAAACTAATTTTTCATGATATAACCAAACACTGAAAAATGTTTTCCAACTTATTTTCCATTACACAACCAAACATCGGAAAATAATTAACTTTTCCATAATTCACTTTCCAAAATGAAATTAGTTCCAACAAAAAAACAGGGCCTTAATTGAACTTGATTTTGTTATCGTTTATCCCATATAGTTAAAAACAATAATTTCAGAAAAAAAAAAAGTCATTTTACATAAAGTTAAAACATGTGGGGAAATTACTATAACTTTCCTCACATATTACTGTAGATTGCTACAGTGCTTTCTCTTTTTTTTATTTTTTTTCCTAAAATTATCTTTGTCAATTTTACTTTTTTAATATTGAGCTAGTTAAAAATTTAGTTGTGTAATTTTTTTTCTTTAAAATATTATAGGTTACTACAATATTTTTCACATGGTTTTTCTATTTTATTATACATAAAGCTAAAATCTATGGAGAAAGTATTGTAGCTTTCATCGCATATTACTGTGGATTGCTACAATATTTTTTTTTCTACAATACTTTCCCTTTTTTATTTGTTTTTTTTCCTCCAAAATTATCTTTGTCAATTTTACTTTTTTAATATTGAGCTAGTTAAAAATTTAGCTTAGTAAATTTTTTTCCTTTAAAATATATTGGATTGCTATAGTGTTTCTCCACGGAGTTTTTTTGTTTTTGTTTTTTTTTATTTTTTCCAAAATTATCTTTGTTGATTTTATTTTTTAATATTGAGCTGGTTAAGAATTACAGTTACAATATGTGGGGAAAACACTATAGTTTTCCTTGCAAATTACTGTAAATTGCTACAATATTTTTTTCCACATTATTTTTTTTTTATGTTTTTTTCTAAAATTGTCTTTGTCAATTTTATTTTTTAAATATTGAGCTAGCTAAGAATTACAATTACATGTAAATATAAGTAAGGCTAAATCATGTGGGGAAAACGTTGTAGCTTTCCTCACAAAACACTATGGATTGCTAAAGTTTTTCTACACATGGTTTTTTTCCAGTTTCTTTTGTGTTTTCTTTTTTTTTTTGTAATATTTTTTTCCAAAATTATCTTTGTCGATTTTATTTTTTTAATATTAAACTGTTAGAATTTAATTTTATAATAAAGCTTAATCATGTGGGGAAAGTATTGTAACTTTCCTCACAAAACACTGTGAATTTCATTTCATGCATCACAATATGGATAATTATCGTACACAACACTTAGGGAGGACGGGGACATAAAGATGATTCTAAACACCAAACAAAATCTCATTTAGAGGCAATAGATGACCATACACGTTACTCAAAGCGACAACATTTTTTTTACTCGTTTATGCATGCCAATCTTTTTTTTTAAAAAAAAAAATCTTTAGTCTCTACTTCAATTAAAACTCTTGAACTAAGCCCTAAATATCATTTAAACCATTCAACTTAATCTCTAATTCATTAATAACTATTCAATTAGGTCTTGATTTTCATTCAATTAAATCCCTAATTCGATAATAAATCTTCAGTTAGGGTCCAAATTCTATCCTCTCTGAGCCAATCCCTTTTCTTTCAATTTAGCCCTTTAGTCTTTATTAAATCCTCCATTTAATACCAATTTTCCTTTGATTAAAGCACAAATAAGGCACATGAAGTGTTCAAATAGGGAAAGGAAAAGGAAAGAAATAGTTGCCCGACCAAGTTAGTGCACTATAATCTGTCAGTGATTCCATTGGTTATTCTGATGGTGAATTGGTCACGTTACTGTACGGAGATCCCGGTTTGAATCTTTCGGTCATTCTGTCGGTAAAATCACCCGCAAAAACTTCCACATCATCAAACCATTTTAATTCACTTAGGGTGATGAATCCTCTATTGATTACTCAAACACTTTCATATAGTTCATATTATACCCAATATATGCTCATTTGTTAACCTTGATTAGAACAACGTATAACAGAATCAAAGCATAGCATTCCCTATATAAAATAACTTAGTGATCTTAAGTATAAAAATCACTTATACAACCATAACGTGAGTCTTTCTATAGACACATGTGATCTTTTTATATTGAATTTTCATGCAGGTCAGTTCAATGTACATGTCATATGATAAACACCTACATATAAGTTTTACGGATTCCTTATACTTCATCTTATGAGAGAAACTGTTTCCTTTCATAAAGGAAAGAACATAATTTATATTAGTCTTAATAGCTCTAATTAATATCAAGTTTTAATAAAGTATTAACCAGGAACATTTAGAAACAATGCTTTGATACAATAAGAATCTCATAATTATAATAATTTTATAATTTTCTTTGCAAATCTTTTCAATCCTAATAACTTTATCTTTACTCTAGATTCATTAATCAAATATTAAATTCATTAATTAAATATTTAATGAATATATAAATAAATCCTTTATTAAAATTAAATATATTTATATGAATAAAGTTAATGTCACGTATAAGTAACCAATTAGCTATATAACATATATACTAACTATTAGTTTTAATATGTCTTATAGCCAATCAATATTAGTATATTTATATGAGTAAGAATTAATTTATCTTTAATATTTATATAATATTATATTCTATAGTATAGTGATTCTTTTCTTCTTGTTCTTTTTTTGATAGGCAGAGCACCACCTAACACATCATAAACCAATTTAAGCCTTCTTAGCTATTAAACTTGATACTTTATTTATTAAAAATAATAAAAAAAGAAAATTGGATAGATATATATATTGAGATTTTTTTACTAATAAAATAAATATCTCAAATAATAAACATTTGATTCTTAAGTATCCAGTGAAAAGCTAATAAGTTACTTGTTAACATGATGGTATGTGAATACAAGCATTAAATTCATATTTTTAGTTTTTTTTAATAATTTTAATATAATAAGATTAACAATAAGAACAAATCTAAAAAATTTATTTTAATATATTTTTAAATAAAAAACACTTATAAAAAACATCTCACATTACAATAACAAACACTCATTCAATTTTATTATAATTATTGAATGTACGATAAATTCGCAGAAATAATAAAATAAATTAAAAAGAAAAAGAAAACACAGTGATATTTTATCCCACAGGTGACGGGGCAATAACAGGTGACGGGGCAGTAACAGGCGACGGTGCTGAGGGTGGTGGAGCATTCGTGCCGTCGACACGAGTAAATCCGAATTTCTTGATAAGTTCATTTGCAATCAACTCATTTGCGCTGTCTGATGGATGGTATTCGTCCCAAAACACGTACTTGCTTCTATCCTCGCACAGCGTCGATGCCGGAAGACATGTAAGAGCAGGTCGTATTTGCCCAAAGGAGCAGCATGGCGAGTCCGCGTTGTCAAATCCTACAAACATGAAACTCAGAACTTGTCATGTAAAACGTCCGAAGCTACTTTTTTCTAATTTCCTCACTGTCTTGTCTTTAAAGCTTCGTTGCCGCAATGGCAGCTAGCCAGCTTTCAAGACAATTAATGAACTAGGTTTAAATTTGTCGAGACCAGTTTATTTAGTTTTAGTGTAATATAACAAGATTATCATCTATTATATAATTCAAAACTAATAGGTTAATTTCTTTATATAAAATGCATAAATAAAATCAGCCAACCCGTTTATATTAATATATGTTTCCACTTCACTTTAACTTTGATATATAGGGATTAATTAATATCTACGTAAATCAAATATCAAATTTTACAGTATGTTTTTGTTGAATATAATGGATTACGGAATTTAATTAATAGTTCATTGCATTTACAATTTATATGTTTAGATGAGTAATTTTAAATAGAATCGCAATGTCATGGACGACGTTATGATTAATTGTAATAATTCATTATATTACAAGCATTAATTATACTAAAACAATATTATACTAAATTAGCACATGATTAATTAGAGCAATCAATCATGCAAGAATCTAGTTGCTAAAAAAATTCATTACAAAGAATAAACTTTATTATATAAAGAAATATATAACGACCAAAATTAAAGAACATTCAAATAAGTATCAATTTGGAAATTGCTACAACATGTTCAGGATGGCCTCTGTGGTATTTTTCTGAGAAAAGGCTGAGTATTTTATTATACATTTTACCGATTTAATTGTCTTTCTAAATTCGTCGTTGGATTAATTATCCAAAATAACGAATCTTCGATAGACTCCTCAGGATTGGTTTTTAAAAAGAGTAATTAATGGACAACTTCAGATCATAAGCCTGCTACGACTGGCAGAGTAAAATTGAGTTGAGCTAGAGAGAAAGGGATGAAGCACACGCACCGTATTTGTTTGGATTGCTGATGACATCGTTAACAACATCATAAGCCTCTCCAAATTTGAAGCTAGCGTTTACAAGTTTGGTGGACAGATTATCTAATAACTTGCTTGAAGCTCTATTGAAAGCAATAGCTAGTTTGTTTGTTTTCTCTTGACATTTTCCGGTTGTGCTCAGGACCCTTTGGAGAGGGATGCAGCCCATTGGTCCCAGACCGAAAACCATCAGCTTCCGTGCTCCGAAGCTATGCAATTTCTGTACAAGATTAACAAAATTAAGTACCCTTTGAAACTGAAAGACAGATGAGGATATATCTTCTTAATTTTCACAAGTATTCTCTCTGATTCTTAAAATTCAAATCAAACACGTTTGGAGCACTCGACTTACTCTTAGCTGCCCTTCAAGAGTTTCCATTAAATAATCAATGAAAGACTGATCATTGTACTTCCATGAATCGCTGTAAACTGGCATCAAATAATTGTTGATGAAGTCATTGCTTCCTAATGCAACCACATATTGGGATTCTTTGAAAAACTCGTCTGATTTTTCTTTCCCAATTTTGCTTATTATCATCTGCTGCGTTCCTTGAAATAACTCAATTTGCTTATTGAGAGAAAGCCTCTGAATCTGTCAAAATTAAGTTATATGGATTTAAACATTTGCAAGTCTTAATTAGGGCTAGCGTGTGTGTTTGTGTGTGTTTATATAAACATATATGTACACTCCTAGTAATTGATTAACTTACAAAGTAGCCACCAGTTTCATTCAAAATGCCACCACCTCCAGATGCATAGTTTACACCATTTTCCAGGATCAAATCTTCGGTTAAAGATGGGCTTAGAAAAGCAGGTGGTCTCGGTAGCCCAGTATTGTCACCTGCCATATATATATATACACGAATTATTATCAGGGAACTATATATTATGAGTAAACTGAAAGAAAACACTTCTTTCTAGCTTAATTCGATCAATGACAACAAATTCTAATGTATAGCTGCAGTATCTAATCATTAAATGATTGCGCGCTGGCCTACTGCTAAATAAAGTATATAGTTGGCATGCATGCATGGTGAGCTCTTTTGACGTTACCTATTATATCAGCAACCGTCCGCCCATTGGTGAACCTGCCGTTAGGCAGTCCATTGCCAAAATCTATACCATACCATGGCAAGCTCGCCTGAGCAAGACTCCTACTCAGGTACATGTTGTTGCCGACATCCGAGAGTGAATCTCCGAAAATGAACTGCACAATCTTGCATTCACCTCCATCAATCGTAACTCCGAGGACAGCCACCACCACCCATATCGCTAAGGCAACCCCGAACTTCATTTCTTCACAGAGCTAAGGCAACCTCGAGTAATTACTGGTGTCTTTCCCGGTTCTTCAGAATATTATGATTTGAAATATCACCATGAAGGGTTTGATTTAAACAAATGCCAGAGTGAGATTCTAAAGATTTTTTGCAAGGCGTTGTAACTACTGAGGATATCTTGTGAGTCAGAGGGTAGATATTGTTTGATGAACAAATTGTTACACTGACCCAAACCTACTACAACGACCACGTACTCCTTGGAGTTCTGGTTTGTTACAACTTACATCGCCATCAGAAGTTGTTCTCTCTCTTATTATATGACACGTGTACTTTAAGTAATGGTGGCTTCTGGATACCCATGTTATGTCTTGAAGCCCTTGAAATGCCTCTCTGATTGGTCAATTACTATATTGTCCTTCATTAAAAACAAAAGGGCGAGGGAGTCGTTTTCTTTTCACACTACACTGCCTAAAAATAACATTAAATTAAATTAATTCTGAAGGGTATAGTTTAATTGGTCAGGTCTTGAGTTTACTCTTTACATGTCATTAATTCGAGTTTCATAAACCTTAAGGTTACTAGAGACTTACATGATTGTTAACTTCAGATCCCATAGGATTAATCGATATGTACGTAAGTTAGTCCGGATACCTATATTAATTCACGAAAAAAAAAACATTAAATGAAAAACCTTTCATCGGCTATATAAGCTTTTCTTTTTCTTTTGATGAAGCAAAATAAATTCATAAATATATAAATTAAACATTTTTATTATCGAAACTAGAAAACGTGTGAATTTGAAGTTTTAGATGTAGAAGAAAGGAATTAAAATTATTAATCGAATAGTTGTTGAGAATTTATTTTTAGGTTTAAAAAACACACCACAGTACAACAACACGCCTCGATGAGCGAGCGTGTAGGTGTGTCTTTGGTGGAAAATAAACCAAAATAAAAGGTTTTCGAAATTCAACAACACCGCTAGATTATGAAGGAATGAAGAATAAGGAACCGTGGACGACGCATCATTTTTGTCGTTCAAGAGCTCTCTCTTTTTTTATTAATTTTTCTTCAAGGTGGGGCCTGATGTACTGTAGCCCATGCGTGTGCAGACCTTCTACCAAGCCCAACGTGTTTATGCTGGTTCTTTTTCTTTCTTTCTTTTTTATAAATACCTTTTTTCCAATATTTTTTTATTTTTTTATAAAGGAAGATTACTAAAACAAATTATAAATTTCTCTAAATTTTGTTTCCTTTATCTTCATACCTTTTCTTTTCACTTATTTCTTCGTGGTAACAGAATTAAATGAAAAGTTTATAAACACAATGACTAGGAAAACTAAATATAATAAATAAAAACAACAACAATAATAAATTATTATTTATCACTTATTTGAATAAAAAAGTGATATTAATAATTATATATTTTTTAATAATACAATATGGATGCATTTATATCCTATAAATGAAAGAAAATTAATGTAAATATACAATCGAGACTGTTTAATAAGTAATTTATTGAAGGGGAAAGATAGAAAAACAAACTAGAAAAAATACAGAAGAAAGTAACATTTTTTTTATTAGAGGGCATATTATAAGAAAATATTCTTCTAGTTCTTTTGTTTTATTTCTTTTTTGTATGTTCATTTGATTTTTTTTAACGTTAAAAGAATACATAAAGATAGGGAAATATATCTTCTCATATGAAATTTTAATTATTTTTTTAATTTATATTCGTCGGTACAAGTTATATGAAATTATACAAGGTACATTGTTATTTATTTAAATTAAGATATATTAATTTGTTGGAAATGATGATATGGTAAGCTATCTAGAATATTTGTGTAATATAAGATTGATATAAGAAAATAAGGAGAGAGAAAAAAAGGTAAAACATAATATATACATATACATATATATATATATACATATACATATACATATATATATATATGTATGTATGTATATGTGTATGTATATGTATGTCTATATATATTATCCATTTTATATTTTTTAGTGTATTTTTTAGTTTTTTTTTCTGGTAATCGATACTTTTCCAATACATAGAGCAGTTTATCTTAGTGTCGGATCATGCAAAAAAAAAGAGCATATATTTTGCATATTTATAGGTAGAGAATCCTTGTAATTTCTAAAACGTATTCACAATCAAATCACACTTATTAATAATTTTATTTTAATTTTTAATTAATGGTTTTTATGTGTGTAACCCATTAGGTTCCCTAATAATTTAGCTTAAATATAAATCACAATCCGAAATAAAATAGAGTTAAATAAATTAATTTAGTATTAATTAAAAAATTAATTGATTTATATTTGAAGTCAAGTACAATATAAAGCAGCCTATCATGATCCCTTAATGATTAGGAAAGTCGTAAGTGGTTAACCAGTTTCTCAGTGTAATTATTATTTTTTCATCAACAATGTTCTGATTTAAATATTATAGTATGAATTGTGTATACTACTATGTCTAATCATATTTGTTCTCAGCACCATATTCATTAATTTTTTGAATAAGATTTAAACCTTTTTTTTTTCAAATCTCATTTCACATATCCAAAAATCTACAATCAATATTAGTTTAAAACATATGGAATATTTTTTCTTAATTCATGTTAAGTGATGAATCATCTTTTGATTACTCAAATATCTTCATATAGTTTTTACTATACTCAATATCTGCTCGTTTGTTTTCCTTGATTAGAACGTCATTTACTAGGATCGAAGCATAACATTCGTTGTATAAAATAACTTAATAATTTCATATCTAAGGATCACTTACAGAACTATCACGTGGGCCTTTTCTATAGACATAGGTTATATCTCTATATAGAAATCTCATACGGGTCAGTTTAGTGTACATTTCATTTGACAAACACTTATATGTTAGTTCTAGATATCCCTCATACCTCAATTTAAGAGTATAATTGCTTCCTTTCATGGTGAAAAAAACATAATATAAATCAGTTTTAACAACTCTAATTAATATTCAATTTTAATAGAGTATTGACCAATTTAATTAAACTTTGAACTTTTCAACTTTTCATGCATGCATTGCCAATTTAATTAACCTGTGAAGCATGAATGCATGCACAAGACGGATAATAATGGAAGGCCGCCCTCTAGGATTACCACATGTGACATGCCCACGGACATGAGAGTAGGTGGAAGCACCCAACTCATTCTTGTCCATAAGAGGGTCTTAGATACATTCCTCCATTTCCTTTTTCTTTAAATCGTAATGCTAATTATTTTTGCATCGTTTAGTTTTCTTAGAGAATCGGTTCCTGTTACTTCTTTTTTCATTGCTATTTCATTTACAAGCTTTGGCATATTCTAGAAAAATTACAAGAAAACCGGATTATGAATTTGATTAATTTATCTGTAATTTGGCCTTTATAAATATATACAATGTTTTTGATCTATGACTTGATATGTTTATGTATTTTGATTTTTCTTTTTTTCTTTTTTCTTTTTTATAATTGATTGGATAGCTGTATTGTAGTTCCTGCAGCATGGGAAGCTAGAAAGCCACCGTGATGGAGCAAGTGGAAGTGGCACCTCCTCAGGCTATGGAGGTTCGTTTGAAGATCCTCTTCACTTCTCTCTACCATACTAATGTTAAGCCATGGTACGTGATTGCATTTTCAATTTTGAGAAATTAATTAATACTTAATCATGCATGTGATCATGGAAATGTAGATATTATTAACTATTCCTAACTTGAAATAGTTAATTAAATTTAATATTTTTATATTTTAGGATGATCATGTCGATGTTAGTAAATCCTATTGACATCATTATTTTTTCATTCTCAAAACCGATTAATCAAATCTAGAAAAATACCGATAACAATGGAACTCATTGGTATCATTAATTATTTCTAACTAGAATAATTAATTAAGTCTGTTTTCATTTCTCATTCATTTCATTAGATGCTTCTCTTTTGACAACATTTATATATAAAAAATCCAAAAATTAAACAAGCTTTCATAATTATGTACATTTAAGAAAGATATAGGTGTAAAACACTTACCTGCTGTAAAAGTTTGACTCGTGCTCCCTTGCTGTTATTATGCAGCTCCTGTAATCCCTTATGTATTCACAGGTATACCATATTATTTCATATTCAAGTTATTTTTCTTTTAATAATAATAAAATCAGCAAATATTGACTTCCCTTCAACAATTTTTTCCTTCACATTTGTGTTTTCCTTTACATCCCTTAAGATCATTGTTTTTTTCATTTATCTAATCATAACTAACATTACAAATCTCGTTTCCGAACATGGCTTATTTTCTTTAAACGTTAAAACCCAAAACTACATAATTTTTTTAGAAGGGAAAGAAACTCAATTCTGCCCCTAATACATCTAAATTACCCGTTTTAGCAACTTATCGAAATTGCCAACAGGGATGGCAACCCGATCTCTTCTTAGATTTTTATCTATATTTGAAGTTCTAGGACTCCAAATTAGACAAGGCCAGTCTTGTTAGAAAGTTAATATCCTTGGCTATAACATCTATGAAATAACCTTTCCCAAATTCTATTATTTTTAGGTTCGAATCCCCTATGAAAGTTAGGAAGATGAATTTGTCCAATTTCGTTAATGTTTTAAATGAACCCTTAAATATTCTCATTTTCCACTCTCCCTCCAAAACAACCATGTTTTCATATTATAAACAACACATGACAAACAATTTATAAAAAAGATCATGAATTTGGCCACCTTTGCTTCTTTAACCGTTGAATTTTTTTCTTTGGTATCTTTATATTATTTCACATTCAAGACAATCTTCAATACTTTAATTAATTCAATTCCACACGATTCTATATTTTCTCAAAATTCTACTCAAGAGCCCTAACTCAAATTCAAGATTAATACACCAATTCCTAATTGAATTCAAATTGGCTTACATAATCAATTTTAGAGCCTCTTACATGATAATAAATTGGACTTCAATCCTTAACTAGTTGAAAAATTTCTACAACTCCCTTTTTGCACATCAGCTGGCCCTCACTCTCTCCCTTCTCCCCACAATTTTCTTCACTTGTTTCTTATTAATTTCCTTGTCTAATGATGCTTTCCTTATCAATTGATCCAAGCCTTGTGTAAACTTATCACATTTTGGTGTTTTTCTCTCATTTTTTTAGTGGAAAAAATCAAATTTCTCTTCTCCCTTTTATTGTTGCTACAACTGACCTTAAAGATAACAAAAAAAGGTATTTATAATCTCATTTTTTTTATTTTACACTTGACCCCACTTACTTAAGTGTTTTATTTTTGACCCCTTTTTTTATTATTATTATTTGAGTTACACCTCCTTTTATATTTGATAATTTCATCCCTCAACATTTGAATTTAATTTTTTTCGTTACATTTAACCTCACCCTCTTTATCTTCAAGTTAATTAAAACTCTTTTTTATATATATTTCAAAATATCTTACTTGGGAAATTCATACCAGAAAATTTTTCGATCCCTAATTTATTTAATTTGTACATTAATTATCCCATTTTCTTTCTTTCATCTATATTATTTTTAATTTATGTAAAAGTTTATTCTCATGGTTTATATTATTCATTACTCATTGGGTAGGATAACCATCCAAAAAACACCAACCAGTTTGGGCGAGTCAAGACGACATCTATTGGGTTCAGATTAAATTGCAATCCCTAATGTTAAGGAATGAAATTGAAAACAAACTAGAATTAGGAAAATGTTAAAAATAAAATAAATAGCTATTAAAAGAATGAGGACTAAATTTAAAATAAAAATTAAATAAAATTTAATTGAAAAAAATAACTTACAAAAGATTAAAAAAAACAATTTTTTTTATATATTTCAAAATATCTTACTTGGGAAATTCATACTAGAAAATTTTTCGATCCCCAATTTATTTAATTTGTACATTAATTATCTCATTTTCTTTCTTTCATTTATATTATTTTTAATTTATGTAAAAGTTTATTTTCAGGGTTTACACTATTCATTACTCATTGAGTAGGATAACCACCAAAAAACACCAACCAATTCAGGCGGGTCGAGATGGCATCTATTTGTTCAGATTAAATTGCAATCCCTAATGTTAAGGGATGAAATTGAAAACAAACTAGAATTAGAAAAATGTTAAAAATAAAATAAATAGCTATTAAAAAAATAAGGACTAAATTTAAAATAAAAATTAAAAAAATAACTTACAAAAGATAAAAAAAACAATTTTTTTATATATTTCAAAATATCTTACTTGGGAAATTCATACCAGAAAATTTTTCGATCCCCAATTTATTTAATTTGTACATTAATTATCTCATTTTCTTTCTTCATCTATATTATTTTTAATTTATGTAAAAGTTTATTCTCAAGGTTTACACTATTCATTACTCATTCGGTAGGATAACCATCCAAAAAACATCAATCAGTTCGGGTAGATCGAGACAAAATCTATTGGATTCAGATTAAATTGCAATCCCTAATGTTAAGGGATGAAATTGAAAACAAACTAGAATGAGAAAAATGTTAAAAATAAAATAAATAGCTATTAAAAGAATGAGGATTAAATTTAAAATAAAAATTAAAAAAAAATTAATTAAAAAAATAACTTACAAAAGATAAAAAAAAACAAAATAAATAAAAATCAAAAGAATAAGGACAAAATTTGAAATGAAAACTAAATGAAATCAAATGATAGGGATGGAATTGGAAGAAAACATTAACCTACAAAAGATTTTGAAAAAATATAGATGCAAATGAAAAGAATGAGGAACACATTATATAAACAAAACAAATGAAAAGAAACTTGTATACTTTGTCTAAAAGATGAGAGAGAAAAGGGAAAGTAGAAAAAAAAAGTCTATCAAAGTCACACCATCTGTCCTCCATTATAATGATCGTCACCGTTAAAAAGCTCATAATGCCGCTTTAAACATCATTGTTAAAGGTGGTGTTTAACGGCGACAGAAGCCTGAACATGCCACTCAAAAAGCAAGGGTTTTTCTCATTTATTAACGTGTGCGATACACATATCAATAACCTTTTCTTTTCAAATATATTTTATATATATTAAAAAAATCCAACCACTCCTTACTCTAACCAACCATTGCAAAAAAATAAAAACTAAAGAAAAGTGATGAAAGACCCTTGACCGAAATAAAAGAAAAACAAAATTATAAGAGTATTCAAGTAATTACATTGTTAAAAAAAATTACAAAACCAAAAACACAGGTTGTATTTTTTATTTTTAAAAATAAATTAATAATTTTTAAAAAATAAATTAATAATTTAATTATTCAATGAAAATATAAAGAGATTGATTTACTCCAAATAAATTGATAATATCATTTTAACCCGTGAAAAGACTTTTTCTCTCTCTCTCAAAACTTAGCCTTTTTCGTACAAATATGTTGGGCAAAATTATTAGTGCATTGTAATAATCCACGTTGCACCCAGTCTTGTTTTACATTGAAAGGCTGAGTTTATTTTATTTTTTAATAATAATATAATTAAATTATTAAGAACATCCCCCGAAATCTACATGCAATATCCATATCCAATCTATACCATTCACTTTGTTAATCCAACAGCCAGCGTCTCCTCATATCCAAAACCTTATCCACCAGAAATCTTGGAACTCGTACAAGAATTACTAAGAAAATCCAAGTACATACCAATGCTTAAGTCATCAGAAAAGATGAACAATATATTTTAAAAGGCTCAAAACACTCTCAAACCCAACCATAACAAAATGGCTTCTTCCGTTGTCTTCAAATCCTTCACCGGACTCCGGCACTCCTCCCAGGAACATCCCAAAGTACTCCATTCCCACACAAACCCCATATCCTCTTTCTCATACCGCCGCTTTCGAATCACAGCCAGCAAGTCTAGTCCGAAGCTCCAAAACCGCAACCTCCGAGTAGCCGTCATCGGCGGCGGTCCTGCCGGTGGTGCCGCTGCAGAAACATTAGCCAAAGGAGGCATTGAAACATACCTCATCGAACGAAAGCTGGACAACTGCAAGCCATGCGGTGGTGCCATCCCTTTGTGCATGGTGGGTGAGTTCGACCTCCCACTGGACATTATAGATCGGAGAGTGACCAAGATGAAGATGATCTCTCCTTCTAATGTAGCCGTTGATATTGGACGAACTTTGAAGCCTCACGAGTACATTGGCATGGTGAGGCGTGAGGTGCTTGATGCTTACTTGAGAGAAAGAGCATCAACGAATGGGGCTAAAGTGATAAATGGTTTGTTCTTGAAAATGGACATTCCTAAAAAAGGTAGTGAAAATATTAATTCACCCTATGTCTTGCATTATACTGAGTATGATGGGAAGAAAGGTGGAACTGGAGAGAGGAAAACTTTGGAGGTTGATGTGGTTATTGGAGCTGATGGGGCAAATTCGCGTGTCGCCAAGTCCATTGATGCTGGTGATTATGACTACGCTATTGCTTTTCAGGTATAGTTAATTGCTAATGTTAAATATTTCTTAATTGCTTGATATTTCTACTTTAAATTTATATGCTTTTGGTAACATCTTCCTTCACACACTGCTTTAATGAGTTAAGTTATGTTCTGTTCAGTTGTGAATTGCCTTGAAGACGTTGCTTAAAACTTTTATCCAAATGTGGAAGATGTTGATTTCACATTCCTACAGTAAAAAATAATGTAAATTATATATTGAAATTTCATTTAATAACTTCAATTTTAAGATTTTGGGTTAATTAATAGCATAAAGTAAATTGAGTTTATATAAATTACATGAGGTATCATCATTGTTCTTGCCCTTGTTTTTGTCTGTTGATCAACTGCATTGGAGAGTCCTTCGATCTCACAATAATATGGTACAATATTGAATTTCATCAGTGGATTGACGAATATATATATATATATATATATATATATGTGTGTGTGTGTGTGTGTGTGTACATAAAAATCATAGCTGCAATGAATACTGTAGTCATGCAGCTGAAATTTTGGTGCTCGTTTGCCATATAGCTAATCTTATTATTATTATTATAGCCCGGATGAATTATTACTATAATCTCTCAACTGTTTCTGTAAATAAACATTTTAGATAAAATGTTTACATAAGCTTCTGAGATACAGGGCATTGTTTATGCTTCCACAGTTGGATTTTGTTCAAACATTTGTATTGAACTCACGAATCCTCCACTGTTGATGCTCTTGAATTCTTCTTAATCTCCCCCCCCCTCATATTTACAGGAGAGAATTAAAATCCCCAGTGATAAAATGGTGTACTATGAGAATTTAGCTGAGATGTATGTTGGTGACGATGTATCACCAGATTTCTACGGGTGGGTCTTCCCCAAATGTGACCATGTTGCTGTTGGAACTGGCACGGTGACACACAAAGGTGACATAAAAAAATTTCAACTAGCCACAAGAAACAGAGCCAGGGACAAGATCCTTGGTGGTAAGATTATACGAGTGGAAGCACACCCAATACCAGAACACCCCCGGCCTCGCAGATTATCAGGGAGGGTAGCGTTAGTGGGTGATGCAGCTGGGTATGTAACCAAATGCTCCGGTGAGGGTATCTATTTTGCAGCTAAAAGTGGTAGAATGTGCGCGGAGGCAATAGTTGAGGGTTCTGGAAATGGCAAGAGGATGGTGGATGAAAGTGACCTGAGGAAATATCTGGAGAAATGGGACAAGACATACTGGCCTACATACAAGGTGTTGGATGTGTTGCAGAAAGTTTTCTATAGATCAAACCCAGCAAGAGAAGCTTTTGTGGAGATGTGCGCAGATGAGTACGTGCAGAAGATGACATTTGATAGCTATTTGTACAAGAGGGTAGTGCCTGGGAACCCCTTGGAGGATTTGAAGTTAGCTGTGAATACCATTGGGAGCTTGGTGAGGGCTAACGCACTCAGAAGGGAAATGGACAAGCTTAGTGCATGAGAGATGAAGAACCATGCCGTTAAGACGCCTGGTTCTTCCCCCACATCGACTTCCATGAGAGACAAGCTTGAATTAATGTGTCCCTCCTCGAACTTATGCAAGATGATATTTGTAATTGCGCACAAGTAATTTGCGATTTTTTGTTATCCTTGTAGACTGCACTAGTTTTGCGATGTCAGGAGGATTGATGTTTCGATCTTGGGAAGGGCTCTGAACTTGAGAAAACATTTTTCAATTTGCATGCCTAAGTGCATATTTAATGCCAACTTCTTCTGATCTTTATCCTTACCATGGTAGCATGTTGAGGTGTTGTTCTTTTAATTAGAGGTTGGTTTCTTTTTACTTCCCTTCAACTATCATGATAGCTTTATCCACTTTCTTAGAGATTTCTGTATTCATCTGTCTCCCTAATATGTTTAATATGTCATGGTCTGTTACGACCTCGTTTTGCCCTTACCTTTTTCTACCAAGGTTTTTGTTTGTATTGTGATAGATATTAATTTATGATCAACATTGTTGTTTTGCATAAGAGTACAAGAGATCCTATCTAGTGTTAGTTTTAAAGACTACGATTGTTAATATCATGTTTCCATTAGTCATGCCAGTTACAATACTTTTCCCCCTTAATCTTGTAGCAGTAGTGATGATGTGATTGTTAATATCAATTGGTTAAATATTTCTTCACCTCTTTTTTTTATGTTAAAAAAAATACTCTTTGTTTTCTTGAACTTCTTTATTAGCCTTTGCAATTTTTGAAGGAAAAATAATGGTACTGATTTATCTTTTTTTTAAAATCTCTGAAATAACTTCTCACGTTACCTATTTTACAGGTATATTTAATACTTTTACACTCTACTAAATTTAACCAAACTTGCATGAAAATGATCCTCTATAGTTCCTCTACAGCTCCATGTGAATATGTCATTCTGAATGACAACCCATCGGTGCTGGTGCCGGTGACGGCCTAAACATACCAACTCAAGTAACTTTTTCTGCAGATTTGACAGTGCACCATATCTATTGTGAGCCAACGGTTGAGATCCTTCCCAACAGAATCAAGGGCTGAAATTTTTTTCTTGTGTAGACGAGATTGCCTTCGTCCACCACCTATAAATAGAGGTGGATTTCATGGCCTGAAAAAGGAGAAAATCGGGTCTAAAAATTGTAAAAAACCAGCCTCCCACCAGTTTCCATTTTCCTTCTTTCCCCGTCAGTCTTCTGCAACTCTCTCCACCTCTTCCCCAGCTGCCTTCTTTGGCGAGAATACCAACAAACCCGGCCTATACACCACCACGAACACCAGCTCCACCACAGGAAGCCAACACAACCAAGCAGCCACCACGACTCTCTCTCTCTCTCTTCTCTTTCCGACCTTTCTCTCTCCTCTGCGAACTTCTTCATCTTGCGTAGTAGCAACTACGACGACCAAGCTCTCCATCAACGCCGCCACCAGCCTCTCCACAAGCATGACCACAGGCCCTCATCACCTCAGGTGGTTCTCCATCCCTGCCTTGTATCAACCATCCCTATTGCTCACTATTGCTATCGCTGCATGCAGAATGAATTCTGCATGCAGCAACCAAAATAATTTTTCCACGCATATTTTTCATAAAAAAACAAAAGTTGCATCTTTTTCATGTTTAAAAATCCAAAAATGAATATCATAACCAGTTTATGATTATCCATTAGGATTTGGCCAACATGTCAAAAATATTTTATTATAGAACACATAATAAGTGTTATATTTAATCTGAGTTATTGGGTATTAATATTTAAATATTTCATTCCATTTATGAGATTAACTTCTGTAATTGATTTTAGAGTTTACACAAAAAACATTTAAAAAATATGTTCAACTCAATTTTCTTTGCACAATCAAATATAATAAAAAAATATTTTCTCATAATTTATTTTTCATGAATAAATGAGACTTAAAAATAAAGTTAACTAAAAAATTCTACTAAAAAAAAATATGAACTAAAAATTGTTATTTTCTCTCATTTCCTATTATATGATAAATATCCAAAAATAATTCTATGCTTATTTTCATAACACTTTAAAATATTAGAAAACAATAATTTTTTTATTAATATTTCCTTTACCATATTGAGCTTCAATGCATGTGTTATTGCAGCTTTTTCCATGTGTTGTTATTATTATTATTATTATTTAGTTATTGTAGCTTCATGTAGTATTACAGTTGTGTTTTGCTTCTTTTCTTACCAATTATCTAATGAAATAAAATAAATAAATAACATAATAAATCCCAGCTCTTTAGATCATTCCTTACAAAGCATATGTCAATTAAAAAAGACTTTTTATGTGTCATGATTATATTTTTAGAGTCATTTCTTGCACTGCCTTTTTGACCTACCAATTGTCTTATATACTCATTATCTTTAAATTTCTGTCACTTTGTTAATTTTACAAACAAATATTGGCTTTGAAAATGTGAGACATTGTTGATCGACCAATAATTTTGACTAGTTAATTTTAATAATATCTTTTCTTCAACACTATCTTCAAAATTACTATTTAAAAAGACAATTAGCCAAGTTTGGCTTAAAAAAAATAGTTGAGTGAACAACATGGTGATCTCTTACTCGGAATTCTAACATACACTAAATGTATGCTAGTCCACACCCCATATCACACTTCTTATATTTCTTTTATTAGCGATAATTTAATCACTTGACAATTCATATGACATCCTTTCACCTTGAATACCATTCAAAATATCGACATCATTACGCAAAATTTCCTCCTTTCTCATAATATCCAACATTCGGTAATTCACATTTTACATCAATAACATATTAAATCATGGAATTTAACTAGAAAGTATAGGTGCGGATCATCTATCTGTAGTAAAAGCTCTACTCGTGCTCCTTTGCTGCTGCTGTTGCACCACACCGATGGTCCCTCATGCAATCACAGGCTCATCTCATAAATTTTCCTCATTCAAGGATACATTTTATAATGATCATATCAACAACCAATATGTCTTTCTTTCAATCATTCCTTTCTTTATATTTGGATTGTTACTGTTTAAATCTTGAATTGTTACTCTTTCGAACTGTTACTCTTTTGAACTGTGAATCATTATTTTTTTGAACCGTTACTCTTTTGAATCGTTACTCTTTTGAACTATCACTGTCTGCAGAGGTCGCATTCCAACTTCTACTCTATTTTTAACTATATCTGAAGTTCTAGGACTCTGTTTCAAGCGAAGTTGGTCGCATTGGAAAGCTAAGACATTGGGCTACAGGTACCCTGAAGGAAGGAGAATCCATTTCTGCCCTTAAGATAGTCAAAATTGCTCATCAACTAATCAGTCCTACTGCCCTACAAAGTCAGTCATGACCCAGTCTCGGTTGGTGACCCATAACTTGAGTTTTATAGCTTCAAATTGAGCAAGACAAATTTTTTTAGTTAGCTAACATCCAAAACTACAATTTCTATGAAGAAACATAATCTTAATTCCCTTATACTCCCACCTGAAATCTCACCGAAAGTTAGGAGACAAGTTTGTTCAGATTCGTCACCCCATTCCATTCACACATAACATTCACAAACTACATTTTCTAGATAAATTATCATGGTTTCACGCCACCAATCATATACCACACATAAATTAACTTAATTTTAATAATTGATACTTTTTTATCAATTCAAGTCTAATAACCCTAATCTATAATTCAACATCAAGGCATCAATTCATAATCGAATTTAAAATGAATTATAAGATCATGTTTAGAACATCTTACCCGGTAAGAATCAAGATTTCTATCTTCAACCATTCGAAGATTTTTTACTCTCCCTTTTTTCTATGGATAGCTGGTACTCCCCTCCCTCTTTTATTCAAATTTTTCTTGTTAATTCCTTGCCCCCAAGTGTTTATTCTACCTATAAACCCTTAATCTTGGATGGGTTCTTGAAATTTTGGTGTTTCTCTCTTGATTTGCAAGAATGAAATACAAAAACTCTCTCTTTTCTTTCCTTATGGTTGCTGCAGATTTTTAATGAGGAGATGAGTATTTATACTCTATAATTTCTCTTGTTTGCACTTATACCTCATTTCCTTTAAGTGTATTATTTTTGCCCCCACATCTTTTTTTTTTATAACTCCACCTTAGAACTTTTTGTTTAGCTTATTTTTCTCAATTTAATCCAATTCTTAACATTCCCGGGTTAATTATAATGTCTCGAAATATTTCACCCGGAAATTTATATCCCAAAAATTTCTGAATTCCCATTTTTTTTATTTAACTTTATGTATGAATTTCTTCCCTTTATTTCCATTTAGTTAGTTTGCAATTTATGCAACCTTATTTTCCCGGGATTTATAGTGTCGACGGGGTCGTTGGGCTCTTTAAAGGGGGTGTATTGTAATATCCCACATCAGAGGGTAAGGATTTAGTAGCTGACCTTATTAGTAGTGTTGGTTGTTGACTTGTCAGACGTGTTTTGGAGCCATGCGTGGTCATCAAAAATAAATCCGTGAGGGCAGTAAGACTCAAAGCGAACAATATCTAGCAGGTTGAGCTGGGTTGTGACAAATTTCATGTCAAATTGAGCAAAATTTCAAAATTATTTACATTAATTTGGTCAAAATGCCCATTCAAAAGGGAACATAATTTTTGTACAAATTTATCCACAATTCATTCATTACCCATTCCTAATTTATGCCCAAGAACATGATTCTTAACAAATATTACAAATTTAAACATTTCAATTCAACTTTCCATAACATACATATTCTTTCTAAGCTTCAAAACATACCAAAGTAAAATCAATCATGGTGAAAGTGATCTTTACCTCTTAATCACAAGAAATCAAAAGGAAATTGATGAGAAATTCAAGTTTTCTTCACTTCTCTCTTTCTCTCCTTAACTTTTAGCACCTTTATTTATAAGTTTATAACCCTTCCCAAAACTTGAAATCTTTTATTTTAATCTCTAAACACTTTAATCTTTATTTCTTAAGTGTTTTAATGAAGAAAAATCAAAAGAAATCATGAAGTTTTGCTCCCATTTCTTCCCTCAATAACTAGCAAATCTTGGCTTCCAAGGAAGCCATGAAAACTATTTAGTATTTATCCAATTAATCGTTATTTATCATATTGCCATTATGTTATAACTTATGAAGTTTTTTGTTTACCTAGAATCCTGTTTCAATGAAATTTTTACAATTTATCTTACCTCAAAGTTTTAGTCCATAAAACTTCATTTTAGGTATTTTAATACGTATATATTTATTTTATTCCATTATTCTTGGGGTAAATTTTCTAACATTATATTAACACAATAATACTTTTAACCGAAGTTTACAACCGAAATGTCATAGTTAGTTCCGACTATTGTAAGATATAGTTAAATCCATATAAAAGATATGCATATGGTTGTGTATGAGGCGTAAATACACTAATATATCCATCTATAATTGGTGGTGGTGATGTCATTAAAATCAATAAAAATATAAAGAATTGTATGGGCGTATTAGGGGTGTGTCTGGACACATTTCTATGTTATAAGGGTGGATTAGATTAAGAAGACCTATATATAAGAATGTTTAATATTGGTTAATGTACTAAAACTTAAAAAGATGATAAATTGTTAGACTTTTTATGACTAAAAAGATGACCTCTCTTTGTTGCTTGTACTAATTATTTGTCTAATACAAATACAATGAGTTTACTTATGTTTTTCTTCAAATGCATAATTATTGGCACTTTGGTGTTTGTTAGCATAAATAATGTGAAATTTGATCCCATTTGACATGCTAATCTTTTATTTTTTAGATGATATTTTAATTAATTATATTATTGGTTAATCATTTCTACATTCCAATAAGAAGAAATTATTTTTTCGCATCTAACTTCGCGGCGACCTTTAAAAATTAGATTTTCAAGAGAAAAGAACAAATTTTTAGCATCTTGTTCTTAGAGAAAATGTCTTGTTTAAAAAGGAAAGGTCTTATTTAAAGAGTCATCACCTAATATTATAGTCACTAGAAATCCTAACTAGTCAATATAGATTTTATGGTATGAGACAGGTTACGCAAAAAGAAGATATTATCACCCCTGAAGCATCCTACCTGAGATACTGCATTGCTGATTTTATCTTAAATTTCCAAGGATTTGTTGTGCTATGCTCCCGATGGTCTGCTTATAATATTCATGACCCTGACATCAGTGAATATTCAACTACGAATATTTTCAATTCCAACGTTGGTAAATATTACGTAGCAAAAAAATATATATGGTATTCCTGACTCTAACATCAGTGAGTAAACCAGTAAAATGAATTGAAATCAATGTATACATATACTTTTTAAAAGAAAAAAAATGTATCATAAATTTGATTTGCATTTCACAGTAAAAATCCATAGATTAATTATACAGTGAAATACCTAAAAACGCATTAAGGACTTACAAATAAATTTAAAAAGGTCAATAATTTTTTTTTTGAATTTTCTGATATCCGAAAAGGTTTATTTGGTTAAATATCAAAATTAAAAAGGGTGGAATAAAAAGGATAAAGCATAAGAGTATAGTCAAAGCCCAACCCAACATCAAAATTTTCTTTTTCTTAGGTCTAGTCCAGCCCGATCATTGACACAAACTAGTGACCCGACTGACCAAAACCACAAATCAATAGATAAAATTAAAATGGGTTAATGTTGTTGCTCATCCATGTACTCTTTCTCTTGTATTTAAAACGTTCATATCCTATTTTATTTTATCTTAACATTGGTCTTATGCATTATATTTTTATTATCATTAAATATCTTCATGATGCAATCACCAACACCATTAGATAATGACACATGTTAGATGGCCAAATTTTAGAATATTTCATTGATGTACGTCTTAGTCCTTTAAATTTCTTAAAAATTACTTTGATCCCTATATTTTATTTTTTATTACAAAAAAGTCCTTAATTGAATATTTTGGGTCCTTATGTCTTGCAATAAATTCAAATCAAATCCCAAACTTATCAAATTAATATATATGATATTATAGGAAACAAAAGTCTTATTTTTTTAGTACTTTATCTACTTTGAAAGCAGTAGCGACATTTCATTGTGAAAATAGATAAAACAAATAACCTTTAATAATTCTTGAAAGAGATATGTGGTGACAATAAAGCTATTTTAAAACTATATATATTTTTTTGTCTGATGTTCATAGTTTATGCAATAAAACTATATTATTTTAAAGAATATTGACTAAAACGCTAATGGATATTATTAATAGAAGGACCTGATTCAAAATATTCTAAAATATTTAATAACATATTGATAATGTTTATTAGTTTACCATCCAATTAAAATTAAAAAGGATTCAATTTGAATTCTATAAATCTTAAAGTTACTAAAAATTTACGTAGTTGTTAACTTGAGAGTTATTGAAATTAGTTAAGGTACGCGCACCTGAATATCCATATTAATAAATGTTTTTTGAAAAATACATATTTGTAACAGTTGCCTTGTGATAAAAAGGATAAGATTGCAACTTCTTGAAAAACTATAGTGGTAACAATCGGGATGTTTGAACTGTAAGGGAAGATATGAAACATTGAGGAATCCCAGGGGCAATTTCATCTATTTTTTACTTTTCTAGGTTGAGGAAAGGAGGAGGAAGAAAAAGAAGCCCATAAGGATCGGGAGTGATTAGAAACAGGGAACGAAGGGAGAATAACCATGGCAGTGGTCATGGAATCGGCAGGGAAGTGGTTGGAGAAAACGCTGGTAGATTTGGGTTTGGATTTGGATAGGGATATAATATCTGGGTTAGTCTCCTATTGCGAACTCGCTCAACCTCTCGACGCCAAAGAGTATCTCCTTGTAAATCCCATTTATCTCTTACTTTCTTCTCAAGATTTTGGAATTGTCTTTTTGGGTTGTATATTTGAACCGCTTAGTCTTACATGTAATCGATCTCTTTTATCACCACACCTTCCGTCATCTGTTCGTGTTATTGTTCTTATCTTTCTAGGAATGTGAGGCGTGTAAGATAATTTACCAATCTAGGAGTGGACAGTCAGCCTGCTTAAGACCCGACTAGCTAGGGAAAGCGATACCCTTAACGTCACAAGCTAGATGTGATCTCTTCTGTTTGTGCTTATCTTTTTGCTGAAATTGAAATGCTTATTTTCTTAAAAATTGAATCGCAATGGTAGTCATATCTGTGCGGAATGTTAAAAATATTTCCCCACTTGTTGGTATTATGATTCAGAGACTGCATGTCAAGAAACGACTGTTGTTTCGCAGTACCTTTTGGCTGTTTACATTTCTGGTTTGTCTCTGCTTGCAGAATATTATTGGGCAGGAAGCCAGCAAAGGTGTGATTGAGGAATATTTACAGCGTAGAGGTCAATCAACTCTTGTCAGTAGCGCCCCAGCTGCTCAATCTTCAAAACTTCAGCCATACATCAAACCACTAACAGAAAACTATGTTGTCTCTGGAGGCAAGCAACAAGCTAGAACATCTAAAGATATAGTTTCCAGTGCTCAGGGACAGGCAGAGCCAAAAACAGATACTGTTTCCAGACATATAGGAAATAGGGGTCCAGCTGAGGCCAGTGAGTCGAGGCAAAAAGGAATCCAAGGTAAGTCTAGGAAGAAGAAAGCTGGAAAAGTCGTTTCACTTGCAGAGGCTGCCAAAGGGTCATTTGTCTTCCAGCAGGGGAAGCCATGCCCATGTCAAGCCCGTCAGCATAGACTGGTGAGTAATTGCTTATCCTGTGGCAAGATTGTCTGCGAACAAGAAGGAGAGGGGCCTTGCAGTTTCTGCGGTGCCCTTGTGTTAAAGGAAGGAAGTACGTATGCTGGTCTTGAAGAAAGCATGGCTCCTACATCAGATGCTGAATTTGCAGCTGAGGCATATGCTAAAAGGCTTGTGGAGTATGATCGAAATTCTGCAGCACGTACAACTGTTATTGACGACCAAAGTGATTACTATGAGATAGAAGGCAACAGCTGGCTATCAAATGAGGTATTCAAGTTATTGCGATATGCAACATACTGGTTGCATTCTCTCTGTTGCATCTGCCTACAAGGAGTTGAGCTCTCTCCTTTATCTTTTATCTTTTTATCATTCTTTTTTTTTTTAATTTCTCTTTACAGGAGAAGCAACTCTTGAGGAAGAAACAAGAGGAAACAGAAGAAGCAGAACTGGCCAAGAGAAGTAAAGTGGTTGTGACTTTTGATTTGGTTGGACGCAAGGTATCGAATTTTTAGCAACCAGGCTTTTTTGTGTCATTTCAAATAATTCTCGTTTCTCCATTCCTGTAAAAAATCCTTGTTTTTTCAGTAAGCTTTCTGCTTTAAATTTTAAATAGTGGCACAATTATGACTGTTCCTGCTTTTGACATCTCTTGCTCATTTTTTAAAAGCTTTGACTGTAATTTTGATGCTGCCCAAGCTCCTGCATCCTCACCTTTGTCATTCATTTGAAATAAAACTGTATCCGGATATAGTTATTACAGACTTTTCCTTTTCGTCACGGTTTGAATGGGTAATGTGTTGAGTTGGGGTTTATAGGATTTATATTCATGACTTTGAACAATGTAACTGCCAAATCAATAACACTAAGCACACATGCACACCTGCATGCAAACCTTGTTGTTGCACGCGACCTTTTGCTTGAATAATGTAACAAAGAAGAAAAATAAAATGAATGTGAGAGTAGCTTTTGTGTTGAAGTTCAGAAAAGAAAACCCAGCTTTTCTGTGGTGTACATTAGTCCCATCTTTAAAGTTACGGAATCACTGGTTTTTCCACTTCTTCTGTATTGTTCTTTGCCTCGTGGATTTTATTTGCAAGTTATATGTGGGCAATGCTTTGCCTATTGATATGTATTTCCCCCCTATAACTTGCAATGCTGTGCAGGTCCTCTTGAATCAAGATGATGTTGAAGAACTCAAGTCTGAGAACAGAATACTTCGGCCGCTAGATGAAGGAGACAGGGAAGTGAACCGAATTAAACCAAACCCAAGTCTTCGAATACAACCTGTTTTTTTGGATCCAGGACCTAGTAGAAAGCCTGCTAAGGGCAAGCAATCAAACAAGGGCGGCCTTTCCAAAGGTTTGTGCATGGAGATAACTGGTAGGGTGCAGCATGACAGCAATGAATTGAAATATTTCATGTTTGACAACCGGTCGGAGACATCTTCCATTGGAAATCTTGGTAAGGTTCGCAATTGAGCCGGCATGTACGCTTGCAAGATGGTGAATGACTGTTCGTGGATCGACATTAGAATCGCTGTTCGGGTTTTGGCTGTCATTACTATTTAGTGGTGACATACCTTTTCTTCTATCATTGATGCAAACGTAATACTCCGTTTATTGCTGCGGATTTCTGGATGTTAGATTTTTTTTTTTGTGACTAGTACAAATTTTTACTTTGCTTCTAAGATTTGGGGGGTTTCTTAATTTTCCCCAAAGCTTTTGTGTCTTCCCTTCCATGTATCTACATCCATAAACTACAAGTATAACATTTCTCATTTTATTTCTCATTTCTTCTATTATAATTCCACTCAATTATTCTTCCACAACTAAATTTATTTCTCATTTTCAACTTATTTGATACAATTCCTATTATCATAAAATTATATAACATTTAAATGAACATGAATTTTATTCCATCTTGCTTCAATTACAAACACAACTACAAGTATAGATACAACTAAAACTCACTTTAAGTTCAACAATTTCTCAAAGGTATTAAATTTCTAAAACATTAAAAATTCATTTTTATCATATAACAATAGAACCACTCATGAAAAAACATTATTCATAAGCTTAGTTATCACAATTTCAATACAATTTACAAGAATAAAACATACATCAAACCCTCTTTTTTGTCGCTCTGTAGCCGCCCCCTAGGCTTCACTACCCATCCAACATGATTTTGCTCCTACAATAACTTACAAGGATTTAAGAAGCTCAATTTCTAGAAAATCCACTTTTCCTTCAATTTCATTTTAAAAACCTTAATTCAATTTTGATCAATTTTACTCAAAATCACTAAACTTTTGCTCTAATTGATACAAAGGAGTTCCAAACACATTACATGGTTACAAAACATATTTTGAAAGTCGAGTTGTCAAAATTTTCCCAAAGCTTCTCTATTGTCCTCTTCTTTCTTAACTTTCTCTTTCTAATTCAATCTTCCATCTTTTTGATCTTTTTAACTTTCTAGGATGGATGTGTTCTTCTCTCTCAAAACACTCTATTTATACTCCTAAATGTCACTCTCTAGCCCTTCAAGGTGAAAATGATATCTTTCTCCCTTGACTGCACCCTGTAAGTTTTTAGAGGGCAACCAAAATGATTTGATTGTTTTGAGAAATGGTCAGCATGGTTTATTAAATCGGTCCAGCCGTTTTGAGAATGACTAAATTATTTTTTATATTGGAAAATGGATATTTTCGGTCATAAAGTCTAGCCGTTTTGAGAAATGACTAAATTATTTTTTATATTGGAAAATGGATATTTTCTGTCATAAACCTTTCTTCTTTTATCTTCTTAATCATTTTTTTTTCATTTTATTACATCATAATTTTAATTATATTATTATTTTTTTCAATTTATCCTGAGATTTACATACCCACCCCTCTAAACAAAATCTTTTAGTTAGCCTCATTCATGTTATAGAGCTTAAGAAGCATCTTAACCCACTGATCGATCCTTTTCCATTTCTTATATTTCCATAAGCTTTAACCATTCAGGATGCTCATATTGCTGAATTACTAGTGAACATTACTCCTTCAACTTTAAATGTTTCAATAAGCCTAATTTGTCCTATAAAATAATTTTAGCGCTAATGTTTATTAATAAAGTGGAGGAATATTTAATATGAATTGATGCTAGAATGGTCTTTAAAGATAAAAAAAAAATACTTGTTTTGATATTTTAAATGGAAGATCTTACTAATTATATTATATTATATTAGAATAACACTAGTTAGTGATATGCATATCCTACGCTACAAGATGAACTAATTTTTTTATTCAATGTTAAAAAAGATTGTAGTCATCAACGATGCATATTTGACCTTCAATTTTTTTTTATTGCATATTGTGAATATCATAGTTTTTAAATCCAGTCCGATCCAAGGTCCGGGTTCCGAGTTTTGACTGGGTCACTAAGTCGTCTAGGTCAATTCCTATTTTAAAAAAATCAAAACAACGTTGTTTTAGTAAAAAAAAAAAGTCAACGAGTTGTAACTGAATTTTATCGGGTCATCGAGTCATGATTTTTTCTATTTTTTTTTCAACCTGACCCGGTTCTAATCCTGGGTCAGTCGGGCTCCGGCCGAGCCAAGTTTCAAAACTTTAGTGAAGATGTTGCATGCGTTTAATAAAAAAAAAAGGGAAGCTAATTTCGGCATAAAATATTTTGAGAAACGATAATTTTGACATGAATGTATTTAAAGAATTATAACAACAACTCACTACTGCTTGCAGATTGGTGAGGGGAACTTATTTTAATCCATTATCTATTATATGATAGGAGAAATTGAGATGTGGAATAAAACTTGATGAAATGTCTTTTAAATAAAAAAAAACATGAATGGCTGCTCAAAAGAGCACTTGCTAATATCATACAAAGAATGCTAGATAAAAAAAATAGAGTAAAAAATGAATGTTATATAATACAATAATATAATATTTTTTTAATAATTAAATTTTGAAATAACTTAAATCTAAATAGAAGAGAATTTGTTTTTCATTAAAACTTGTTTTTATGATTATGTTAAGCTATTGCTGAGAACCAAATATTTTGGCAAATACAATCTCAAAATTATTGTGTTATATTATTTATTCGATTATATAATAAGAAAAATAATAATGCACATTAAAGACAAGAATAAAATTTAAAAAAAAATAAAGGTTATATAAAAAGAGTGCTTGTTGATATTATAAAAAAGAACGATACAATCTTATAACAATAGAGTAAAAATTGAATGTTGTATAAAAAATATTATCCTAAATATTTTTTAATAACTTAATTCTATATAATTTAAATTTGGAAGTTTGAATTGTCAAACTAGGGTGATGTTTGTTTGTTTGTTTTTATAAATGGAAGGGCAATGATCTGGTTTTTTTTTTAAAATAATTCTTTTTTTGCTTAAAATTAATTTTTTTAATGTTTTCAGATCTTTTTGATGTGTTGATATAAAAAATAATTTTTTTAAAATAAAAAATATTATTTTGATATATTTTCATAGCACTTTCAACCACAACCACCCTCTTAATTAGTTAGTTAGGAGTTAAAAAATTAGTTACAATTCTATTAGAGTTTAAGAATGGCACGAAACTCTTGCATATAAAAAGGATTATTATTTTTTTTATATTTTTGGATCATTTTGATGTGCTGATTTTAAAAATTAATTTTTAAAATTTGATGTATTTCTAAATAAAAAATACTTTGAACCGCAACCACAATACCAAGCAAGCCGGATCAAAATTTTCTAACTACTACCTACTGTGTAATGTATATTCCTTCTTGTTAGTGTAACTTTTGCAGCTGCCAAATAGTCGGCATAACTATTGTTGCCTCTTTGTCTTCCTTGTAACTTTCCTCCTCCTCAACACCTCATGCTCATGAAACAACAATGATAGCCCTGAAAACCCCCAAGCTTCCATTTTTTTTTTTTAAAAAAAGAAAGAGCCCACCAGAGGACTGAATCAGCTCTTCCAAAACCTGTTGATTTTTTTAAAGAAAATCATCATGCTCTCTCATCAATGAAGTAACTCTAACAAAAGAGGAAGAAAAAACCCAAAAAAATTAGTCAACTGACGCCTTCACCGGGTGTAGCATGTTTCTAGTTATTTTCTAAGAGAATTCCCATTTCCCTTATATATTTTCTTTATTTTCTTGTTGATGCCATGAACATTATATATAGTTTAACGTGGATGTCCAGGCCAGTTTGGACGCACCTCGACTAATCCCACGGGTCCTGAAGTTAACGATCATATAAGCCTCCAGTGGTCATCATATGAGCAACCATAGAGGGAACAAATCTCTTAATCCCAAACTCTTATCACTGAGTCACTACCTAGATGACTGCCATGAACATTATATTGCTAATAATGGCCAGCCTGAGGGAGCCTACTGGGGAAGATGTTAGGAAGTCACATAAAAAGAAAATGCAAGGCAGTAACATAACTTCAATGATTTTTTTTTTTTTAATTTCATAATATTCATCCCTTACCGATTGAAATTTCAAATCCACAAATACAATGTAGAGAATGTCAAGATATCAATTAGACTTGTAATTTGTAACTTACATTAAGGTTTTAAGTTTGTTTTTTTAAAATTATCAATTTAAGTCTTATTAATTTTAAAACTATTAAAAATTTATATGATTATTAATTTTAAAATTTATAAAATTAATGAAAATAAATACAAACTGACCCAACATCAATATTAATTTTTAAAAAGAAAATACAAGCGTGTGGTGTGAAGTGGGTTCTGTTTTATTTGTTGTTTGGTTTAAGTTGAAACTATTCCAATGAAATCATTAGCAAATCTCAACTTTTGTCTGTTACCTTCGTGTTCGAGAAAGAAAATTCAGAGCTGTTTTTACGGTAAAATACATTTTAGTAGTCCCTCTATTTTAAGAAATTAGTCGTATATACCCTTCTACTTTAATTTTTTTCACACAAGACCTTGTGTTTTTTATTACTGGTCATGCATAATCCCTCTATTTAGGTATGTTAATGTTACTTACAGTGCTAGAATTCAGCACACTTAAATTAAGTTGGATTAACAAGATATCTAATTTCTAGAGATAATTAGACTATTAGAGAATGTTTTACGAGGTTATATCTTTTATTGTATTATAATTTTATTGGGTTAATTTTTTCTCGATTAATTTAATCTTGCTCGAGTTTAAATTATAGTTTTAGAGATCTATTGAAATCAATTGTTTTTATTGTTAGAGTAATTGTGTAAAAAACAAAAAAAATTGAGAACCAAAATTAAAAATGGTTCTTTTATATCAATTTTTAGTGGGGAAAAGATAAAAAGAAAAACAAGAAACTATATTTTCAATTTTCTGGAAGAAAATCTTGAAACTAGATTAATAAAGAAAAAAAAACAAAAACAATATATAAGAATATTTGAGTTAATAACTAAATCATTATCTCTACCATTTGTCCACCACCATTACGAGATTCATACCATAGATTACGAAATAAAAAACTAAAAGAATAGGGTTTGTGAACAAGATTGGATTGTAGGGGTAAGTATGAATACTTTGAAAGAATAGAGGGACCGTGAAAGTATTTCACAAATAAAATAAAATAAAATAAAATAAAAAGCAATCGAAATGAAGGAAGCGAAAGGGAAGCCGGGAAGAGAAGAGAGATCCTCGTGTCACTCTCCACGTTTGCATTTAGGTAGATGACGATAAGTGGATATACCTTCTCGCCCAATCAAAAGTATAAAACTATTTGTCTCTTCTCTGCATCTCTCACACAACAAATTTCTGAAAATGAAACGTCAGTAGTGATTTTCTTCTGATTTGTGGAACTACACGACATCATCCTCATCCTCCGTAAGAATTGTTCAGTTTTTGGATCTTTTGATTTGGTCCTTGAAATCAAGAAACCGTGTTCATTGGGATTTTATTTTTCATGTACTGGTAGTATTTGACTTTTTCCAACATGAAGGGTACATGCCTTGTTTTATAATTCACCTTTTGCAGCATGAAGAGAAGATGTCCTGTCGTATAATCATTACATTAGTGTTCAATTATGAATAATAAGAACAGGGTTTGTTGTTAGTTATCCAAGAGTAATTAATTCTCTTTGATTAACACTAACTTGTTATTATCTGCTTGCTTTCCATCATAACAGAAGAGAAGAGAAGAAAAAGCAGCTGTATTTCTTAATTTTAATTCCGACTACATTTCTTCACATCTCAGGTGCGTTATGGCTACAAAAGGGAATTCAGGAGACCGCAAAAGCAATAACAGTTTGTTTTCCATATTTTTGATTGCGGGTTTATGCTGTTTCTTCTACATCCTGGGTGCTTGGCAGCGAAGTGGCTTTGGAAAGGGTGATAACATAGCCTTAGAGATCTCCAAACAGACAGATTGCGGTGTTTTCAACAATCTTAATTATCAGAAAAGTGGTGATGCTGGCATGATTGATGATGGAGCACAAGTCAAGGAGTTTAAGCCCTGTGAAGACAAGTACATCGATTATACGCCTTGTCAGGATCAAATGAGAGCAATGACGTTTCCCCGAGATAATATGATCTACAGGGAACGCCATTGCCCTCCTGACAACGAGAAGCTGCCCTGCCTTATTCCAGCACCAAAAGGATATGCAAACCCATTTCCTTGGCCCAAGAGTCGCGACTATGTACCCTTCGTTAATGCTCCTTATAAGAGCTTGACCGTTGAGAAGGCTGTGCAGAACTGGATTCAGTACGAGGGCAACGTGTTTAGGTTCCCTGGTGGAGGAACGCAGTTTCCTCATGGAGCAGATGCCTATATTAATGAACTCGCTTCTGTTATCCCCATGGATAATGGAATTGTTAGAACTGCTTTAGATACTGGATGCGGGGTAAGTTAAATTATACTAGTAGCCTTTGTTTTCCTATCATGTGGTCTCTTCTCTGCATCTCACACAACAACGACTGTTTTTCTTAATAGTCTGATTTTTGCTTAGTCTGCACTCTGCCGCATGGAGCTTTGGTATTTACTCTCTTTCGAATTTCATTTTGCTCATTGCTTTTGACGGTGCTTAGGTTGCAAGTTGGGGTGCATACCTTTTCAAAAAGAATGTTATAGCTATGTCGTTTGCACCAAGGGACTCTCATGAATCACAAATTCAATTTGCATTGGAAAGAGGCGTTCCTGCTGTTATTGGTGTTCTTGGAACTATCAAGCTTCCATATCCATCGAGAGCCTTCGACATGGCCCACTGTTCTCGTTGCCTGATCCCTTGGGGTGCTAATGGTGAGAATTACCTATGCTTTGTTGTATAAAACTATAAAGTATTTTTAAAAAAGGCATTGCAGGCAAGTGCTCTAAATAGTTTCTTGCTGTTGATTTATCTTTTTGTATGCATTACAATTACCTTATAGAAGCATGAACCAGCCGAACCACCTTGGCCCTGTTGACATGACTTGCAAAATCAGGACATCTTGGAATTTAGCCATTAGAATGTTTTTTTGAGTTTAGCCAGCATTGGATCAGTTAAAACATTATGCTATCTGGCTATAATAAAGTGTAGGATGGCTACTGACATGGACCTTCAATGTGTTTGTGGCCTTCATAATTTATATGTTTATATTTTCATGATATTTGATATTATTTGGCTAGATAGTTGCAATGCAGTCATTGAGAGCTTCAAGTTTGGACTTCCCTTTTCAGATGGAATGTACATGATGGAAATTGACCGTGTTCTTAGACCTGGTGGTTATTGGGTGCTTTCTGGTCCCCCCATTAACTGGAAGAATAATTACCAAGCGTGGCAGCGTCCTAAAGAGGAATTGGATGAGGAACAAAGGAAGATCGAAGAGGTTGCCAAACTTCTTTGCTGGGAAAAGAAGCATGAGATTGGTGAAATAGCTATCTGGCAGAAAAGAATAAATAATGATTTTTGCCGTGAGCAGGATCCTAAACCAACCATGTGTAAATCAACAAATCCAGATGATGTTTGGTATGTTTTTGTGAATGTTTAGCAACAAATTTATGTTTAATATTTCTTCTCCAGACAATTTGCTAGAAAGAAGATGAACTTTGGTTGAAAAATTCAAAATAGTTTTTTTTTTTTTTTTTCCTGTTGTGGAACTTCTGCCTATTATTTTCCAGCAAGAACAACATTGATATAGCAGATCCATGTGATTGTTGTTCCCTAAGCTGCTTTGTTAGTTTATTTATTTATGTTCTTTGGTCCTGTTTGAGTGGATTGCCAGCTGTTGCAATATTGATGACTGAAATTATGCCAATAGTGTTACCATTACTTAAGTTGCAAGCTGCAACGAGGATGAGTTTCCATGATGAAAGATTTCAGTAGCTTGCGTATTTCAAATTATTCAGAATGATAAGTTCTTTGAAGTTATTTGTTTGAGGTAGAAAACTTTTGCTCCATGTTTACTGTAGTTTTTCATATTTTTCTAGGTACAAGAAAATGGAGGCATGTGTAACTCCTCATCCTGAGACAGATGAAGTCACTGGTGCAGCATGGCAGCCATTTTCAGAGAGACTTAATGCCGTTCCTTCCAGAATATCCAGTGGCTCCATTCCAGGATTGTCAGTTGAGACATTCCTAGAGGACAGTCGAACATGGAAGAAGCATGTCAATGCCTATAAGAGGATAAACAATGTCATTGACTCAGGGAGGTATCGCAACATTATGGACATGAATGCTGGCATGGGAGGCTTTGCTGCAGCTCTTGAATCTCCAAAATTGTGGGTTATGAATGTTATGCCCACAATAAATGAAAGAGACACTCTGGGTGTTATATATGAACGTGGCTTGATTGGCATATATCATGATTGGTAAGTTTTGGAAAATGCCCTTTTTGTTTTTTTTTGTTTTTCCTTTCTCTGCTCACATTATTTTGTTGATTGAATTTCTACTACTAAGTAGTGCAGATAGAATAGCCATAAATTTCTGTTGATCACGGCTACACTTTCCCCGTCATTTTTCTAACAACGTTTCTTTTTGGCCTCAACTCAGCGAGGCTTCTGTCCCTACTATCTGGTGCTAACTACACTGGTCTTTTAGGTCTCAACTATTTGGTTATGATCCAATCCAGAGCACTACTATGGTGCAATGGGTTCTCGTAACAGGACGGTCTTGAGTCTGGGGTTATAGAAAAACATCCAAATCTTCTTCTCCCTGATATAAGTTTTCTTAAAGCAAATATTTTGGCTGTTTTTAGAATTAGAAGCCTCTCAGCTCACTTTTACTGGAGGTTTGAAGCTTAACTTGGCCCACTGTTTAGGACATAACCAATTTTAAGGTTAGTTAATATGGGATTTTATGAACCAAATATAAGCATTTTAACAACATTTTTCCAATGAATACACTGCAAATTTATTGGATAAAAAAAATTTCCCATGTCATTCATACTTTTGCATTTTGATGAGTTTCTGTCTGGTCTTGAAAAGAATTGTGGAGATGAGAAAAGGGAACCATAAACCAAAGAAATTATACTTGTGAGTATCTTTTGTGCATGGTTGGTGTCTTAGAGGATTAGAGAACCTAATACATCTTTTGTTCTTCCTGATAAGCAAGAAAAATGAATTTAGACTATGTTGTAGATGGAGCTTGATAGGTGGTAGTGTTTACTCTTTTACTGACTAATTTTGGCTATGCTCTAACCGTGGTTATTCTACCTGGCCATGTGAAAACTACCTTCATGCTCTGATGTTTAATATGTTAAATTTTATCCAATAATATTACTGTAGTATGGGGAAGGTTTAATCTTATTCTGGTTTTTATTAAATTTTTAATTTGCGAACTTTCATTTATAGGAGTACAAGAAGAAAGTAACATGGGTATAACTCTTTTTACTGTTTTGTGTGTGTAAATTTCTGCTGAGAGTTCCAACTCTTTTTATTGAGAAAAGATTGTTTATGTTGGACTGATGTCTCTCTTATATCATTTACGTTCTTTAATGTCTTACTTTATCCTATGATCTTTCTTCTTTCTGCATCAGGTGTGAAGCATTCTCCACTTACCCAAGGACATATGATCTTATTCATGCAAATGGTGTTTTCAGCTTGTATAAAGACAAGTAAGTCTTTGTTTCTGATACTTTTTATTCAATTCTAATAGAATAGAGCTTTAGGATTTGAGGAAAATGCTTGGTAGCACAAATGACAGCTTGAGTGGGAATGATTTATAGGGGTTTAAATGATTATATTTAACCATGTCCCAGTGTTCCACCAAACCTAACTTGCAAGTAGGTTCGCATGTTGCCTTGGGTAAGATTACGAAAGCAAAAGATCATTTGGTTCGTTATGTAGTTTTTCTTGATCCAACAAATGTTGCATATTATTTTCTAGCACTAAATAGTTTTTAGATTACAAAAATAGATTCTCTATGGGACCAAGTTATGTAGGACAAAAAAATATCTTAAATAATTTGTATTATACTGATGAACGGTTAGTTATTGTACTTTTTAGGTATTTAATAAGCATCAAATAATTTTATTTACGGTTTGAATTATTTATCTTACTAATTAATAAAGTTTTAATATACCAAGAAGTCTCAAATCACTTGTAATCGTGGTATCCATATGTTGTTGATACCTTGTTTTGTAAATCCTGATTTAAAATAAAATAACAAGTTAGATCCATTCCTTTATTTTTATATTTTATGTTTTAGTGTTGTCTGAAAAACTTTTTGAGAATAACGAATGCAAGTCCTAGGATTTGTTTCATGACTTGCGTCAATTGGAAGTGTAAAAATGTATCATACGTTGATTTTTCCTAGGATTTGCTCTCTCTTCTCTGTTTTATGTCTTACAAATTATTAGTTCACTCACTAGGATCGCAGCAAACTTATTTTGATCCACTACAGAGAGAATCAACAAGGTCAAGGGACGTTCTGACTTAAGTGGGTCAGTGTTTATTGCTAGCGCGAATCAGTATATTTTAAACTCTTGATTGCTTCTCGCCTAAACACCACTTCCTTCTCAAAAGTGGACGTTATTTTGCAAGGATAGGAAGTATTTTTGAAATGAAATCAATGCTGCTGCTCACCCGCTCTTCTTTAGCGTTTCTTGATGAAGCATGCCAACCTTCAATTATGGTATTTTAAGAATCTTTGCATTTTTGTTTTGTTGCAACCATTGCAGGTGCAATATGGAAGACATTCTTCTAGAGATGGATCGTATTTTAAGGCCTGAAGGAGCAGTCATATTCCGTGATAAAGTTGATGTGCTTATCAAGGTGAGGAGAATTGTGGGAGGGATGAGATGGAAAGCGAAAATGGTGGATCATGAGGATGGGCCGCTTCCGTCAGAAAAAGTGTTGTTCACCGTCAAACAATACTGGGTTGCAGGCGAAAACAATAGCACTTCATCACAGTGAACAAGTGTTTTTGGATTATATCAGGGGGGTGATTGTATCAGGAAGAGCTCAACCTTTCCTAGTCAGATCCTACAGATTACTACTACACATGGGTCATCTAGCTTCCAGCCAGCCAAGGAATGCTGTTTATGCAGAATTGTTCTAGCTTCCAGCCAGCCAAGGAATGCTGTTTCTGCAGAATTGTTCTAGCTTCCAGCTAGTCAAGGAATGCTGTTTCTGCAGAATTGTTTGTTTACCGAATTATGCTCTTTCATTTGAGATAGTTATAGAATGTAGATAAGTTAGTTTCACCTACCAATTGCATCATTCTTTTCCCGATTAATAAATCTCTTTCTTGGCTTTTGAACATGCTGCTACCATGTTTAAAAAGTGATTTTTCAGTGTGATAATCACATCTTTTGCATTAAAGAGCTTCAAGAGAGTTCCACCTAGATTCATTAATGACCTTCACATCTTTGGATTAATGTAATATAATGGTTTGTTACATTTTCAATGTGTAATTTTTGAAATTGAAATGCTGGTTTATTGCATTACAAGATATTACATAAAAAGAGAATTTCAAAACATCATTAAGAGTGTATTTGGTATTGTGGTAACTATTGTGGTTGTGGTTTGAAAAAAGTTATTTTTATAAAAAGTATTTTTAATTGAGGTTGGTTTGAAAAAATAGGTGTTTGTTTAAAATTGTGATTGAAATTGAGGTTGAAGAAAAAGTAGTTTTAATGTGTTTGGTTAAAAATGCTCTTAAAATTGAGGTTATAAAATATTTTTTTAAAAAAAAGTACTTCTAATGTGTTTGGTTAAAAATGCTTTTGAAATTGAGGTTATAAAATAATTTTAAAAAATATATATATTAATATTGATGGTTTTTAATTTAAATTTTATGGATTTAACTATTGCTATTACATCATGAAATAGATCACACTTAAAAAAATTATTTTAATAAAAAACTATCTACAATTTCATTATGTACAAAATTCATCCGACAAGAACTACAAAATTAGATAAAATATTATCAAGAATAAAATTAAGATTATAGTACGAGTAAATTTAATTCACCTTAAACTAATTTAAAAAAAAAAACAAAAAAAAATTGTTGTTCACGTTCACATGAACAATACGAGTGAAATCAATTAACTACACTGATTTTTTTTAAAAAAATCCCTATTCAGCGAACAGTGGAGACATGCTCCACTGTTCACTGAATAGTGGAGGCATGCTCCACTGTTTAAAAAAAAAACTATTCAGTGAACAGTGGAGGCATGCTCCACTGTTCACTGAATAGTAGCCTCAGTTTGGGGGACCCATGCAATTTGCTGCTTTCCATTTCCCTGCGTCTCGCACGCAATAAATTGGGGGACCCATGTACAGTAAACAACTTTTTTTTCTTAACCAAATATTTGCTTAGTGCATTTTTGAAGAAACGCAACCTCTACCTCGTAGCCAAACGGGCTCTAAGTAATCATGCAGAGGCAAGTATTTCATCCATTTTATATGTATTTTTTTAAGAAAAAAACACAGAAAAAAAAGAAATAGTTGGTTTCTTGAAATATATATACACAATGAAAATCATAAATCTAAAAATTTTTAGGAGTCCTAATAATTATGTTGACAGGTCTAGAATTTATACAAAGATTACTAAAAGATTAGATATTTCTTTTGGCTTTAAAAATTTACTTAACGGCTAGATTATTGCATATTATAGGTTGTCCAAGTAACTCGTCTCTAATAATAATTCACATGAATTATCAGTAAGAAATCTCCTAACTCTTTTTAAAAGAGGTTTAGGAGAGAGTGATCACTATACTTTAGAGTGCTAGCTTTTTTTATGTGTGTTTTAGGTGTTTATGCATTCTACTTACTTTTAGAAAATAAGAGGCATGCATTTTTATTTGTAGAAAAACCTAAAAATCTTATAAATGATAAAATATCAATTTTCCCCTCAAATAATATCACATATATTATTTTAGGCTAATTTTAAAAATTTATTCAATCAAGTCCTTATTTGATTGTTTAAAGGTCTAGAATTGTAATCATAATCTCCTGTATTAATTATATTATAATCCTCAAATTCTAAAATTTATTTATAATCAAGTTACACTTGATCAATTATCCCATTTTAATTTTTGACCAGTGGTTCTTATGTGTGTGATTTATTAGGTTTCTAAATAAGTTGACATAAATATAAATCATAATTCTAAATAAAATAAGATGAAATAAATTAAAAAAAAATTAATTTATTATCAATTCAATAATTTATTGATTTATATTTAAAGTCAAGTACAATACCTAACAACCTCTCATAATCCCTTAAATATTAGAAAAGTTATAAGTGGTTTCACTTAACTTTCTAGTGATCAATTTCTAAATATAATTATTATTCCTTCATCAATAATATCCCTACTTAGATATTATAACATAAAATATGTCTATATGTCTATTATGTCAAATCATGTTTATTCTCAATATCATAGTAATTGATTCTTTGAAGAAAATTTGAAACTCTTTTTAAATCTCATCCCACCTTACATAAGGATTTACAATAATGTTATTTGAGAACAGATGAAATATTTTCTTTAATTCACATAAGATGATGAATCTTCTTTTAATTATTTAAATATCTTTCTATAGTTCATGTTATACCTAATATCTGCTCTTTTATTACAATTGATTGGAACAACATGTTGGAAGATCTCGAATTGTGTAAACTTGTTTAGTATATTTGTTATTAATATTAAAACTAATAATTCCTAAAACAAAGTAATCTTGAAAATAAGCTTAAAAAGAGGCACAATATTTTAAAAAAAAAAAGAATTCAGTTAAAAACCCACTACAAATTTAAACAATACAGGTTCTAAGGCCTAACTCAGGCTCAAAAGGTCTACGGGAATTGTAAAGACCCATCTCGATTCACTCAAAAAAAGAAAAAAGAGAGAAGAGACGGGGTAAGAAAGGCAACAACACATATTATAATATTATACTTGTACTATATAAATAACGATCGATAGACTAACTTCTAAAATAATAAATATCAAAGATTAAGCACATATAAAATATAAAATATTAATTAATACAAAAAAAGAAGAAGAAGAAGTAAGCAAGCCATGTTGAGAATAGGAAAAGTTATGGAGGCAACGATCACATGAAAGCAGCTGCAAATGGTATGGTATGGTATGGTTAGGGTTCTACCTTTGTTAGAGAAAGTGTTCATACTGAGGTCATAATTAATAGAAATGATGTTAAGTCAATGAGATTTTTTAAAAGATTTGATGTCAAATGGATGGGATTTCTGTTGTTTGAATCCAATGAGTACTATTCGATGTGATTCTATAAATAATTTTTAATGTTTTTTGTTTTTTGTTTGTATATATTTATTTGCCAACCCTTCGAGATTGTGATATTTGAGGATTTTATGTAATAATTAGTATTTATTTCTTATTTATTTTTGTGAGATTGACATATTGATGTATTTATTCATAAATCTCTCATTAATTACTCGGGTTGGGTCATTCAAGAACCAAAAAGATCAATTAGTAAAGATTTGACCATAAAATAAACGAAATAAATAAGCTTCCAAGCTCAACTTTGACCACCTTGCCAATTTTTGGTCTCAATGACTTAAATAAATAAATAAAAATTAATTAATGAATTAATTAATTATTCTAAATAAATCTTGAATTCCAGTAAGAGGCTTGATTGAAAATTAATCAGCAAAATAAACTTGGAAAATAATTAGAAAAATAATGGCAGGAATGAATTAGATCTTAGGATTAGAAACATGTAGGGTGGCCATTCTTAAAAAATAATATTTTTATCTTCTCTTAAATATAATTAACTACTAAACCTTCATCTAAAATCATGCATTTTTTTAAGATTCTTAAAGTACTCTTCAAATATTAAAAAATAATATTTTTTTTAAATTTGTGTTTTAAATCATCTATACTTGTCTATATTTATTTGAGACATCTTATTTCAAATTTATGTTTTTTATGTTTTATTCAACTTTTAAACTACTTGATATAATATATCCTTATTTAGAATAAAAAAGAAAATCCAAAGGGTGGATGGCCAGTGATGACAATGCTAAACCTTACTTCGAGAAATAATACTCGTATAATTTATACTTCGAGAATTCTTTCAACCTTGAATTCCAAATCGGTTTTTTTATAAGGAACTACTAGCTTTGATTCTACACAAAACACCTAATATATTAGATAATTTAATAATAAATCTTAAGAACTTCAATAAAATGTTTTTGATCTCTCATATAATATATTTAATTAATCATCCTTAACATGTTGATTCAATCATTGATTCCATGAACAATATTCTACATATTTTTTATTTTTTCCTTTTTAATATAAAAAAATACAATTAAAAACTTAATTTTGAATGAAAATGAGTGACACCTGATAAATCAAGATGAAATATGGAGTTCTAAACTTAACTTTAAAAAGTTAAGAATAAAAGAACAATAATGTCAAAAACTAAACCATATAAAAATGCAACTCAAGTAAATAAAGCTATAAATAAAACTTTAAAAGAAAAAATTAAATTGTAATAAATAAAAAAAAGCAATAGATAGCACAAAGATGAGAATAAATTATGTATATAGAGTTGGTCGTTGTTTTCAACGACTAAATGATCTATTTATAATATTATAAAGAGATAATTTCATATAAATATATAATTTTAATCCTAGTATAATTTATACTACTTTATTTGTACTTATTTTTCTGATAATTTTATATGTTTATACCACTCTATAATATCCACTAGTTAATTTGCTAAATACTACTTTTATTTAAACATCATTATAAATTTTAAATTACTGATTGATGATGTATTTTACTTTTTTTTATTATTAGATTGTCGAATCATCGTCTTCATCGATTTACTTGAAAACAAATAGCAAAGAACTAATATTCTTGATCATACGACATATAGATAAATTAATTTTAGTATAAAAAATACTTTAAAGTGATTGTTATCATTCTTTGATATAACTAATCTTCTTATCTTAAAATTCTAAAGACTAGTCATAAATGTCTTGGCTTTCTTTAAAATCAAGAGGTGGCTCCTTTTCTCTTAATTAGCCTTTTCTATACTAATCCTTGATCATGTCCTCGTGTAAAATAGAAAAAAATATGTGTAAGTAAGGGGCCTTGAATTTAAACCCCGAGTTTTAGAGTTTTAGAGGGTAACCACACATTTAAATAAAAACACTCTTAGTGTCATTAAGTATGGTTATTTATTTAGGCACAGCTCTAATTTTGTTATATTAATATAATAATTTAATTTAATTAAAAATATTATAATTATAATTATTTAATGTTATATCTAGCATGTCCTTATGCTAAGTAAAAACAAGTATGAAAGCATAACATTTTACAAGTATGGAAAGAGATTATATGATTCTCAAGACAAAAAAGCATTATCTTGAAAGATTTTTTTAAAAAAAAGTGAAAAGATTGAACCTTCAAGTAATCAAGACTTTTTAGCTTAAATATTTTCACTAAATTGTGAAATAGCTAAATATAATTGATGATAACCTATGATGCTATCTTTGCATTCAAGAAGAGCTCCTAGGAGGATTATGCATGTTGGACATACTTATAAGAGTTATATGAACCTAGTTGGGTAGGGGAAACTTGAGAAATATCAAGTGTTGGTATAAAAAATTAAAAATAAAAAATAGGATGAACAAACTATTTTATTAACATACCTAAATTTATTGTCTTACAATTTTTTAAATTTGAGATTATTATAATTATAATTATTTAAAATTTAAATAATTATAATTATCATAATCTCAGTTAAAAATTGTGCCTAAGTAATAATGTTGTATTAAAAATTGTGCCTAAGTTAACTTATTAATAATAAAAAAAAAAGGATGAACAAACTTAGGACCAATCAAACCAACCGAACTCTGAAGCAGGGGGGGTTGACTTCGTACATGATTTTGCTTGCTTTGGTAAGATTTTATGCAACGACTACTCTTGTACAAGGAATAATGACTAATTTTTTTGAATCCCCTATAAATATCCTTGATTCCTATACATTTGAATTTAGAAACTAAACAAGAAAAAGAGAATGAACGTTAGAAAAATTATTGTATTATCAATGCATCTTTCTTGAGAGCTTACTTGATTGAAACCTTTTATATTATGATATTGAGCTTGAATATTTGATGGATTTCCTCTCAGAATGAGCGTAATCATCTACCTAAATTTATTTGTGAAAACATTGTGTAAGTTTGAGTGTCATAATAAGTCAGATTCTAGATTTATTCTCTATAAGTTATTAGTTCGAGTTTTACAAATCTCATGGTCACTGAAGGTTTACATAACCGTTAACTTTAAGACCCGTTGGATTTGTCAAGGTGTACGCAAACTGACTCGAACACCCACGTTAATAATAATAATAATAATAAAATAGATAGTGGATTAACTTTAAGGGGTGTAGCTCAACTGGTTAGCTTTATATTTGCTCCCTAAAGGTCACTAGTTCGAATCCCAAAAACTCAGGGTCACTGGAAGTTTACATGGTCATTAATTTTAAGGCCCGTGAGATTAGTCGAGATACGCGCAAGTTAGTCCGGACACCTACGTTAATTAAAAAAACAAATAGTGGATTGTGAAATTATAAGTTGTGCTTGGAATTGAATGTGGACTTGGTAGAACTAGTATATTATTTATCAATCTTTACAATCTTTATTTTTATTATGGTATGGTTATATATTATAAAGTTTTAATCATCTTCATGTATTAATTGTCTTGTGTTTGTTGCTTTAAGTTTTCACATATGAATAGAGTGTGTTTTATTCTATCAAGGCATAGTAACCCTCTTCTATGCCTAGCTTTCAATCCTATATGAACCAAATCTCTAATCCCTTTCTATTGATGAAAAGATCAACCCAACTCCTATCATTATGGCAGACACTTTAGTGCCTAAAAGAATGGAAAGGAAAGTGTAAACCTAACTCCAAATAAATTGTTATGGGTACAAGGGAGGCTCGAGTAAAATGGGGCCTTTTAAAATATTTAAAAAATATTTTTTTATGGATATATAATAAATAAGGCCTTGAATAATCTTCATTTTATATTTAGGGTATTTTATTAAGTGAAGACAATATTCATTTCATAAAATATAATTGAAGCTTAAGACTGCTGGGGTGTTTGATTGGTTGTGATGTCTATATATCCCAAAGGGTTAGAAAACATTGCAATTATAATGATAAGTTTGGATTATCTAAGGTTTAAGGAATAAGTAAAGGCATATAAAACTTTTTTGTATTCAAAGTAAAGAGCTTGAATAAAATGAACACAAAAAAAGATATTAGTTGAGGTACATGTAAATTGATTCAAATATTCATATTAATAAAATAAAAAAATATATCATTCTTTGATATCTTAAAAGTTAGATGCTAGAACTTTGAATTTTTATTTAGAATAGAGAAAATTTTAAAAACCTATTATTTCAAAATTTCATGATAATTTTGAATTTTTTTTTTTGTGAAATATAGATTATGATTATTAAGAGCTTTTTTTCTTATACAAAATTTTTGGATAGTTTAAAAATAGAGTAATACTCTAATTATTTGAAAAACTAGATACAAAAGCAATATTTCTTTTCCTAGAAAATTAAAAGACCAGTTTTATTTTTCTATATCTTTTAGGGAACTTCATTTATGATATATTTATTTTGAAATATAAATTTATAAAATCAAAAGTTTCATGATTGAATTAAAACAACACTTGGTATATTGAGGTTTTGACATACGAGGATGGAGACTATTATGTGAGTTATTTGTTGGTTATTTACCATATATGTTTGATAGTAAAAAAGGTGTTGTTTTTTAATTAAGAATTTTTTTTAGATATTTTTTAATTTTTGATATCAGTATATCAAAATCATAGAAAAAAATCTAAAAAATCAATTTAATATTTTTTAAAATGAAAAACAGTTTAAAAAACACTTTAATAAATAATACCAACACAAGTCATTTGCTGGTTATTTATTAAATGTGTATTTGTTAATTCAATGCAGGGTACTTTTCAATTAAAAATATATTAGCACAATGTTTTTTTCTATACTTTTTTATTTTTAAAATAATTATATCAAAATCATAAAAAAAAACCCTATAAAAATTAATTTATTATTTTTTCAGATAAAAAATATTTTAAAAAATAATTTTACTACCAAAATAAACACTCCCAACCTCTACAATTGACTCCGTAGCGGATTCAAACTCGCAAAACCCTAACACTTTTGTTCTCACTATGACGGGAAAAAGCAGGGAATAAAAAAAAAATAGAAACAAAAGAAAAAGGGGAAAGCAAGACAAGGAGGTTAAAGGCACTAGGGTTTAAGACAGTCATCAACAGCATAAACAAAGAGTGAGAGAGGGGGAGAAGGGGAGAGAGGTTTAGGGGTTTTGGTGGATAGAGAAAATGGTGGCAGACAACAAGGGTAAGAAGTTGAAGGTAGCGGAGAAAGGCGAGGAGGACAATAACCAAATCGATGAAGAACTCATTCTCACTATCGAGAAGCTCCAGGAGATCCAAGACGATCTCGAAAAGGTAATGTAAACGTTCAATGTTTTTGTGTATGCGCTATCAATGTCATATATATTTGTATGAAATTTGAGATTTTTTTTTCTGGTTTGGTAGAGTCCAATTACTTTGCATAATGTTTGGTTTTGTACATTTTGTCCTATATATATATACTGAAAATCAGACTCAGCTTATCCATTCTGGGTTTATGCTGTCAGATACCTGGATGTGCTGATTTGCTATGCTAAAATGATTGCTCAAGTTGTTTAATTCCAGTTATAAGTATCTGGTTATGTGATGATGGATACTTGTTCCAGAAAACCAATAGCTAATGCAAGTTTAATAACAAAAAACATAATCAGGAAGGAGGATTATGTTTAAATCATGATTGAAGTAGGATTATGTGTACAGTATGTTGGGAACGATGGCCTTTTGAATGATATGCCTTGTTTGTTCACTGTCTGATTATTTATTTATTTATTGACGCTTGGATGTTTTTTTTTCCTTCTTTGTCTGTGTTTGTTGCTACTTTATACCTTGAACTGTGCTTTGGTTTTTCTGTTTTCATAGATTAATGAAGAGGCAAGTGATAAGGTCTTGGAAGTAGAGCAAAAGTATAATGAGATACGCAAGCCAGTGTATGATAAGCGGAATGAGATCATCAAGTCGATACCTGACTTCTGGTTGACTGCGGTTAGCAGTCTTTTCTCATCTGCTTTCTTATCAAAATATATAATTTTTAACTACTATTATAATATGCCCCTGCCTTCCCCGAAACAGAGTTCATCATTACATCTAATTGTTTGTGGTTCCCTGCAGTTTTTAAGCCATCCTGCTCTAGGTATTCTTCTGAGTGAAGAGGATCAAAAGGTTTGGTTTTGTTCCTGTATGATCTGAAGATTAACTTGTACACTTTCATTTGTTCCCTTCCCTTAGCTGCCTGTCTGTGTAGTAAATTTGATTCCCTTCTTGTATTTTGGTAGATATTCAAATTTTTAAGTTCGTTGGAAGTGGAGGATTCAAAAGATGTTAAATCTGGTTATTCAATAACATTTGTAAGTTTATTCTCTGTCCCCTGCTTGTACAGTTTTGCATGAATAACTGATTCTACTATCTTTTCTTTGCTTGAATAGAATTAATTGACATCTTTTTGTTGTTGTAGGATTGATTGAATAGTTCTTGATTCTTTTTTTTTTATCATTTGCAGAACTTTGAACCCAACCCTTACTTTGAAGAGACAAAGCTTATAAAATCTTTTGCCTTCCATGATGAAGGAACAACAGAGATTACTGCCACACCAATCAGCTGGAAAGAGGGCATGGTAACTTCTTCTTGTCATTTCATAACAGGTTTCTCTAAATTGTATATTCTGTTTTGTTTTTTTATTTAGTTGCATTTCTAAAATGTGAAGGGTCTTCCAAATGGAGTTAGTCATGAAAATAAAGGGAACAAGAGGCTTTTGGCTGATGAAAGGTTTATTTTCTCAACCTGTTTACTTTTTCTCTTATTTCCTTACTCCAAATCTGGTTCTTGTATTCCAATGGTTCTTTTCTTATCTTTATAAATATCTTCTGTACTAGTACAAATAAGGGAAACATTAAAAAAATATCATTACGCAAACAATAATTTCAATTTTTCTTCTTTCAAAACATGATTTATTGTTGGGTAAACTATATTTTTGCATTGTAGATTCATCAGTGTTCCACTTCTACCCCCATAGTGTAGAATATCCAAAATTTACCCTTATATATATTCAAATTTGTCTTTAACTATTAAATAACTTACAACAAGCTCTGTTTTGTTCATTGTTTATTTTGGTTTTTCTTAACTTCTCACATTTTTCTTCCTAGATCCCTATAATTCAAAACTAAAATAAAAAAAAGTAGGCTATGTAATGGATAGAAGATAAAATTGGGAATTTTTTGAAATTGGAAGGGTAACTTCAGAGAATTTTAAACTAAAGGTGTAGAAGAGGAACATTGATTAATGTATAATGGCAAAAATTAAGTTTACCCTTTATTGTTTGATTGTCACTAGTCATGGTGCTCATTTTCCTGCTCAACCAACTTATGATGTCTTTCCATTTGATGAGTGTGTGAAGGGTCAATTTGATCTTTGTTTTAGTAATAGTGTTATGATGTATGCTTGTTTTAGTTTTAAGTGGAATACAATTCGTGCTTGCAGGATGTCTTATATCATTGTTTAACTTTAGTATATTGCCTATTGTTTTTCCAAATCTGTTCTTTGTAATATTTTGTATTTTGTGCCTCACCTTCAAATTCGCCTGCTTAAATGCAGCTTCTTTAGCTGGTTTAGTAACACTCAGCCAAAAGGCATGATTGATGACATGCAGGATGAGGTAAGTTGACCCTGTAGCTTACAAAGTAATAGAGCTTTATTCCTTGGTATAAGCATTATGGATATTTTTCTTCTTTATCAAATAGGTTTACTGAAGCTAGCTGTTACAATCTCTTACATAATAAAATAACTGCAGGTTGCAGAGATCATTAAGGAGGATTTATGGCCCAATCCACTCTCATATTTTAACATTGTAATTAAGTCCTTTTCCTCCCTTTTTTTCTTGAAAATGAAGCTTGAAAGCAAGTGTAACTTTCCTAATTCTCCAATGTAGGATCCTGATGAAGAGGACTTTGATGGGGATGAAGCCAATGAAGGGGTAAATGGATCCTATTTTATTATGTTTTGTGAATGTTATAACGTTTCTGGTGTTTTCCCTTCCATTTCAGCTGAGGGCATGCATTTTTTTTTCATTATTTCATTGTTGGTAATTGGAGAGTTCATTTGATGGTTTTCTTGATGGCTTGTTGGATGTGAAGATATTGAAACTAGAATAGATGGAAGATACTAGTTCTGCAGAAGTATGAACTTGATAGAAAGTCTTTTAGCAAAACTTGACTGGACATGAAAACCAAAATTCAATGATGTTTTTGGATTGATATACAAATCAATTTACAATTGCATGAAAATGAGACCTTCGACAAAATTGAAGTTGCTGAAGAAATCTGAAATCTGAATAGCAGGAATTTGGTGTTCCATAGTGCTTTAATGCAGGCTAACTCACTTTGGGCATCAACAAATTCCAATTGTGTAAAACATATTTAGCTATTTAAAGATTTTTTTAATCCTGTTGGAAGAAAGGGTTGCTGGTGGGATCTTAAATTCATTCTTCAGGGTTTGTTATGGCTGTAGATATCAGGGATGCTGCATTCGTTTTCCTAGTAATGACATCATTGCTTGATCTTTCTTAGCTAGAAACCATCCATAAAGATGATAGCAGTTTAGGTGCAGCTCTAATGACTGATTAAAGAATACATGTGAAGTTTAGGCACCGTTCAAGTAATGACATTATTGCTTGTTCTTTCTTAGCTAGAAACCATCCTTTAAGATGATTCCAGTTTAGGCGCAGCTCTAATGACAGATTAAACAATACATGTGAAGTTTCATATGACAGACATTCTGCTGCTTATCACAATGAAATAAAAGTTTTGTACCATTATATCAAGCCTGTCAGACTGAATGAGAATTTATTGGAATCAGTAATAGGATTTCCAAAGAGGATTTTTCAAATGTCGTCTGATTTCCTGTGTTTTGCCTAATTGCAGGACAAAGATGGTGATGACTCTGAAGAGGAGGATGATGGGCAAGAGGAAGATGACGATGACGAAGAAGAAGATGATGACACAGGCAAATGATTTCCTTTACTTCTTCCGTTTACTTGTATCAGCTTTCTTTTTCGGTCAACACCTTGTATAAAGTGGTCTAAAAGGATTGCTGGTATCATGGGCTGGGGATGGTAACCCACGCTTAACTTTTCTGTTGGTAGATTCCTCTACTACATAGGGAACTAGCTGGTACCATGGTCGGATAGTGGTTTTCTGACTTTATTCCTGTTTCAGGGCCTTCCTTTTTGAGTATGGGGTTATTTTTGTGATTTCCTCCCTGAAATGCAGGTTTATAGATGATGATGGTATGTTAGCCTTTTATTTTAACTCCTTTTGCTGTGAACCTCATCAAGTCAAATGTAGAATATCTGTGGTGTAAAGCTACTTGAATATCCTATATTTGTTTATCGTAGAAAGTTATGTTTGTGGGATAGTTGAGAAATCTATACAGCTTATCTTATCATAGGAAGTTAATGATGTCGGATTATTATGAAATCTATATAGCTTATCTTATAATGCCATTTAAACTTAAATGACTAGCATAATTGGAACTTTTTTGCAAAATCTTGTAGCTAACTCATAACTTTGAAACACCAAGTTTAATGTTCACTATCCGACTCATATTTCATTCATAATTAGTGGAAAGGCCAATAGGAATCATGGTGATCATGATTTGCCTGTTTCCCTAAGTTGTGCAATCCTTGGACCTTGTGGCTCCTCGGCAGCTTGAATCTTGAATAAAAAATGTCTACAAACTTTGCCATCTCCAATCTCATGAACTTTCCCGACTTGATCGTCTTGGCACCCTGATAAACCATAAAGAACTGTCTTGATTATCGTCATCCATCGCTTTGATGGTATTTTCTCCCATTTGTTGGATATGGCACTTGAAGTCACACCAGAAGCAAAGCCAGGAATATGATATCAATGGTTTAATTCAGTGAGAGTGAATTTTGGTGGTTCAGATTTGTGAAATAGTCAGGAAAAAGGTAGGCTCTTTAGCATAGCGACCTGTGTTAGAACACGCAACATCAATATGAGCATAGAAGTGAGAAGTGATTGAACACAATATCAATTAGAATATAGAAATCTAGCGGTAATGTAATGATACTTTCTTCACGGGAAACCTAAAAGAAAATCTGTGTGCTAGAAATTCTCTATTTGCTTATATCATAAAACTACATGTATGGAGCACTAATAAGTAAATTAACTAAATCTATAAACTAATTAACAACAATAAAACACATTAAGAGCCAACTATGGCATATTCCTACATCGCACTATTCACATAGTTAGCTACATGCTCATTGCATTATTCACATCATAGTTCATAGGCTTTTTTGCCTTTCTAGGCCCTAAAGTTTTTCATTATTTGCACTTCAGTCATTATACTTTACTTCCTTTTATTTTAGTCCTTCCAGTGGTTGGATGTGTTGGGTTTTGTTTCACATTGCATTCTCTCGCATATGCGATATGACAAAAATTACTCCTACATAACATTACATTAAAGATTCATATTACAAAATTTAATTATGGAGTTTAGTTAAACAAAATTCAAAAAATAGGGACCGGTATAAAAAGAAAGCTAAAATTATTGTAATTTTCCATTTTTACTATTCAAATGACATTATATTCTACACTTTCATCCTGATAGTTTTTCACTCGTATATTTCAATTATAAAAATTTATTTCTTTTGCATTTTAATCCTTAATTGTTGAGGAATAAAAGAAAAAGTCATAAACAAAAGACGAGGAGAGAGAAAGCTCTCGGTTAATCATAATTTAGACTAAAATACGATTATTTTGGTGTTAATAAGTTTGTCTTGCATATAAAAGTTCAATGGAGATGGTTTGGGTGCTAGATGATGTTGGAAAAAGTTAATTGAGATAAAAAAAAGTTTGTTTTGATTTGATTTAGCTCTTAGGCTAATTGCATAGTGTTTTTGTCTTGGAAATTTGATTATAAAGGTTTAAGGATGTTTTTTTAGTGTTTATAGATTAAAAGATGTTGAAATTTTGGTTTCAGTGGTTAAAAAACATTGGATCCTAGTTCTTTGATCACTTAGGTGACCAAAAATTTTTTCAATAGTCGAAAAGTCGAAATGTTGCTTGGCCTTAAAAATTAAAAAAAAAAGCTTGTGAGTTTGATCCTTTTTAAAAGCCAAGCATGCCCTTTTTGGTTCTAAAATAAAAATCATTTTAAATAAAACAATTATTATTATTATTATTATTATTATTATGTTTTTAAAATCATACCTTGCTTTTCAAATAAGATTTTTTTTTTAATGGTTTTTTTTTTAATGGTGACATTAGCAATTACTTTATAAATAATTATATATGAAACTAATATGCATAGTTTTTAAAAATTAATTCTTATAAATATTCAATGAGATTAAAACATTTTTTTTGTTTCTTTGTAAAATTCTCTTAAATGAATTATTCCTTTATCCTTGCATACATTTGCATACAAATTAGCAAGGTATAATTTTATGAATTTTTTTTATTGAAACTTGCTTTTCAATTCATGATAAGTTATTCAAGAAATGATCCTTCAAATAAAAAATTATCTTTATTAAAATAAAAAATATAAACACGAAAAAGAGAGTTTTCACTAAAGAAGAGGACAACCTGACCCACTAGTTTCTTAACAGTTTTTTAAAGATTAAAACTTTAATTTTTTTTACTTTATAAAATTCTTTGAAATTAATTATTCATTTATCTTTGCATACATTCACATAAAAATTAGCAAGGCATAATATTATACTATTTTATTGAAACTTGTTTTTCATGTCATGATAAGTTCTTATTCAAGAAATGGTTCCTCAAATAAAAAAAAATATCTTTATTAAAAAAGAACGAAATAAATAAACATGAAAAAGAAGTTTTCACTAACAATATGTTTAAAATCATCTGAATTGAATTAAATTTAATTAAGATGTTTTAATTAAATTTATTTTGAAATCTTAAGTTTTCATTATATTATTATTAAATATATGAGTTGAGCCGGACCAAGCCTAATTGGGTTAACTAGGGGCCCAACGTGCTTATCTCTCTCTCTCTCTCTCTCTCTCTTTGGGGGCTGTGCTGGAATGAGTCCAACCCGGCTAGGTTGGGCCGACTAACGACCTAACATCTTTTGTTTTTTTTTTACATTGAACTGGGATAGACCCGGCCCAACCATCTAGGCGAGGTCTGCCAGTCCAGGATTGCATGGTTATTGGCTCGACCCAACAACCATGTTAATTATCTAGTCATTGTATGAAAAATCATGCAATGACTAGATCAGGGAGGGGGAAAACATAGGAGGAGGAGGAGGTGGCGCAACCTTGCTTAGCCGAAGGCAAACGGTTGCTGGAGTCATTCCTAGTGTTGTAGGGAAGACCAAAGTGTGGTTGGTGGTGGGATTGACAGCGTAGGCACAGTGAAAGAAGAGGTTGCAGGGAGAAGAAAAATGGAAACAGGGGAAATAACTGATTTTTTCAAACTTTTACTTATGATTTCTCCCTCCTTCAGACCATGAAATCCACCTTTATTTATAGGGATGAAAGAGCGATATTTTATCTTTAATGATGTCAAATCTTGGCCATTGATTTAGCCCCGAAGGATTCTAACTATTAGCTCAAAGTGACCATCATGAATTGTTAAATTTGTCACTTGAAGGCTGGTTGGGTTGGCTATTTTAGGGTAGCAATGACCGTTGTGGTGTCAATTGACCAGAAAGAACCATATTAGGATGTAGTCAGATGTCAAGTCATTGTTTGTGTGCAAGTTTTGTCAAATTTGGTGGAGATATGAAGTATTAAATGCCTTGAAAAAGAAGACCACTCGAGCAGTTTTTTCTAGTTTAAATGAAGAAGAAGATGAACAGTCACTAGAAGACACGTTATTTGGTCCTTTTTTTTTAACTGTTCAAAACGACATTGTTTTAGACTTTTTATGGTTTTAATTTAGGGTTTTGGTCAAAGTATAATTTAGTCCTCCATCATTTAATTTCTTTCAATTGCACCACTAATTGACCCTAAACTTTTAATTTTATGCAATTTTGTCCCTACTGATCTTCAATGTCAACCCTGACTCTAATGCCTTTTTCACATTAGACATTGGTCCTGGATTTATACAATTTGATCATCAATTGACCATTAAACTTTTAATTTTTTTCAATTTCACCTCTAATTTCAATCAATTGAGTCCTCATACTTCGACGCCTTTTGCAACATGGTCTTTGGCTATAAATTTTTTCAATTTAGCCCTTAACTAACCTTATAGCTTTGATTTTCTGGCGATTTACCCCTGATTTGAACCAATTGACTTTGTAAAAATTAAATTTGGTATCTTAAAATTTTAATCATCTCAATTAAGGCCAAATTAGGCCCCTCAAACTTATTTTTTTACTAATTAAGCCTCTAATAAAATTAATTTGACTTATTTAAAATATAATTCAGTCCTTGGACCTAATTAAATCATTTAGTTAGACCCAAATTAATTTTAAATATAATTAAACTTTAATTTGACCCATGATGTCAAATTAGCATATTAAAAATCTAATTATGTTCTTGGACTTAATTTTTATGCAGATTCGTTTAATAATCATGTAACTTGACCTTAAATCTGTATTGTATCTCCAATTTTGGGTAAAATGAAGTACAATTACGCTCCCGATTCCATCCAAAATTACAGCTTGATTTTTTCTACATTTGAAATCTTCTCAACTTGCTTTTGCCAAAATACCAGTCTTTTTGCTATTATTATTTTATTTTTATTTTAGAAAGAAAAAATGGTGAATTTGGGTAATGACCTAAAAATGAGTTATGACATACAACATCACCAAAATGCTCCTCTCTTCTTATCCCATCATAGTTATGTAGTCTTGAGAAAAAAAAAAGACATTAAAAAAATATATTTGGATTTTATTTTTTGGATTATTCATGGTAATGGTATTAGAGGTAGAAAAAGAGGGTGGTGTATGTTATGGTTGAAGGAGGTGAGTTATTTGTTGTTAGAAATTTCTAGAGTATTGAGACATCTTTGAATGAATAAGATAAAAGTGATTATGATAAATATAGAAAATAAAATGCATTAAATTTAGTGATAGAATCTCTCTTCTAAATATGTGAATTCAACTTATTTATCAATTGAATTCAAATTAAACATTATATCTGAACTCAATTAATTGGTAGAAAATTGATTCCAAATAGCCAGTATAGAAAAATTTGATAAAACATTAATAGTACAAACTATTTACCCAACACACTAGTTTCTTGACAGTTTTTTAATGATTAAAAAATATGTTTCATGTCGATAACATGTTAGTCCTAACTTTATTATGAAATAAATTGACTTGGTAACCTTTCTAGTTAAATAAAGTAAACTAGATTATATGCATACACTATTAATTTGTTTTCTTGATTAAAAATTTAAAATTTTAGCAAACTATTCACTAGCTAAAATTCAATCATGCAACCTTGTGTGGGGATGTAGGCCTGATCTTGGATGCCTCGGTCTGTCTCGAATGTCCTTTCTAACCTAAACATGTACGAGGTTCATTCATTTAACTCTTTATTTTTTTTAAAAAAATCCTTTTAAAATAAATAATTAAAATTATATTTTAAAAATCATTCAATTATTCCAAGCATTTTAAATGAGATTCAAGTTTTTTTATGGTGATTTTTGCAAGTACTTTATGAATAATTATATATAAACCTAATATGTAAAACAATTTTAAAAAACTTATATGTTAATATTCAATTAGAATTAAAAATATATATTGTTTTTATATTGTTTTCATAAATTAGTTATTATTTTATTCATTCATATATGCACATAAAAATTATCATGACAATTGTTTTTGGGTTGAAACTTGCCTTCCGAATCATGAAAAAATTTTATTTAAAAAACATGCTTATGATAAAAAGAACTGTTTTCATCAAAATAAAAACGAAAACTAAATGAAAGAAGTTTTACCTCAATAAATATATATTTTCTCTTAAATTTTAATTATTAGAATCTTGTGAATTTTTTTTGTTCTTTTTTTCAATTTCAACCTTCAACAGTTAATTAATTAGAAATTAGGCTTTATAATTGATTTTGATTTATTTTTTATGGGTTATCCTAATCTTGTGACTTAGATCGTGATTCTAACAAGTTAACTCAAGTTAATTTTTATGTCTCTTTTCTAATGGATGTTTTTTTTTTGTTTTAACCTTTAATATTGAGTTGATTTGAAATTGAGTTTTATACTTTATTTTGATTTCTTTTATATGAGACTATCATTATCTCATGACTCCGGTCATAAATTTGACAAGTTAACTGAAATTGATTCAGGTTGATCTAATATGTTGGAATTTCAATATTTTAAAAAAATATTATCTTTATTTTTATTTGAGTTAAATTGTGTTTTTACTAGCTGTCCAAATTATATTTGAATCCATCAAATAAACTAGATCACATCAGTCGGCCTCAAGATAATTTATTTTTTTTTCTGATAAAAAAAATATTTTTTTTACATTAAAAAATTTAATCCTACTAGTAGCGTGCCACGTTAATAAAGTAAGATCTACAATTTTAAGATTCTCAATGCAAAACGACACCAAATTCCGACGTGGAACTCGTCATCTGGTTTGTCCGCACTATTTGTTTCTATGGAATAAGCAACGGATTTTGTGTATTTGGTTGCTCAAACTATGCTTACTGACATTGCAGAAGTGGGAGTTTATTGAATAGTTAGTCCAGACTTGGGTAGTACTAGCTATACTCCCTTGTGAAAATCGCTCAAGTAAAACTGAGGTGAATTTGAAATGGGTGAGTCTTGCATTCCTACTGTCGATCTCTCACCTTGCTTCCGAGAAGATGATGAGGATGGCATGAAGAAAGCCAAAGAAATTATTGGTCAAGCTTGTTCCGAGTATGGATTCTTCCAAGTGGTGAATCATGGTGTACCTCTTGGTTTGATGACGCGAGCCATCGAGCTTTCCAAAACATTTTTCGAGACGTTGCCGAATGAGGAGAAGCTCAAATGTGTTCCTAATTCTGGTGCTCCCCTTCCGGCTGGTTATAACAGGCAACCAGATCAATCGCCAGACAAGAACGAGTATTTATTGATGTTTCCACCAGGCTCTAACTTGAATGTTTACCCACAAAACCCTCCTCATTTTAGGTCACGCTAGCTCACATAATTGTTTCTTTATTGTTGCCCTCTTATATTTTTTGCATTAATATTCCCTTTTCCCTAATTGATTTTTCCAGGGAGGTATTGGAACAGATATTCGCTTACTTTACAAGGCTAGGTGTGCTTATAGAGAGCATATTAAGCCAGTGTTTAGGTCTCCCTTCCAACTTCCTCAAGGAATTCAATCACGACAGGAGCTGGGATTTATTGGTAGCCTTGCATTATTTCCCTGCAACCGAAACTGAAAACAGCGGAAACTCTGAGCACGAAGACGGGAATTGCATCACTTTTGTTTTCCAGGATGAAGCTGGAGGCTTAGAAGTTCGCAGAAATGGGGAATGGATTCCAGTCATTCCTACGAGGGGCTCATTAGTCGTCAACGTTGGCGATGTTATTCAGGTAAAATATATCTATCTTTCTCGAAGGAACATGCCCTTTTCCTTTAACTAAAATCCTTCTTAGGTTGCAATCTCATGTTATCATCTGCTAATTGTACAATCATAATTAATTTTTAAAAGAAGAGTTAAATTACTAAATCACTAGATCTGAAATAATAATTAATAATAATCAATATCGTTGTCAATTAGTTTCATTAACATTATTCTATAATGAAAAGACAAAAGAGTAGTTGCTATGACCATTTTTTTAATTTGCATGTTCCTTCGCTATTTTCGTCTGCATGTAATTAAATATAATATGCTCATAATTAAGAACTACAATATTGTTGTTTGCTGACTCAATTTGGGCACTGGACACTCATCTCAAATTAAGGTATTGAGCAACAATAATTTCAAGAGCGCAACGCACAGGGTGGTGAGACCGAAATCCAAAAGCCGATATTCATACGCCTTCTTTTATAACTTGCACGGAGACAAGTGGGTGGAGCCACTGCAGCAGTTTACGAAAGACATCGGAGAGGCACCCAAGTATAGAGGTTTCCTGTACAAAGAGTACCAGGAGCTGAGAATGAGAAACAAGACCCATCCACCGTCGACGCCTGAAGACGTGATTCGCATAACCCATTATGCACTCAATACCTCTTAATTAGCCTACAATATTCTCTTTAAATTGGTGTATGAATTTCCTAAACAAGAATCCTTCAACAGCTCCTCCTTTCCTGTTTCTGTTACTATTACAGTACTTCTGTCAATCCTTTTGGTTGCTTGATAAGCTGGGCATGCATGTGTGGTTGTGAATATTATCATCTCTCTTTCACTTGTATATTTTTTTCTTCTTTTGTCATTCTTGACGGGTTAGCATGAAAAATCAACGTCTCAGATTTTAACTCAAGCTAGATTTTAAGTTAAATAAAAAAAATAATATTTACTCAATTATACTTAATTAGAGGCTAAACCTAAATATCAAGAAGGGAGTTTATTTTTTTTAAAAAATGAAACAACGAAATTTTAATAATAATAATAATCAGCTGGAAGTTCATCCACGAATTAATCTAATAATATAATATTTATCTAAAATTATTTTTGAATTAAGAAGTGTGTGAGAGTATGGTTGTAGTTATTTTTGAAATAGTTTTTTTTATTTAAAAATGTATTAGAATAATAATTTTATTATTATTATTTATAAATTATTTTTTTATTAGCATATCAAAATAATTTAAAAAAACTAAAAAATATTAATTTTCCGAAATATTTTTAAAATTTAAAAACAAACAGATTTCTAGTCTCAAAGACAGGGATGACAACTGCCCTATACACATAGATAAGCTACATTTACATTTTGTTTTTATTATCCCTCGATGAACAGAGTTTAGAAAACAGTGCCAACGATATTGTGCTTAACGAGACTGTCCGTGACTGACCACTGCATATATTATACTAGAAATGAATATAACTAGTTGCGTATGTCATTGAATAAAAAAAAGACTTTGGAGAAAAAGACATATAGTTGTTCAAAGGAAATTAAAATTTGTAATATGACGAATCTGCTTGTACTAATTGCTAAATCGTTTTTGTAAGAACACTTCTTAGTGACCATGATTTGCTTTAATACGGTAGTAGAATGAGGTGTTGTAGTTATCCACCCACCATTAATACAAAAAGAGATGATTACACTTATTCTTCAACATATTCGAAGCTCCATGTAAACATATAAAACCCGTAGTCCAACAGGTTAATCTGAGATCTAGGCATCCCAGAGTCGAGTCTTGATATTGCGATATCATGGTCACATAAATTAATTACTTTAACTTAAATAAATAAAACAATATAAAACAAGTAAAGGGTCGATCTCACAAAAAAAATCTAGTCTGGTTTTTGTGTTAAATGATTCAAAGATGGGTTTTTGTGCTTTGAGATTATCTAAACTATGCTAAGGTAAACAAAATAAAATAATCAAACTAAATTAAATAAACCGAAATTATTAAGAGAAAAACCTTGGTCTCAAGTAAAGATCCGCCGAAGAAAATCAAAACTGATTATTGAGACGATACATCAATTTATATTATGAATATTTATATTTCCTTAATATTAGTCACTTAACCGATTCACATTATAACTAACCCTAATCATTAAACAACCACAACGTCTGCGCTAGTAATTTAATTTAATTTAATGGCAGCTTTAAAAATTAGATAGGTTGATAAATTTAGACAACACAAGTGTCTGTAGTCTATGTTTGATTTAATTGAATATTTTCCCTAAAATTAACAATATAGATCCACTATAATTATTAAATTTAGTTGTTTCACAAGTTAAATATCACAACTTCGATTTTGATAGCAAACTTAGCAATAGATTGGTTAGAATAATAACTTAGAGTCCGTTCTAACAATCAAACTAAACAATCCTAAGAAATAAGCATAGAAAAACATTCATACTTATCATATAAATTGAAAAAAAAAGATAAAATAAATATCATAATTTTTGAAATCCGAAGGCTTCTATAATCTTTCAACCAAGGAAAATAACTTAGTCTTGCATAACTATCGAAAAACTAATGAAGAAAAAAGATGAAAATATAATTTCGGGTGTAGAAAAAAGGTGAGTTTTTCTTTCTTTCTAGCCGCCACCTCATTCACCTCTCTCTCTTTTCTTTTTATCAGATAAAAAAACCTAATACCCACCTTCCTACTAGTTCTTTTTTATTATGAAAGAAAAAAAAAAGGAGTCATTTTTAAAGTAGACAATCTATATTTAAGTAGTATAATAACTACTTTCTTATAAAAAATGAAAAATAGTCTTGCAAGAAATCTTCAAACTTTGACTTTGGACTTAGTGAAGTTAATTTACTTGTGTAAAGATATTTTTCATATGAATAAATAATTGTCATATCGGTTTGGATGCTTGGGAAGTAAGTTGGACTTGTTTCTTCACAAAACTTGTCTGTTGGTAGAACTTATAGGTTGTTTTAGAAAAATCATAGCTCTCTCATATGAGTTTCTTATCTATTGAAATTTGGTAGGTTGGTAAGTTTTTGAGTCAGGAATCCAATAAACTTGAGTTTGCAACAAACAAACTTCTCTAGCTCAATATATTTAAGTCAAAATGGTCGAAGGTCAAAACTACCAGAATGCGAGACTTATCTTTGAAGACTGCGATTTCCATGTTTTTTTTTTGTCATATATTGATAGAAAGGTATGAATATTAGCCTTTTAATTCCACTAGAATCAATTGATTTTGACCTCTACAGCTCAAGTTTTGTGTAGAGCATCGATCAAAAGTCAAATTTATCAATATTAAACATGAGCTGGAACATGGTTTGAATTTTATCTCCAAATTACTTCTTTTTGAGTCTTATAATATCAAAAAGTATCTTCAAAACATAAAAAAAAATATTAAGGCATTTTATATATAAAATATGAACAAAATATTAGGTAAATGTGGGTAAAACTATTGAATAATATGATTGCATAACTTGACCAGGTTTCAAATGGTCAAAACCCGGACTTGCAATTAGTCTAGTGAAACTTAGGTGACCTGCCAGGTCAACCCGAAACCCGGATAAGACCCGAACATTTTTTTTATATAACCCAAAAATATAAAATTAATTTATGAATACTTGGCCTCATATATTTAGTTTTCTAGCCCACATACCCATGGAATGTTTATTAACTCTTCCATTTGGGATATCTATATTTATAGTTTATATCCACATCAAATGTTTCTTAACTTTTCTATATGGCATAACCATATATATAACATTCATTCACATGGTTTATTTTCTATTTTTTTTCTTTATAGGATAGCTATATATATAAACTACATACAAATGGAATGTTTCTTAACTTTTTCATATAGGATAACTGTAGTCTATATCTACATGAAATATTTTTTAATTTTTTCATATGGAATATTAAAACCTCATGTTTTTTTTTTTTAATTTCTCCTAGGTTAATCCACGTTAAGCTATATGACCCAGGATCCGGCCTCTTGGTTGGGTTAACCCCGGGCTGAGTTTAATAAATATGCTTTGAATATCTAGTTAGTAGTTCAACACTATTTTTAGATATTGTCATCATGGCTAAGTGAATAAAGTAAGCACTATGGTTGGGAAGGATTGCGAAATTTCAAATAATGGCTAGAAAAAGGAGGATTTGCGTGAAAAGAACAAAGATAATGAAATGGATCAAGTAGAAGCCAATAAATTTCAATATATGGGTTGTTGAACGGTAAATAAAGACCCCATCAACAAAAAAATATTAATAATAATGATAATGATAACCTACAACCATTCACTCCAACTTGGGTTCACCACCACAATTCCATACATTAAAAAAAAAACTAAAAGGGCTTAGGAAAATACTGTAACATGTGAGTGAATCCATTGTGGATTTAAGCAGTATTTTTTGTAATGATCTTCTTATTCTCGCCTTTTTTCTCACATGATTTGGTGCCCTCACTGGCTTTCTTCTCTGCAATTGCAGTCTGATCAAAGCTTCAATTCGGTTTTGTTTGTTGCAGTTTTGCGTTGGGATGTGCTAGCCACTAGGCATTGAGGGGATCTGTCCGTGAGTGGATGTGGCTGGTGTGACTGATTGCTCTTTGGAGGGGCTGGGCTGGGATTTACCAGCTTGAGCTTGGTTGACCATGGCTACATTTTAGGGGTGTGTGGTGAGTCCTTTCCTTCTTTGGTTAGTGGGGTGTGCCATCATTGTGCATTAAATGCACACCTCACTTACGATGTGGCTAGGCTAGCTCTATTCACCAAGAAAGTAGGGGCTGATTTGTTGAGATTAGACATTTGGTTACTTTGGTATAATTTTTATTTTTTGTACCTCTACTGCCTTTTCTCTCATGCCCAAATTTGCAGGGCTCAGTTTTTTTTAATATGGATTATACAGTGTAGTTCGCATTGAAAAATTTATTTTTTTAAGTTATTTTTTTTGTTTTTTTAATAAATATTTTTTTGTTTAATTTTTTTTTGTTAATGTTAATTTTTTCTATTTAGTTATTAAATTTTTATAACATGAATTTCAGGTTTAACCGGTTAACCTAGCTAATTCTGGGTTAACACGTAATTTTTTTTCCTATTCATTTATCAAACTCTCATGACACGAATTCCAGATTTGACGAGTTAACCTGATTTGAAGGATTAACCCAATTAATTCAGATTTTTTTCTTCATTAGTTTTTTTCTTCATGTAGGCTTTTTTTTCTTTGTTTTTTCTTTTAAATTAATCTTTTTTTTTGTTTAGTAGTTTTTTTTTTGCTTTTTGCTTTTTTTTTTATTTTTAATTATTTTTTTAAAATTTAGTTTGTTAATGTTAAATTTTTTCTATTTAGTTATCAAACTTTCATAACACGGATCTCAGGTTTGACAGGTTAACCCAGTTAATTCAATTTTTTTTCTTTTTCTTCATTAGTTTTTTTTTCCTGTAGGTTTTTTTTCTTTGTTTTTTTCTTTTTAATTTAGTTTATTATTATTATTATTATTTATTTAGTTATCACATTCTTATAACATGAATCTCAAGTTTGACGGGTTAACCCGATTGATTCAGATTTTCTTTTTCTTTTTTCTTCATTAGTTTTTTCTTCCAATTTCATCTTTAAATATTGTAATTAACTATAACTAAAAGGCATCAACCTTTTTTCTTCCAATTTTATGACACGAATCACAGGTTTGATGGGTTAACCTGGTTTGACGAGTTAAACTAGTTGATTCCTTTTTTTTTTTGCTTTTTCTTAAGTAGTTTTTTTCTTTCAATTTCATTTTTTTCCGTGTTATGATTTGTTTTGTTTATTGTTTATTAGATTATTGTGATCTCATAAGGGGATTTTACTGTACCCCTCCTTGCAAAGCATTATTCATCATAATAATGCTTTGTTTTATTGTTTTTTTTCTTTTCAATTAATTTTTTTTTAAAATGTTATGCTGTAATATTAATTTTTTTTCTTTTTAATTATCACATTTTTATAACACGACTTGCAACCAGACCTATATACTAGGCTCCGGGTTTGATGTTGCAAACAAACTCACTTAAAATTTGGATCATGCAAGTTTAATATTATTATTAATATTGTAAATATAACTTTTGGATTAGGCATAATAGATAGACTCAATGCTCTTAGGTACAACTTTGCAAAAAAACCTACCACTCTTAGATCTTAATTTTTTTTAATATTTTTTATATAAAAAAATTAACCCGCAGCATAGCACGAGCCATGTTTCTAGTATCTACTAAAGGCATTCCCCTCAATCTCTCCTTCTTTCAACAATGAACCAACATATTGTTAATAGTTCAAATACATGGTCCGTAACATGGACTTGGTCATGAACCATAGTAGTTTCATGTCACTCTACAGGTGATTAATAGTTAGCCTTCCTATGACATATTGTTAAGACAACCTAGATCCATGTTGCGTAATGTATGATATCATAATTACATTAAAGGTTCAAATACATGTTCAATAAAAGATTTTCAAACTTAATTTTTTATTAATTAAATTTTTAATAAAATTAATTCTACTCATTAAAAATCTAATTAAATCATTGCATTTTTTTAATGTAAATTTATCTAATATTTATTTAAGTTAACTTTGAATTTACATTGTTTTTCATTTAGATTCTTCGAGGATGTAATTAAATTTTAAAAGATATCAAAGATGCAATTTAATCCTTTTATGTTTTATTTATGCCTCTGTTGATACTTTTTTAGTCTGAGCTTGACAGACAAGGGTTGTCTGTCTTTTCTTTTCTTTTCAAAACTTTTGTTCTGTTATGGCAAGCTCATAGTTATGATTATTTCCCATCAGCAGCCCAACCTGTGATATTTTAATTCGTTCATGAGTTAGCCATCACTTTCACTTCCACTTTCTTTTCCTTCTGCTACGATCAACTATCCTTGCAAAGCGTATTATCTCTTGCGCTCTACAGCCTTTGTTAACTCTCGCAGTCGGTTACAACCAAGTGCGAGGCATGTTAAAGGCTTGGGTAAGATATATTTCAGGCTAACATTTTATTAATAATTTTTCAACTAGTTTTATATAAAAAATAAATTTATAATTCTCAATTGATTTATTAAAAAATTCTAAAAATTTACATGGAGTCTTCTAATATGATGTTTTAACTTAAATTAAAATTTCAGATTTTTTTGGAGAAATTCAGAAATTTCATGAAAAATCACAATTTAATAAGTTTTACATTATTGGATGTAATTTTTAATCCGACGATCAGATTGAGCTGAAATTTTACAGGGGATCTTAAAATATATTGAATAGAATCTGGTTAAAATTTTAGGATAAACGGAACTTGGTAGTGCTAACAAAAAAAAAACTGTAAAATAAAAGCAAAACGACTCATTAAGAGTAAAATAATTATTTTCCATTAAAAAATAAAACAAATTAGTTCTTCCTTCCTTTTATATATTGCCGACTGGACATAAGCAAAATAGGAAAAGAAAGAAAATAAGAGGCGAGAAAGAAATGAAGAAAAGTAAGGGAAAAATATAAAACAAATCCAATGAAAAAGAAAAGAAAAGTGAGAGGATAACCTTATAAATTTACAAAGTCCAACTTATAAAATACTAATCTAAGGAAGAATAAGTGAAGGAAGGAGGAATTGAGAGAGGGAAAAAAATTAATTACTTTATTTTCTAGTTGACATGATATTGTTATTTTATTCCGGTTGAGGGATTGTTACAATATCGATTCAGATTCGATTATAGATAAATTATATTCCACAAAACATAGAAGGATAAAACTTTAATAGTGAGTTTATTTTTACTTTCACTTTAATTTTAAATTTATTTTTTAATATTTTAAATAGTGTATTTAAATTAAAACTTTACTGTTAACTTTAAAAATTCATATACATGAGTTAATAATTAATCTTAAAAAATATTTATATATTTATTTAATAGCTAGAATAGGAAAAATTCATGGCTTGATCATGGTTACAACTATGCTCTTAACTTTTTTTGTTTTGTTTTATGCTAATATTTCTTAGAAATAACTAATCTTTTAGTTCATTTTGCATTTACAAAGGCTTTGTTAGGTGCGTGCTTCAAGTATAATTTGTTTGCGCAAGTTCGTGCCTTTTATCTCCTTCTCTGCATTGCGTACAACTTTTATTGCCCTTCTGAATTTTATATTCTGCCTATGTTGACAATTAATTAATTCATAATGTTTTTTTTTTTTCTCCTCTGTGTAATTGGAATAAATTAAGTCTGTTCAATGACAACTACGGAGTTACTTTAAAAGTCCATGTTATCTTGATAAAAGAAGGTTTAGCTAGCTGGTGATGTTAATTCCACCATCTTAGATGGTATATACTTACTTTTTTTTTTTTTTTTTTTCTGTGCTCTTGGTACTTTCGGTAGGCATCCTAGCTAGTAATATAATTAATCAATGTTGACATATAACCAAGTTATGCTGTGAAGAAATGATTCTTTAAGACCATTGTTTTTTATTAATGTCATCGCACCTGTGATGGATGAAGCATAAAAGCTGCTAAACAATTAAATTAATGGAATTTTATTTCCTTCTCTCTACACGAAGCCTCGATCTTCAGAGATATTTCTACCCTTTTGTTGAACTGTCATGATAGTTAGCTGAGAAGTCTAGAAAAACATTTGTTGCGCGACACAATGAACTGTTATGGTGAGAGTTTTCTTGCTTATCCAAGAACAAATTTGCTGGGAAAAAAAAAAAAGAAAAAGAGGCAGCCTGCTGCACTGTTTGTTACCCTACCTGCTCACGCTCCATTTCAAGAGATTCCTTTCTTATTGGCCCAATCCATTATCCTTGAAATTAGGTTTTGTCATATTTTTATGTCATCTTAGTTCACCATGTTGCTAGCTGTTGCCTTTGCTATTTTTCCAGCTCTTTTTTACAAATCTTTCCTACGACATTTCCTTTGTAGCTGTCTTTTCTACAGTATTCCAACGAGCTTTTCGGTGCTTTACTTGGCCATTATGCTGGATAGTTTACTGAGAAGTCTGGGCTTCTCTGTAAAAAAGCATTTCTATAGCGCATCCCTTTGTGGTCTAGAAAAACATTTGCTTCGCAAGACAATGAATTGTCGAGGTGCGATTTTCCTTGCTTATATATCTAGGAATAGATTTGCTGTGAAAAAAATAAAAGTAAAAAGACAGCTTGTTGCACTGTTTGCTACCCTCCCTGCTCATGCTTAATTTCAAAGAACTCCCTTCTTATTGGCCCAGTCCATTTATCCTTGAAATTAGCTGCTGCTTCTTCTTCTTCTTCTTCTTTCAGATTTTTATATCATCTTAGTTCACCATGCTGTCGCTTCTTAGTTTGCCTTTGATATTGATCCTGCTTTTTTGCTACATATTTCCCAGGACATTTACTTTGTAGCTGCCTTTACGACTTTTGTCACTTGCCAATTTTTTTCTTCTTTTAATTTACATTTCCTTTCTTTTATCTCTCTTTGCTTTTGATTTTTGATCTAGCCCTTACTGGCTATTCTTTTACAGGTTCCTTAGTTACTTGGCCTTCTTTTAAATCCATTGCTTGCTACAATATGGATTTGCCGTGAAATCCTTTTTTCAGTGACAGTACTCTCATGCAAAAAAAATTACATTACTCTTCATCCTGATTTATCTATATGTGGAGGCTAGCTGCTACGTACAGATTGTAGCTAGTTGATTGTGGATTTAGACAGATGGTTGTTTGGACGTTCATTATTTTCACTACATATATTGTAACTTCACCTCTCAGTACATGATATATAGCTAGATCCATCAAACCCTCTTTCTCATTCCAGTACTGGTTTTCTGTTTTTCTTGACCAAAGTTGATCATTTCTGGCAAGCCTTGCATGGCATAACTCCTGGTGATATTTGATATTTAAATAAAAAATAATAACAAAACTAGGATAATTATATAAAGGGAAAGAAAAAAAAAGTTTCATCTATGTATTAAATGATGGAATAAACAGTTTTCCGGAACGAATCTTGGCAAACACTCTAGTTTATGCAATAAGACGAGTTTGTTTTGAATAAAATTGGATATAAAAATTAGTAAACGGAAATGATTAAGAAAAATCTGATGAAACCGTTGGGACTAAATTGATAAGATTTATAAGTTTGTGATCCAGCTGAGAATAAGAACATAGCTGAAGGACTAAGTTTGAGATCTCCCTAATTACTATAATTATGTTCAACTAAAGAAATTAAAAACACAATTATTCAATAAATAGATATAAATTAAATTAGTTCCTAAGCCTAGCTTAAAGTCCGAATTAAGCTGTGTAATGCCCCTAAACGAGCTTACCCAAAAATAGGCTCGAACTAGCTTCAGCACCTCACTAAGGTAAGATTTGAGAGTTACATTTTAAAATGTTTATTTAAAAAACAAAATACATTAAAAAAACATAATTTTTATCTTTAAATTATTTTTAATATTATCATATCAAAATAATTAAAAAAATTAATTTTTTAAAATACAAAAATAAATAAATTCAAAAAATTCGTAATTCGTGAATCGTTATCGATGGAAAGGGTCGATCACTTCCATAGATTCCACGGTGTTTGTTGCACCAAACCCACTGCCACTTAGGAAAAAGTAGGGCAGTGCCTTTGTTAGTGGTTGAGCTGTACAATCAAAAATTCAACAAACCGACACCGTAGATTACAGGAACCACCGTACTCCGCGAAACACTAAATACAAGCCCGGAAACAAAGCTTTTGGTAGCTTCCACGTTGTTCTTTACTTTATAGGACTCTCTTCCGTCTCAGTTTTTTGAACACCTGTCTAACAACACACAGTCATCGAGACAGACTGAGGAGCTACTTCTTGTAATAGAGTACAGAGACAAAGAAATTAAACAACATTGTTATTGTTTTTGTTTTTCTCACAGAGATGGGATCTGGGACTGGAAGCTTCTTCAAGGTTCTTCTTAAGAACTTCGACGTTCTTTCTGGGTATGCTTTCCTTCTGCTGTATCTTTTTGTTTCAAGATTTCTTGAAACTAAAAACACCCAAAGCTTCAATTTTTATTATACTGGGACTTTTGCTTCTTGCTTTCATGTGTGATGTGAGTATTTCCTTGCTAATGCGATGGTGGAACCCCTCGAAACATATATGTACTCTTTTTTTTTCATGATATAGGTTATTTAAAGACATAGCAGACTCATAGTTTTATTAATGTTCTATATATGCACTGTGCTTTAAAAAAGAAACATCTAACTTCTAATTTGAATAATTTTCAGGCCTGTGGTTAGTCTTGTTTATCCTCTGTAAGTACCCACCTGTTCCCTGTTTCCTTTTTTCTTCTTCTCTTCCCTTCCTTAGTTTTTTTTGCGGCTATCCTAGTTTTCGATTTTGATTTTACTTTTTGGGCGTTAATTTATAAGCTCGTCCATAAAGGGTTCATCAAATATTCAGTTTTGTTGGTGGAATGAGAATAGATTGTATCACTTGATTTGGCTGTGTTTGGACAGGTATGCATCAATTAGGGCAATTGAGACAAAATCTCACGTTGATGATAAGCAATGGCTTACTTACTGGATTCTTTACTCAATGATCACACTCTTTGAGCTTACCTTTGCCAAAGTCATTGAGTGGTAAGTTTTCTTCTCTTATATATATTAGCATTGTTACGCTCTTCAAATATTTTGTTTAGTTCTGTTTGTATTAGCGTAACTGTTTTTGGAATGGAAATTAGGGAATTGCATTGCCTGTGGTGGCAAATTAGTTTGAATAACATTGTTTTGTAACTTCTTTTTCGCTGTTTCTTGTATTATCCAAAGCTGACCAACACACGAAGAACTGTCCTTTGAGAGAATTAAGTCATCTTGCCTTTTGTTCCATCCTAAATATAGTTCGAAGTTTATCGTGCTGAATAATATCTTCCCTGAATGGGGAGCACATGTTTTATTGTGACATTATAGCTTGGTGCAATTTTGGTGCACTTTTTAATGGAATAAAGTACAGGAAAAAAATCAATTATCATGGAAGTTTAATTTTATTTAGTTTCTGGGGTAGTCTCTCTATATGATGAAAAGCCTTGTTAAGTTGTCATTGTTATTTTAACAGTCCGCTTTTGCTGCTTTATTTTGCTGTAGCCAGAATTTGTTAAGCTTGTGAATGTAATGGCAGGATACCAATCTGGCCATATGCGAGGCTCATTTTGACCTGCTGGTTGGTCATTCCATACTTCAGTGGTGCTACATATGTTTATGAGAATTTTGTGAGACCTTTCTTTGCCAACCCACAGCAAACCCTTAATATATGGTATGTCCCAAGAAAGAAGGATGTCTTCAGCAAACCAGATGACGTTCTAACTGCTGCTGAGAAATACATTGAAGAGAATGGAACTTCTGCTTTTGAGAAGCTCATTACCAAGGTAGTTGATGAGCCATTAACAATTTTTTTAAACTAATTTTGGGACCCAATATTTTTCTAGGAGTGAGTCTACTGATAAAATGCCAACACTATGTTTGACTGGAAAGGACCGATGGATAAGTGGAGAGGGATGAAAGAGGCCCTTGCCACATCATTCCCTCTTTGCCTGATGGATAAGCAGAGAGGGGTGAGAGACTAATGATAAAATATTAAGAAAAAATAACAAGAAAAAACTTGAAGAATACCTATGAGCCATTGGATTTGTGGGACCACCCATTGGATCCCATAACAAGATCATCCTCCGGTGGTGAAATTTTTTTGTCATGTTTTCTTTATGTTTTAACATTTTTGTCACCAAAGATTTTTTGGGAGTTCCCTTAATTGATTGTGACTGTGATAGATTAAATGTCTTATCAATATTATATAGCAGTAGCATTAAATATCTCCAGCACATCGCAACTAATAAGATAATTGCTCCATGCAGGGTAAATCCAAGAGGAGTAGCGGGTTATTCTATGATGAGGATGACCGATACTGATAGCTGTTAGCTGGTCCTGCTACCTTGTTCCTTGTCGGGGAAGACTAGTTGCTTTCAGTTATTTCCAGTTGCTACTTACTAGAGTTCTTTGTTGTCAATGAACCTGGAGTTTTTCTGTGTGTCTAATGTGGTGGTTGGTTCGTTCAAGAGATACAGGATGTTGTGTAATGATATGCTATGTAAGTATCATGAGTGCTTGCCTTATTATCATCCGTTTAATTACGTGCTTGACCTTCTCAAGGAAAGATGAAAATACGCAAGTAACGCAAGATCATTGTGATTTATAGTAACCATTGATACTGCCTTGTAATATTATCTTCATTGCGAAAAGATTGTTACCATACCCTCCGATCAGCCAACCACTAATTTTCTGCTGAAATGTTTTTCCTCCATTTGGGTTTTCAGTTTGGAAATTGGCAATGCAGCAAGTTATCTGTTACTGTTAGTTTTCAGGCGTATTGTCATGCAAGATGTGTTATATGACTTCAGTACGCGAAGGCCCTATTCCAGAGTCATCAAGCTTAATTCCCACAGTTCGGAGAGAGAGCGCTGCTTGGATTTGCTGTATTCGGAGTATGTCACGGAGTAAAGCCAGGCTGCCCGAAGAAGTTGAGTGAAGTTGCTCATTTGTCCCTCTCCCGAAATCGTGGGAGTAGATCAGATATTCTCGTATTTGGCGGAGTTGAGAGCTATCTAACCTCTTGAACTCTTCATCAAAAGCTTTTCTATGGGTCAGTTTTATGTTAGAATCCGACTATTCTGTGGTCATCAGCTGTCATGCGGCAAATGCTCTAGACCATTGTTCTATGACAAATCCTTCTTAGGTTTCTAGCTGCTGTTCGCTTTGTCCACATTTTGGAACAGGGAAATCACGTGGCTGATCAAGTTAGAAGAGAGCATGACTTCGTGGCCTGGTTCTAATTAACAATAACAAAATTAGTAAAACAAAATGGTGTTCTTGAACAGTTAAATCAATGTAAAAATGTGACTAGTTTTGTAAAAATTTGAACTTTCTTTGTCTACTTTCATGAGGTATTTTTGTTATTTTTTCATTTGCTTTTTTTTCTTGAAGTTTTGATTTTTCAATTTCATCATTTTATGTCATATTCTCAACTTTTATGTTTTTAAAAAATTTCTATCATTTTGCATTTTCTAGTGTGTTAATTGATTTAGACATTGTTCTTTGTTTATTGGGCATTGATTTAGCAAAATTGAACTATAATTGTTGTTAAAAAAATCAATTAAAATAATGAGGATTAAAGTTTACATTCTAAAAAATGGAAGTCCCATTCAATATTTTTTACTAATTAGGGCATTAAAACCAAGGTAGAGAAAGAGAAGACAAAGAGATAAAGAAATAAAGAAAAAAAGGGTTGCCAAAGCCACTCCTTCCACCACATGCTTCCATAGAGGAAAGACCTTTCTAAGAGCTTAGAGTAAGTCACATGCGTGACAACAGTGCTACAACCTTCCTTATCATGTGTTACATGTGCTAAACATTGTTTTTCCTTTTCATTCAATTCAATCTTTGATTCTTTAATATCTTTTCAATTTAGACCATGATTCTTTAATAACTCTTAAACTTTTTTTCCTCTTGGTTCAATTTTGACCATTGATGCATCTCGAGTAGCCCAACTTTACTTTAATGAGGTTTTTCGTTTGCATGACATTCCTAGGTCCATCACTTGGGATAAGGATGTCAAGTTCATGAGTAATTTCTAAAAGAGTTTGTGGAGAAAAATAAGAACTCCGTTAAACTTTAGTAGTGCTTATCATTCTTAGATTGATGGGTAAAAAGAGGTGGTTAATCATAGTCTCAACAACTTACTGCAAAGCCTTGTAGGAGATAAGCCAAAATAGTGGGATATGACATTACCACTAGCGGATTCATTTATAATAGGTCTCGGAATTGAACTACCTAACTAAATCCCTTTGAGATTGTTTACGGAAAAATTCATTTTGCAGTACTAGAGCTAATTCTTGTTCCTTACATCAGATGATTAAGCATCCAAGCAACATATATGGAAGATTACGTGCATGACATTCATGATCATGCCAAACAAACAATCAACGACAACAATGTTAAGTATAAGTTCCTAGTTGATACTCATCGTAGGAGAGTGGTGTTCGAGGTTGATGATTTGGTATGGGTAATCCTTACACATGATAGGTTACCGGTGGGTGAGTATAACAAGTTAAAGGAAATGAAGATAGGCCCTTGTGAGGTGTTGTAAGAAATATATGATAATGCTTACAAGATTCGTCTTTCTAATCATCTAAAAACTTCTAATGTATTCAATGTCCAACATTTGACATCTTATTTGGAGAAGGAACAAAACTTAAGGTCAAGTTCTCTCCAACCTAAAAAGAATGATTTAGTCAAATCTACGATAACGGGTGATTCTGAGCAATTAGGTATGGATCTACCACAACTATATGAGGATTTGCCCTAGAAAAATTATATTGATGGCTTAGCTGATGCATTTATGGACTGGTGAGATCGATCTAAGCCCAAGACGAGGTTTAGTTATGTTAGGCTAGAATAATGGCTCAAAAGAACCATAACTTTTAATGTAACAATTAGGTCCATCTTAAGTTCTTACAGGATTTTCTAGAGACTATTTTTCTTTTAGTAGCCATTATGTCTCTACGCGAATTGTTAGGTCTTTAGATATAAAACATCTCGCCGAGACCCTCAATTTTGATAGTTTTGTTATTTTTCTTGTTACTTTTAGATTTCATAACTTATTTTGGATTTTATGCTTTTTTCCTTTGTATCTTTGTATTTTTTCTTTATTTTCTAGTTGAGGTAAGATTTCTGACCTATTTAAGATTTTGTAAATCTCCTAAGAAAACAAACTTTTATTAGCATTATTGTTAAAGAGAATAAACCAATAAATTTGAAGTTTACATCTGCAACCCCTTTCATTTATAAAATTTATGTGTTCTTTATTTGTTGTTGTCTTTAGCTTTCTTCTACATCAATTTTCCTCTTAATGAGAGGAATTCTATTGAGGTATTTTTGGCTTTCATATCACATGAAAAAGTAAATCACAGTTGAGAGAGGTTTTTCATTTTGATTGTGTTTTTCAAACAATTTGTGTTTTTTTAGTTGGAAAAATAATTTCTTGAGGTTATAAGAGTGCTTTTGGGGGGTATTTTTATGTAAAAATGAGTTGAAATTTTGATTTTTGGATAAAAAAATTCACAACTTGATCTTTCAGCCACTCTCGGTGCCTAAAAACTGGGTTTGTAAAAGATGTTTCCTCTGTTTCTTTTTAAAAAGTTAAGCATCATTCACCTAGTTTGATTAAAAGAAAAAGAAAAAGAAATGGCTTATACACGGGGGCTTAGGTTAGGAGATCAATGCACCTAGACTTTTTTTAAAAGGCCCACGGGCGCTAAGCTACCAAGGCTCGCATGCCTACCTTGTTTTAGTTTCTTTTTTTTTTCTATTCTTTGATTTTTTTTCGTTATTTTTTTTTCAAATTTTATTATTCAACATTTTTTTTATTGTTGATATTTTTGTGCATTTTTATCCTTTAATATTTAGTTGATTTTGAATTGGTCTTTATGATATATTTGGGTTTACTTTTTATAGGATTATCGCAATCTTATATGAATGTCCTGACATTTGGTTGGTACTTGATGAGGATACAAAAATCACAGGGAATATTCTAGAAGAAATTATTCCTTAAGATCCTTGTATTTCATTCACAGTGTATTCTACGACCTTCACTTTAAAACTGCATTGGCTTCTTCTTTAATGGATCTCCTTAGGGGATGTGAATCTCTTCTTAAATAAATACCTGCACAAAGTCCTTTAAAGACCCTTAGGGGTGTTAATGGAGGACCCTTCAAAGATCAAGTCAGTACTAGGTATTTTTATGTAGCAAAAAGACATTAATGAAGATATTAATAAGCTTTTATGAAGATAAAGAGGAGGAAGGGGAAGAAGATGTGGAATTCAGGTTAAAGAAGAAGAATTGTGTTTATGTCTCAGAATATAAAGTTTCAAACCCTTTTCCTGTAAACTCCTGCTTTCTTTTATATTACTTGCCTTGACTTGCTTCATTTAACATATGAGGGGTAAAAATATAATTTCATAATAGTAAAATAATATTATTATATTGCTCATACCATCACATTTAATTAATATAAGTATGGACCACTTATTCGTATTTAATGGGATGTGATGGACATTATAATTACTTGCCCAAGCCCGGATTATGGGAAATTCAGTGTGGAATTACCTTTTAGCTATACCTTGAACCTGAAAGAAGTTAAGTTCAACTCATACGTTGAACCCAAAATGAGTTAGGTTTAACTTGTGACTGTACCCAAGAATGGTTAGGGACAGGCGCATCATAGCCCAACGTGGAGTTGAGCGCGGACGCATCATAACCCAACTTAGGGTTGAGCGTGAACGCATCATAAACCAATGAGAAGTTGGCCTCAGACGCGTTCCTGACCCAACATGGGTTTAGGCGCGAACATGTCCCCGACCCATCATGGTTTTCAGTGTGGACGTGTCTCGGCCCACCATGGGCCTGGGTGCCGACACGTCCTACCCCAACGTGGGGTTGGGTGCGGATGTGTCCTAGCCTAGCTTGGAGTTGGGCGCCGAAAAAGAGATAACCCTATTTTGGGTTGTGATTCTCGTGTGTTGGCTTTTAAATGGGAAAGGTTTTAGGAAACTATAACCCATTAGTAGCCTTCTAAGTCAGCTTATTTTTGAAAAAATAGGCAGACTTGGGCCTAAAGAAAATTTTGACTAACCTTAGTTGAGTCGTAATCCTAATCAAGATGTTCTTTATACTCCTTCTATCAAGGCCTTACTGGCAGGGATAGTCTTCCTAGAGAGTTCATTGTTTGAATCTTCAATATATGTTCTCAATCCTTCTTTCGAGGAGCATTGGACACTCACTACTGTCCTGGAGAAATGGGTCTTAGACGCCACAGGGGTGTGTAACCCTGTTTGGACCAGTAGGAGGTGTTGCTATAGGAGGGCTGGTTTTAACACTTTTTAATGTTGTAGATGCTGGTACCTATGTTAATTAGGAGAAATGTGGGTCTCATACCATACACAGGGTGTATAACCCGAGTTGGATAGACGGGGTGTTATTGTAGGAAGGCTGGTTCCAGCACTTTTTGATGTTATAGAGGCTGGTACCCATGTCATCCAGGAGAGATATGGGTCCATGACGACACATAGAGTGTGTAACCCGAGTTGGATAGACGAGATGAGCCTAATAAGGCCACCCCAACACTTTTGAATGCTATAGAGATTGGTCTCATGCTGTCTAGGAGAGATGTGGGTCCCAAACTACATACATGAATAAATAGCCCGTTTGGACAGACATGATGGACCTGATAAGACCGTTCCAGTGCTCTTACTTCCAACTGAAAAGGCTAGATAGAAGGAAGAGAGGGGCATTGAAAGTCGTTTTGAAGAGTGAAGCATTGATCCCTTAGTATTACCTCAGAGAGGTGGGTCCTAGATGCCACAAGGGTTTGTAGCCTCAATTGGTGACAGTAAAGGTTGATGCTCACTTTGAACTTTGCTACCGTCCTAGAGAAATGGGTCTCGGATGTCACAAGGGTGTGTAACCCTGTTTGGATCGGTAAGAAGTATTCTTGAGAAATGAATGTAAATTAAGTAAGAACACAAGTGAAAAAAAAGCATTCTTTATTTATAAATTCAACAATGATATAGCTTAAAGTGGTATGAGTGCCTTGCATGAGAAAGGTCAGAGCCTTGTAGGTATTGTAGGTGATCAACCAATAGGGCTTTATTGCCCTTTCGACAGGTATTTGCACATTTTCTTGAGGCTTCCTGGTTCCTTTTCTCTGCAGCTACCGCTTTAACTATTGGGAACTTCATGGTTAAATACTTAGTGCTAACCACTACACTGATCTGATGGAGCAATAACCTCCCGATGGTGGCATTATATGGAAGTTAAATGTTAATGACCATGAAGGTCTGTTGGATAGTCACACAACAGGGTGCAGTTCCTACAATAATAGTCAACTCTATTGCTCCCTTCACGGGCACTGCTGACCCTTCTATCCTGACGAGTGGTGTTGGCACTAGATTCATTCTAGAGGTGTTTACGCCTATTTTTTCATGGCCTCTACTAATAGGATGTTCATTGGGCTATCATCATGCTCTAGAATCCTGTAAACCATATGATCTTTCATGACCGTGGAAATCACCAAGGCATCTTAATATGGATGTTTAATCCCCTATCCATCAACATGGGTGAAGGTGATGGGTTCATGCCAAGAACTTTCTTAACCCATTGTAACTAGAACTTGATCTCTCAGCCTTGTTCTCTTATTATTGGTGACACCTATGTTGGTAGATAAACCCCTTAGTATGTATGACAAGGATGTCTGGGAGTGCTGGTCTCTGTTGCCTCGCTTCATCTCCCCTTTTTGAGATGGATCCTTTTTTAGGAATTGTCTGAGGTATCCTTGTGTTAAAAGTCTCTCCACTTCTTTCTTGAGAGCATAGCAATACTCAGTGTCATGCCCTTTCTCTCTATAGAACTAGTAGTACTATTCGGAGAACTTGAGGCTGAGATTAGGCTTTGAGAGAGAAGAATATTGAGGTAGGTTTTGACCCTTCAAAGTTGTGTAGATCTCTGTGTAACTAGTGTTTACAGGAGTGTAAACCCTTTCAGGGCCTACTGGGATGTTCCCTGGAGGGCCTTTTCTTCTTAACATCACGTTGTCTAATAGAGAACGATTCCTATTAAGGGGTTCAACTCTGACCTTTCTTTATGGATCTAAGAGGAGCTTCTGCGTAGCTAGAGCTTCCTCTACTTTCATGTGCCTCTCGATCATTGCATTAACAAATTTTTTTTTAGATCTTTCCAGTATTTTTAAATTCATGGAATTCCTTATTTGAACTCCTATTCTTTTCTACATTATGTTTTTTTTCTGGAACAAACATTCCTTTCTTAAAGTTCAACATCTAAAATCCCAATTCTAGTTATCATTTCATCACATGTTAAATCTTAAATGAAAATTAACCGGCAACTTTCAAACAAGTGAATAGAAACTTTCTTATGATGGGATGAATCGGGGAACATCTCGATGACATGACTGTTTATGATCTGGTACTTCTTTGTAGCTATGGTGGCGGAGGTAATTGAAGATGATGGATGGGAACGGCTCTCCAAAAACTTTTAGTTTAGGAAAATGATAGGTGCACAAACTGCCTAAGCGTCAAATCCCAGAGCAAAAAATTCTCAACCAGTCGCCTTCACCTCTGTCCTCAGTGATGCGTGCATATCATGATCAACTCCTGCCCCTTTCTTTTAGTTTATTATCATTCACGAATCCGCTATATACATCTAAGGTATTCTATTTCCTTATCTTCATGTGGGATAATGGAACAAAAGAGACCAACATGTGGAAATCAATCAAATAGTTCAGGACAAAACACACACACACACGGTGCAGAAGAGAAAAGCAACAGCAGCTTCCCTTTAACTTCGATAGATTAGTCACTGCTTAAATTCAAAAAAACCCAGGAAAGTGTAATAAACACCTACAGACATGTGCATAATAAAGAGGCAACTGCAGCTCCCTTTAACTTATATCGATTAGTCCCCACTTAAATACACAAAACACATGGACATGTAATAAACGGAAAATAATACACTTATTTACCTTTAACAACATTAAGAGTCTATAGCATAGTGAAAGATCACCAGCATCTCATGATTGAGACGGGTTTGCTTCTAATAACAATGGTCTGAAAGCCTTTACTTTTCCTAGGCAAGATTCCATTGCTGGTCGAAAGTCAAGCCTCACTTTCAACTTCAGTCTCAACAGTATTGATAGCTTCAGATAAATATTCCTGAGCTTCTTCAAGTGCAGATTCCTTGGCATCATCAGCGTACAGTATCTTTTTTATTGCAACTGTCATCTGCATGGCATTTAAACAATGGCATGACTAAAAGCATAACCCCGCTCCATATTTATGATACTAACCATGTCTCTTGATCTATATATTAGGCATCTAGAAACTCTTACCGGTAGGTCCTCCATTTCAGGAATCTGACATAGTATTTCTATATCTCGCAGCTTCGCAAAGTAAAAATCTCTTTCTTTTTCCAAATGGTCCACTGAGAGCTTGAGATTTGTAACCTGTATGCAAACCAGAGTCATCAGTACTCACCGTCAATATCTTTTCATATTGCAAAACTCTGTTATGATAACTATGACTACAAATTAGAGCTAGAAAGAGCATGTAGGTTGATGAAAATTTTTAATCTCCACCATCAGTGTGAAACAATTGATCATCCCCCTGCCAAGTTGATAGTCAAAACTCTAAAGTTCAAGAGAACAATCTGCATACATCATAGACACTAAATGCAAGGGGATTTTGAACTGCTCCTGTTTCAAATACAAGAAGAAAATGGAATACCTCCTTGGACAAGGCTTGAATCTCCTCTGAATAAGTTGCTCCACCTGCCACAGAACTTCCCCTACCTTGCTTTGGCCCTATAGCAATGTGCATTAAACAACAAACAAATAATTTAGGAAAAACAAAGCCAAAATAAAAAAGTGAGGCATGGATTTGGAAGATATCACGTGGTCTGTACTTACCGGACATTTTATTCAGGTCAACTGTGTCACCAGAGCCAGAGTTATGCATATTGTTTGCTTGCAGTGATTTTGTGGTCTTCTGAGAACTCTTGGAGTTACGGTCCTTCCCACCCTTACTTCTCCGTTCCACAGGATTATAGTTCCTTTTAGAAATAAAATACACAATATGTTTACTTACATGATTAAAGCACATGAAAAACAACTATTTCAAGCAAGTTAAAAGTAATGGAAGAATGATGTGTAAGAAAACATTATATACTCATTCATGATTCCACCATTTACAGAGTCACAGTATCGTTTCAGCCATTGTAAGAATTCCAAGTTGTCCAATGGCCTTCCCTTAACAAGCCTGTTAACTTCAATATGCTGCCATTTAGACAGAAAAAGAAGGGATGTCAAGGAAAATATAGTGTCTCCTGGCTCATGTTACAACTTAGAAAAGAATTGTATCCTGTCTCCTCACTCGTATCAGAACTTAGAAGAATATCAAAATTGTAAGTAAAAACATTACAAATGAACTCACATGTTAGCACAAACAACATTAAATATCAAAATTGTAAGTAAAACATACAAATGAACTCAGATGTTAGCACAAACAAAATTCTCAATCATATCGCTAAATGTACTAGCAATACACAACAGCAAAACATGGAATAATATCCATTTGCTGAAACACCAATGTTGCGTTTGGTTAGTGTCCTAGGACAGAAAGGACGAATATAAAAGAGATGAAAACGTGTTTGATTGAAGAGATAGAGTCACAAAGTAAATGTCTTTGAGATAGTTTTGGAGTGAATTTTATATTATTTCAAAACATGAAGGACATAGACATATCCTCTCTATCCTCATTATCTTTGTCTCTTCTATAAAGTGAGGTAATAGTGTCTAGCTTCTCATTATTTTTTTCCCTTTTCTTTTATTGTGGTTGTTATTTTTTTCTTTTACTGTCTTTGCTGACAGAAGCCAAGTTCGCCTTCTTTGCCTAGATTTTATCAGACTGAAACAAACCTAAATTAGCAAATCCAAGAATCTCCCATCCAACTCTGGCTTTGGACAGGCTGAAAAATAATGCCAAACTCAAATAGATGATCCAATCAAGGAAGATATGGTCCAAATGATAACAAGAATGAGAAAACGTATGGATACAAGATTGGAATGCTGCAAATTTATATATCTAAACTGTAGTATATGATGGAAATTACATTTTTACTCTCTAGAAACTTCCTGTCATGGATCAAGCTAGTAGAACAAGGCTCATATGGTGATTCAGTAATATTAAATGAAATGAAACTGAACATTAAGAAGATCAACACAAAGAAAGAACAAAAAAAAAAAAAACGTGAGAGATTGAATTAGTACCTTCTCAATTTTCAACTTGTTGAATACATCTTGCAGAACCTTGTAATTTTGGATCATATCATATTCTGTCTTCGCATCAAAATTCACCTACAACAAATGGAACTTAAATCTAGCGGAAGGCATTCTATAACTTCAATACTCAACCAAATGACAAGGCAGATATTAAAAACAAAGATGTCGCAAATAGCATTCTGTCACCTTGTGCATAGGCACAACTCCTGGATAAGTCATGTCCATCATCTGACACTGCACCGCACCAGAAGCAGCCTGCACACAGTAATTGACATGGGAAACATTAGAAGAGAAGGAATTAAAAGGCGTAATGTGATCTCATTCCAAGAGCATTCGATAATAATATAGCAATCCAAAGTACATGTAAAAAAAAAAGTTACAATCCTGCAGGCAAAGCTCATGCCATAACTGGTTCTAAGAGTCCTCGAGGCCATGTCAACAGAGAATTCGATAATTTAAATCAGAGCATCCCCTTTTGTTTCCTTTTTTCGTAAAAGAAAATTGTCATATGGGAAACAAAAAACCCATTTCGTTAACATGCTCAAAATTGCTAAAACAATACGGAAAGCCAAACATTCCCTTAAATTGAGGCAGAATAAATAAATCCAAAAACGCAAACAAAACCATAAAGAAACAATTTTTTTTTATAAAAAACCTCTTCGATACGAGAGAGATTGAGCTGAAGTCTGTTGTTGATCCATGTTAATATCTCATTTCTTCCGACAAAATACGCACTGTCCATCATCCCTATATTCGACGCCATTCCTCTCTCTGTGTTTTTTTTTTTTTCCTAGAAGATGAGAAATAGTTTTCTTTTAAGAGCAAGAATATGAGGAAATTTTTGGTTTTGATTTTGATTCGAGATTAGAGCGTGAAATTAGGGGTTGCCGTTTTATTTATTTATTTTTCCGGTTTTGATTTTTTATTTTTTCAGTAAGTTGAAACTGAAACTCAAGAAAATGAGTGGTGAAAAAGAAAAAGAGCGAAACTGATGATTAGTTAGCAGATAGAGACAGACAGCACCAAAAATAAATAAATAAATGGAAATGAAATTCCAAAATTTTGTTTATGTGGCAGGCACCGACTCATTGTGTTATACATATGTGTGGTAATTTTTTTATTATTTTAATGAAGATATCCAGGCTAGTTTACATGTACTTCAATTAATCTCACGGGTTCTAAAATTAACAATCATATAAGCCTCCAGTGACCATTATATAAGCAACCACAGGGCTCGAACCTGAGATCACAGAATGAGCAAACCTCTTGGTTCCAAACTTTTATCACTGGACCACCACCTAGATGGTTTGATACATTTTTTTTTAATTGGAAAGGTGGTTGGGTGATTTGAATTCTTTTCCCATTATATAATAATTACATAAATTATAATAATTTAAATATAAATTTATTTTACTACATTAAACTATTAATGTACACAACTGTTTAAATATATATGTTTTTTTTAAAACAATCACATTTCAAGTGCTTATACTAATTTAATTGTTCCAAGCAATGCCATGCAGAGGACTAAAAGGGAAAAAAACAAGAAAAAAAAACTACCTAAATTATAAAGGAAAGTTATAAATAAAATAATAAAAAATAAATTGGAAGATATAAATTTCAAATGATAAATTGCATAAATAAATTGTATATATAGATTTGGTCATTTTTTCTAGTAACTATATCAGGTGCTTTATATTGGTGTAATGTTTGAATTCTATCTAAACATCTAATTTCAATCTGATCATATACAGAATTTAGGCATTAAATTTTAATCCAATTTAAATTTTTCCTTGCTAATAATTAATAATCAATTAAATCCAAACTAATCTATATCCTTGATAAGCTCATTATGTTGAGGACTCTTATTATGAATAAAATTGAATTTTTTAATTATTCATATGAATTCAAATTTTTATGATCGATTACTTTTTTTTGATCGATTATGTTTTCTAGTCAACTGATTAACTACTTATACACTTAATTAATTAGAAAACTATAAATTTGGTCCATTTCACTATTCATGATCGATTTTAGCTTTTTTTTTTAATTTAATATTGAACAAAGAAATATACCTCATCATGCTAATGATGTAATTGATCATAAAATTGATCATCCATGAGATGGATAATAAACATTGTTTGCTCAAAATTATCAATCATGGTCTTTAGTGTTTGATTGACATGTTAGCAAATGAAGTCATTTTTAAATCTTCACAATGTATAATGTTTAAATTATATTTAATTTGTCAACTTTACAATTAATGTATGTCACATTCATTTCTTTCATAAAAACTTAAATTCTCTTCAACAAAAACCATAAACACTTAGAAAAAAATGAAATAAAAAATCTTAAACTCTATTTTTTAATCTCCAACTTTTACTCCTATATAGACAAAAGTTGTGATTTTAGACTTTATTGGCTGGATGAACATAATGTAGCAACACTTTGGTGAAGAATGGTTAATTAGTTTATAGTAAAAATAAATTCTTTTTTAAAATATATTTTACAAAGAAAATTATAAAGTGAATATAATTATGAGAATTCATATTGTATTTAATCATTGTTTCTAAATATTTTTGGTCATTACTCTATTAACACTGAATTATTTTGAGACCAATATATATCATGTTTTTTTTATATATATATAAAATGAAGAAATTGTTCTCAAGATAAGTATGAGAGATATTTGTATGAGAGATATCTATAATTAATATGTGGGTGTTTGTTAAATGATAAATACATTAAGCTAATTTGCATGAAGATCTTATATAAAGAGATTATTTATAACTATGGAAAGACTCACGTGATATAAGTGATCCTTAAACTGGAGATAATCAAGTTATCATATATAGAAAATGCTATGTTTAAATCTTGACTACATTTTATTTTAATCAAGGTATTTGAGTGATTATGATATGAACCTAGAGGGTAAGAACTCTAGAACCCACAAACAAGATAGAAATAACCCAAGAAAGCTAAATTATATTGATAAAAAAAAACTCAACCCAATAATTACCTGAATCAAGAAACCAAAGTTATTGGATGAAAAACCTCGATTCTTTGATTATAAAGAATCAAGAATTGAAAGTATAGGAAGAACGCTACAAAAACAATTGATCTTTGATAAGTTCAAGAAAAGTTCAATGAAGAACCTAAAGTAGGAGCAACCTCGCACACTTACAATATTATTCTAAAATAAGCTAAATCTAAAGAAAACCTAAATAAAAGTTAAATAACCATATTTATACCAAGTAAAACATCTTAAACAAGGCTGGAAAAATAATAAAAGAGTTTAAAATAAAATATGAAAAGGAATCCTAAACAAACTAGGAAAATAATGCAATTCTCGTACATCAACTTTTAGTCTTTATTACAAGGCCTTTCCAAAGTTTGATAACTATAAAAATTTAACCATATAGGGAATAAGGTCTTTAGAATCTTTTAGAAAATTTCAACCTGATCCAACAAACGAATCAAAAGTTACACTTATTAGCATAAAATTATCCATTAGAAAAAATAAGTCTTAAACCGCCTCTAATATCATTGAATAATGAGGATTCTTGCTATACAAGGAATCATTGAAAAATAAGGATTGTTACATAACTAATCTTCTTGGAAAGTAAGAAATCCTTACAAAATAAAGATTCTACATATAATTAAATCCTTTCCTTCTAAGAATCCATAAATCATATGGAAAACATTTTTAAAAAAATTTTCTTGTTTGCTAGTAGTTTTTCAAACCTGATTTCAAATATGTTATTCTCTCTCATCTAGATGAGCTACTAGGACTAACATATATGGATAAAAATCTTGAGATGTCTAGTTTACAGCTCAACTAGAATTGCAGCAAACTTCCACCTATGACTCTAAATATAGCCTAAAAAGTACATGAAGGTCCAGTTTGGCAAATTTGCAATTTGTTAACCCAAACATCTTTAATCAACCAAATCAATTCCTCTTGGATCTTTTTAGTTTTAGACATTGTGATTAACCCAATCGGTATCTCTAATTTATTATTTAGTGATACTAAATGATTCTCATCATGAAAGCTAAAATTAGATTGATAAGAAAAAAAACATAACATAATGATTACCTGAATCAAGGAATCAAATTTATTGAATGAAAAACCCCAAAATTTTGATTGTAAAGAATAAAGAACTAAAAGTACAAGAAAAAAACCACAAAAACAATTGATCTTTGATAAGTCTAAGAAAAGTTCAATGAAGAACGTAAAGTATGAGTAGCTTTGCATACATATAATATTATTTTAAAATAAGCCAAGTCTAGAATAGCCTAAATACAAGTTAAATAACTCTATTTATATTAGGTAAGACATCTTAAACAAGACTAGAAAAATAATAAAAGAGTTATAAATAAACTATATAAAAAAATCTTAAATCAACTAGGAAAATAATAAAATTCATGCATAGTAGCTTCTTGTCTTTATCAGAAGGCATTCTCAATGGCTAATCATAGTAAAATGTTAATCCTATAAAGAACAAAGCCTTTAGAATTGTTTGGTGAAATTTTAGTTCAATCCAACGATCAGATCAAAAGTTATGTTTATTATTGTAAAGTTGTCCATTAGAAAAAATAAATCTAGAACCACCTTTAATGTCTTTGAATAATAAGGATTGTTTTATAAGGATTGTTGTTGCATAGGAATCCTTGCGAAATAAAAATTGTTGCCTAATTGATCTTTTTAGAAAGTAGAGAATTCTTGCAAGGTAAGGATTTCAAATGTAATTAAATCTTGCCTTGTAAGAATCTATAAATCATATAAAAAATAATTCTTTTTTTGAATTTTCTTTTTTGCTATTATATTTCAAGCCTGACTTCAAATAGATAGTTCTTTCTCATCTACATAAGTTACCAGGCCTGCCATATATAGATAAAAATCTTGAGATGTCTGGTTTTCATCCCAACTAGAATCACAATAAAATTTCATATGTAGCTTTAGATATAGCCCAAACAATACATAAAAAGGTTCAATTTGATAGATTTCAACTTTTTAACCCATCCTGAATCAACCCAATCAATTTCACTCGGATCTTCTTAGTTTTAGGCCCCATAATAAGACCAATTAGTACCTATAATTTATCATTTGGTGATGCTTGTTCATTCTCATCAGATTATAAAGGAATTCATCACTTTAGGTGAATTAGAAAAATATTATGTATATTCTTTAGAAATATTGATTATGAAATCCTTGTATAAGGTGGAATGAGTTTTGAAAAAAAAAGGTTTTAAATCTTATTCAAGTAATCAATGACCATGACATTGGGAACAAATATTATTTGACAGAGTCGATACACTTTATGCTCGAATATCTAAATTAAAATATTATTTATAACATGTTTTTCTAGCTATTTCACTTAATATCAGGATTTTAGATTTATACTATAAGATACTAACCTGGTTTATGAAACTAAGTTCTTACTCAACTTTCTATACACTTTTGGCAGGAAGATGATGTAAAAGATTTGTTTCTATACCAGAAACACATGACTATGGAATTTGTTTCAATCTCAGATGGAGAGAAAGCAATGGCTAATGAAGGTTATGTACTTTTCATTAAATAGTTGAAGTTGGCTAATTTTGGTGCAGAACACAAAGAACTGGTATTCATAAAAGCTAACATGTTGAGGTAATGAGAGCTATTAGTTTATGTACGTGCAAGATGCCATTTAGGTTTCGATATACCAAGATAGTATAAGTTTTTGGCTTAGATGAGGCAATCAAGATAGTTTAATTTGAAAATTATAAATTAGATCATTAATTTTCGTATTTTGTTTTCACATTTGTATCATTCATTTTCATTTTTCTTTCTTAATCTTAATTTAATCTTTTGAACGTAAAATAAAAAAAAATCATCAAAAAGAAAAAAAATTGAATAATTTGGTTTGTATAGTCTGTTGCAGGATTGTCATAGAGACAAAAATTGTATTTGAAGAGAAAGATGCTTCATCAAATTCTACTTCTAAGTGAAACTCTTGTTTTTCACCTTAATAGGAGATACAAATCGTGGGCACCAGATATGTAAATCATGCTTCTGCGGTCACTTTTTGATACTTAAAAATCTCACCTTTTCCAAGCAAGAACAATTTGTTTGCAGATGGGCTGATGCTTTCTGGAGGACTAAGTGAAAACAATGTTTTCATAATTCTTTTTTTTTTCTTGCAACGACAGGATATAAGAAATTGATCGTTTTCCAAATGTGAGGGCATAGAGGAACTTTAAGAAGCTGTAGAAATTCAAGCATGTTGAAGGGGCACCTCTGATCTAGATGTTAAACTATCTTAATGTGCTGATGGACCAAAATTTTATTATCAGTATATCTTTATATATATTTTTTATTAAAAAATATGAAAAAATTTATATATATGAATATAATTTTCTTGAATTTTTAGGTGTGTTAAGTTGACATGTACCAGCATAAACATATCTTAGTGGAGACTCACTGGTTCTGGTTAAAGCTAGATACAAGAGGTGATTGAGTCTGGTGCAAGCTAGACCTAGCCACGATTGAGCTTGACAGTGCGCCATACACAGGCATGTTAGAGGCATGTTGAGTCTGGCACTAGCCACGACTAGGTTTGATAGTGTGTCAGACTCAAACGCGTAGGTTATTAACTATACCCAAGAGATAATTAGATCTAACACAATCAATTCTATAGATTTTTACATAAAATCTTAGAAATTATTTTATAAAAAAAAATAGGCTTAAATAAACAAGTCTATTATGTGTATTAAAATCTACTTGAATTTTTGGGATTTCATCATGGATATATATATATATATATATATATATATATATATATATATATATATATATATATATATATATATATATAAGCAATTGATTGTGTTTGAATTTCTTCATGTTGGGCTTTCTTATTGTATTTTCATTTTTCAGTGTAATTCTATTCTTTCCTTTTAAATCGGCCAAGTCTGCTGTATATGAGGGCTAAAAAGAATGTAACTCACTGTACCCATATGAACTCTTAGAGATCCTTCATTGTGTTGTGATTGCCTTCATTGTCCCTGCTTGGATTGATCTTTCAGTCTTCAAATGTGGAAGTGCCCAGCTAGTTTTGCTTTGTTTTGATGATGGTGCAGGTCATTGAAGATTATGCCAAATTCAATCTTCTTTTGAAATCAAGGAGGTGAAATATAGAAGAAGAGAATTTCAAGCTTGAAGAACCTATAAACATAAAAGGGAAGTTTTATTTGAATTTGATACCGCAATATGTTAAAAAAAAAAGAAAAAAACTGTTATCCTTCCTAGCTAAAAAAATAATATAATCCAGCAGTGCCTGAACTCATTTTTGTTTTTAATTTTTTATATAATAATGGTTTTTTATATGGTTTTTTCAAATAATTTTTAAATTTTAATTAATACCCACCCATTCTCTATGATTTTTTTTTAGCCTTTCTTGAATAGCAATTAGTTTTTAATTATATAAGATGTGTTTAGTTTTTTTAGAAGTTAGTATGGTTTATATGTAATTTGTTTTTTTGTATATTTTATAATATTTTTAATATGTGCAACCTGGCATTGTATTGTTTTTACTTTTATTTTGTGCAATAAATTTTATGTGTGTCAATCTTTATTACAAATTGACTTTCATAAACAAATTTATTAGACACAACCAGATAAATAACCCGTGTTGCGATATTAAATATCTTTATCTATATTGGTATCTTAATTTTTCCAATTATGTTTTTATTTATCATTGATTAATGTTTTTATTTATTTATTTACATAAAGATTAGTGGTTTATTTAATTGAATGTGTGCATAAGTTTTTTTTATTTACATTTATGATTTTTTTATGTAAACAACCACATTGAAAAATTCAACATGTTTAAGTTAATTTGATCATGTATTGGTGTTTTCAATTTGATCCTTATTCTTATGATTTCTTTTTCATTTCTTAGCTTTTTTATAAAAGTTTTGTTCTTTTTAATTTCACCATTAAATCAAAGTTGATAGTGAATGTTTTTTGGTCCTCATTGATTGATTTTTTTTATATGTATGTTTTCTTGTTTGCTATTGTTGCCTCTCTCTCTCTCTCTCTCTCTCTCTCTCTCTTTTCTAATGTGATTTAAATAAAACCAACTTATTTGTGTTTGCGACGCCAAAATATTTTACTAGAAAAATAATACAGACCCACAGCACAGCGTAAGCACCAATAACCAGTATAAAACACTAAAAGGTGTGGGTTTTCCATTGTTGATGACATTGTTCACATACTCACAAAATATCGTGGACATACTGGTTGTTTTTTAATAATTCATTTTGGTATTCAAAGTTTTATTTTGAGCGATTTGATGTTAATTGAAGGCCAATTGCTTTTGATTTCTTAAGCAATGGTGGAATTGAAAAAAGAGGAACCAAAATGAAAAAAACATCGAACTTGAATGGTGTGCCAGATATTTCATGAAAAATACACCATGTCCTCAAACTTTAAAAACATAGCAAATTATACAATTTAGATCCCTTTAAATTTTTTTAAAAATCACTATTAGTAAAAATGTTTACTTGTATTATTTCTCGATCATTGGTTAGAGAGAGGAGAGAGAGATAGGTCACTAGATTCTGGAAATAAAAGAAAAAGTCATCGTTCAAGCCATTTTAGACCACCAAAATAGATTTTTTTGGTTTCCACAGGTTTCATGTGATGAGATAAGTTTCATTGTGATGTTTTAGAGCCTTAATATTGCCTGAAAAAACATATCGAAGTTAAGAAAAACAAATATAATCCGGTTTGTTTTCAGGTTTTCGAACCTCTTTTTAGGTTTATTAGGTTGTTGAGCTGGTTTTTATGTGTTCCAAAGATATGGCTGGTGAGATTTTTTTTGGTTGAAATGACTTAAAATTTAGTTTTAGAGCAAAAGAGACTTTTTTATTTTTCTGACAACCACAATGGTGGCCAAAATCTAGGCTAGCAAACAACATGTCGTTTATATATTAAAAAACAGGGGTGAATGAATTTAAAAAATCAAAAAAATAAAAAGTAAAACCAAGCTCAGGCACGTGGGCCTAATCTAGAAGGTCCACCCATACGCCTCAACTTTTCCTTGTGTTGGCTTAGGCACAAGGCATTTTTTGGCCTTTTTTAATTTTGTTTTTTATATATATTTAGGCTAAGTATAAATTTAAAAGAAAAAATATTTAGCTTAGTTGAGTCTATGACCTAAATATCAAGTTTGGCAAGTTCAGCTACAACAAACTAGACTATTTATTTTTTAAATTTTGATTTTTTTAATTAATACCTTTTTTGAATTTTTTTAAAATAATTTTTAAATATATGTTTCTATTAATATCACTCATCAATGATTTTTTGTTTTCTTATTAACCTTTTTTGGAAAGAGATTTTTTAAAAATTTATTTTTTGTGTATTTAATTTTTGAAGAGATCTGTATGATTCAAATATATATATATATATATATATATATATATATATATATATATATATTGTGTATAGATGAAATTTTTTTTTAAAAGGATAAAATTTTCGATAAGATTTTACTTCCAGCGCGACAATCTAGTCCCACTAAGGTGTTTCACACACCCAAAGAACTTTCCCTGAAGTCTTTCACGTAATAGACGGTCAATAAGAACACAAATAGATAAATCAGAAATGCAAGCACAGTTTACAGGAAAACACTCCCAACCTTTATTAATTCCGAAACAAATGATACACAAAACTAGTTGTGTGTGCCATGCACAATTATGCTTGCAGCCTACACCTCATTAGTTCTCTTTTATAACAAGAGAATGTGGAAGTTGCATATAAAATCGTCACCCCTAGACAGATCTATACAACTGAATAGTTTGGACAAATAGTAACTGCCGAAAAACTGCTTCTAACTACCCCTATTGTAACTTCCCTTGGTTTGCCACCTCCCAAACCTTAAAGCTAGTCAGTTGAGCCCTCTCTGCCAACCTAATTATGCTTCTGCATGTCTTTGACAACCCTTTATCCAAGTTTGAAGTCGTGCCGAACATGCTGTCGATGTTTGCACACACCCGTTATGTGTAGCCTCATGCTACCTCTGCCCATGCATGTTGCCTCTACACATGCATTCTTTTGAGATCCCAACAGTGTTCTTGTTGATGTGACCTTGTGCTTAGGACTGTGACAAACCACCCCCACTTAAAGAGTCTGACCCCGTTGTCGGAATCGATGTGAGGTAATCTCGCACCTTGTCCTCATACTGCTATAAGTCAGTATCTTTCTCCCACGAAACCTCTTCATTTCTCACCCATTTCATTAGAAATTCAGTCATTCAATTCTTTCTATGCTGCCTAAGCCTACGATGATCCATTATTCTAACAATGTCATCGTCAAACTGCTTTCAAACCGTTGGGGGAGCACGTTGTGGCTTATTTCTGTCCAGGTCCTCCTTATCTTTGTAGTAGGGTCTCAAGTAGCTAACATGAAACGTAGGGTGAAGTTTCATCTGTTTTGGTAATATTAGCCTTTACACAACAACCTCTACTTTCTCCCTAACTTCGAAAGGTCCGTCATACTTTGGTATCAACCCTCGTTTAGCCAATCTGCCTGTAATCTTCTTCTAGATCTGAGGTGTCAATTTCAGTAACACCTTGTCACCTACATCAAACTCTAGGGGCTTTCTCTTCAAATCAGCATACTTCTTCATTCATTTGCTAGCCTTTCTCAAACTATCTTAAGCTTGTTCCAACAACTCCTGCCTTTCCATCGCATATTGGTATGCTGCTAGACTTCTTCCCCCTGATTTCTGCACCGAAATCTCCATAAGAGTTTGGGCCATGCCTCTAGCACCAACTCGAAGGGACTTGCCTCTGTCGCAGATGATCTGTGAAGGTTATAACAAAATTGGGCACTGTCCAGCATCTCTAGCCAATTCCGTTGTGTTAATCCTTTTTGTTTGCCCATCCGTTTGAGGATGGTTAGCCATGGAAAACATCAGTTGCGTCCCCATCATTTGAATTGTGAAAAGTGGTGCAGACTTGGGTAGAGGTGCTTCAGACTTGGTTTGACGAGGACATCGACTTCTTTTTAGTAGGGGAGGTTTGTCATAAGGTTAAAATCCATTAAGGAGCAGGCTGATGAAAAGCATTGCTGGATAGTAGCTACGAGGTGGCAACTTGCATGACAGTAGCGAATATCAGCAGCGTGTTTGTGCGGCAGGACACAGCAGCTAGCACGACAGTATGCTGACGAGAGTTGGGGGCTTAGACGATGGATTGCCCAAGACTTGATGAAACAGTGTTGGGATGACATAATGAGACAGTGGGGAATTCGACAGCGTCGACAGAATCGGCAGCAGGGGCCGACGATAAGTCTGGACAATGAATAGTCCATAACTAGACGTAATAAACTATTGGCACATATGACAGCACGCATATACAGTGGCAATATGCAGAAGGGATAGCTAGCTTGTTGGGTGGCAGGCCATGGAAGAAGCAGCAGTTGAGGGTAGTTATCGGTAGTTTTCCAGTAGGCCAAACTAACCAAAACGTGTTTCTAATATGTACAGTTTTGTAATTTTTTTTATTCAATCAATTTAATACATATTTTTATTTCTATTATTGTTTGATTGAATCAAAAAATTATTTTGATAAACAAATTTAGCAAAAAAAATCGATTAAATATCACATCTTGTGAGATTAAATATCTTGATCTACATTTGTTTCTTAATTTTTCTAGTTTTATCTCTAGTTATCATTTATGATTTTATTTTCATTTATTAACATACATAGATCTCGATTTATTTAATTTTATATATATATATATATATATATTTATTTATTATTTTAATATATAATTTTTTTAACTATAAAAACACGTAGAAAAAACTTGTGTATGTACTTTTTTTATGAAAAAACATATTTGGCCCACGGAGGTAAAATAACTAGTTTCAAACAAAACAAATTGGTTTTCGAAATGGGTTGTTCATTTTGCTTCTTTTTTAAAAAAATTTAAAATAATAAAGTCTATATTTAGAGATTTAAAAGTATTAACAAAAACATAAACCAAAAACAATATTAAACGATTCCTCACTTATAAAATTTTGTGTAGTCATGCAAAAACTTTGTTTGTTTTCATTTTTTTGTATCATTTGCAAAATTAATAACCATTTGAAATCTACTTTGTTTGGTTTTGAAATTTTTTCACAATTAGTTGTTTTCTTTACATTTTGAAAATAGAAAATAAAAACGAACAAGTTTTTTTATTTTTATTTTTAATTTTGAGTTTTAGAAATAAAAATTAAAAATCATACCAAACTATTCCGTAGCCTAATTGTATTATTTATATTTTATATTTGTTATGTATAAAAACAATAAACTCTTTTGAAACCTGCTTTAAAATTGAGATATATATATTTTTTCTTATTTTAAAGGGGAATGGTGATGATGTTGCTTGTGGAGGTAATAACACCAGTCATAGGATCAGTCCTTGCATTGAGAGACTTTATTTGTATAAAATAAGATTGAATATTGTAAAGTGCATATTATTTATAATAATAAGGATAAAAGAGCGATTAGATTGTCGAAGAATCGAGCAAAGCAATGCATCTGGTCATGTCCTGTAATTTAATTCTTAAAGTGAAACACAGTCTCAAAAGGTTGCTTTGCCATAAAGCTCCTCCTGCTTGTTGATTAATGATTATGATAACTATGTTTAAAAATAATATAAATTATATTTTGAAATTTTATCTAAAAATTTAGTTTTTGAGTTTTGATGGTTATTTAATATGATGTTAGAGCCTTAATGATTATGCGGTCACGAGTTCGAATCTTAACATCCTCGTTTATTTAATAAAAATTAAGCACAAGGTAATGTGGGTTTATATAAATTTCAAGTTTAAAGGGCTTTCACTTGAGGAATATGTTAAATAATAATATAAATCATATCCTGAGATCTCATCTAAAAGTTTAAGCATTTAGATTTTGATGATTCTTTGATAAGTTATGGTGATTATTGATATCCATAAAGAAAAACATATACATATAGACTAAACTCTTAATTAAAAAACTTACACTAGTAAAGCAACAAGATTAATTAAAAAGTTATATGCTTGATGAGATAGTAAAGTTTTTTGCTAGATTGATCAAATAAATATATATTATACAAACTCAACCAAGCATCTCTACTATCATGCATTAAACTCCCTAAAATGGTAATAAAATGAATTCATGCTCGCAGGGTTGGGTCGGGAGAACATGGACCATACATACGTGGCAAACCCATTTACCCACTTGCACCAGTCATTATGAGATGTCGTGTATATATGACATCTCTACGAACTGTTCAAGGCAATGCACACATCAATGCTGTCTTGGACAATAAATTAATGTTGTTAAAATAAAAGGATAATATATTACTTAATGCCTAAGTTTTAATGTTTCAGTATTTCCCAAATAAATATTTTGTACACAAGTTAGATGCCTGCTAGCAGGCGAGGGCGGCATTGAATGCAATCAGAGATTTGCTTTCTGCATGCATGTATCCTGTAATTTCTTTGAAGGCTACTTCTACTCCACTGGTTGGTACAAGGGGCCCTCGTGTACTGTGGATGGGAGGGCTCATGGGCTGGCACCTGTATGCATACCTTACAAACACAGCATTTAAAAACTACGATCATGTCAACTTTTGGATGCCGAAGGAGTCGATGTTATCATGTCCACAGCAAAAGGATGTTTATGGTAGGAGGATCAGATTACGAGTCGTATTATCAATCCATATGTACCTATAACCACAGATGGCTGGGACGTTTTTCCTCGCAAGATTGCCTTTTTCAAACTGATGGAAAAAGATTTTATCTCTAATTTTTTTTATAAGATTTTCCGAAAAATACGATGCCAAAGAAAGCGAATGGACCCGGAGCGCCTGTACCTACAGGCGCACTAGGCAGTAGGCTCGCATGAACCAACACCATCTCGCCATAAAAATAGTTGTGATGGGCACGCCAGGCCCTGATGAGCTGGCCTAGCACATTATCGGCCCAAGCACGTTGGGAAAATATGCTGCCAGGCCCTAGCACGTTGGGAAAATTGAAAGAAAAGGTTGTAATTAGACCTCCAAACCTTGTCATATATGACTAATTACAACCTTTTCTTTCAATTTTCTTTAACTAAACCCCGAATTGCATGCCAACATGATGTTTTGACTAACTATAAATTATCCCTGCCATCTTGTGGCTGAAAATATTTTTTGAATTTTTTAACTTTTATATTTTCTTTTGGATTTTTTTTATAAAATAGACATAGTAAAAATGAAGAATTTCAGAGGAACCAAAATTGAGTTATGATAATTGCCTTTACAATGCTTAATGTATAAAGATTTGTAAAAGGCTTTGTATAGTAAAATTATGAAAGCTTGGTCTGATGGCTGGTGAAAGTGTTTCAAGGAATTAGAGAATACACGATTGAGATATGAGCTGTAGGTTGATGATGAAAGCTTTTTAAAAAAATGAAGAAAATATGGTCAGGATTTGAGCTTTTGCTAACTTATGTCTCAAAGGCAACTTGAATTAGTTGATTTGTCTTCGTAATGGTGAAAGTGATCCTTCTATAAATTGCTCAGTATATGGTATAAGATATCACCAGAATCTCCATCTTCTATGTTCTCATCATTTCAAAATGGGAGAGATTGTTGAGTTTTTTTTGTCATATATTAATATTTATATATTAATAATTAAATGAAAATGGAGTATGATATGGTTGGTTGGGAATAAGTTTAAACATGTTTATATAAAGATTATCAATAAGCATGAAGAATTAAATGAAGAAATCAATCAAGAAATCCAAGATGTAAAGCAAGTGAAGACTTAGTTCTTAAGGATTTATTTTAGTGTAAATTATATACATCTTTATATCTTACATGATAACACAAATTAAAATGAATTCATACACTTCACATTGTGTGCACTATACGATTGATATGCATTTAGTCAATTCAAGATTCAACAGACTTAAAACTTTTGAAACTGGATTTTAAATTGAACTAGTTGAATGCTTGTTTATAAGGGATGAACACCTGAGAATCTGCAGGAACTAGTCGACCAATTGACTTGATCATTTTGAACCAGTCGACTATTTCATTTATTAGAGGAATAATAACGGTTATAAAATGACTAGTTTTGCTTAGAAACATATATATAGCTTGTCTACTTACAAAATCAAATATAAAAAATTGAATATATATCATATATAAGCTAATTTAAGAGCAAAAAACAACTTCAAATCATTAATCCTAAATCATACTTGTATTTGTGCACTAAAACCTTCATATTTTTGCACAAGATTATAAACTCTCACACTCACTACACTTAAAAACCTTTATACATTTTAAGTGTTATTATGTGAGATATAGAGATATAAGCTTCAATTGTATTATCTACTCTTTTATAGATTATTGTTACATTTCAAATAAATTGTAATCCTTCAAGAGTTTAAGTGAAAAACTTTTAGTCATTGATGAAGTACATTACCATGGTGAGAAATCTTGAAGAAGGCATTTCTTCAAGTGGTGAAAAAAAGCGTGGTGAGGACTTATCAAGGACACTATAATCTTTGTCTTGAATTAGTAAAGAATATAGTACTCAAGACCAATGTCATAACCCATTTCTAGGTTATTCCTCAAATTCACTTTTTTAATAAAAAATAAATAAAGGCTGGCAATGTGGAAAAAGTAGATTGGAGAGGATTCCAAAAAAATACAAGCTGCAAGTTTGGAAGAAATTCGAGGCCTAATTGTATCCTATTATGCCTAAAAATAGAAAAACAATACATATTTAAGGTCAAATTAAATGATTATTGGATGAATAACAATAAGTCCAATGACATAATTACATTTTTAATAGGTCAATTTGATTTAATCATGAGTCAAATTAAATTTTAATTATGTTTAAGAATCAATTTGGATCCAATTGAAGGATTTAATTAAGTTCAAGAACTTAATTATACTTTAAATAGGTCAAATTAATTTTATTAAGGGCTTCATTGGTGAAACATTAAGTTTAGGAGCCCAATTTTAGCTTAATTGAGAAGATTGTAATTTTAAAAGACCAAATTTAATTTTTACCAAGTTAATTGATTGAAATTATGGGCAAAATCACAAGAAAATTAAAGTTTTGGGGTCAATTAGGGGTCAACTTGAATAATTTCACAGCCAAGGACCATTTTGTAAAATATGTCGAACTGTAGGGGCTTAATTAACAAAAACTAAGGGTGAAATTGAAGAAAATTAAAAATGTAATGGTCAATTAAGGGTTAAATTGAAGAAATCCAAGACCAAGGATCAAATTGAAAAAGATGCGTAAATGAGGAGCTGGTATTGTAATTCGTCAGGGGTTAAATTACATTAAATCAAAAGTTTAGGGTCAATTAGGGGTAGAATTAAATTAAGTCAAAAGTTTAGGGTCAATTAGGGGTACAATTAAATTTTGATCAAAATTCCTAATTTAAACCTAAAACGACACCGTTTTAATTTTAAAAAAGGGACTAGATGACGTGTCGTCTGGACACTGTTCATTATTTTTCTTGTTTTTAGCCAAAAACGTTATTTGGGTGACTAGTTTTCAGGTGCATTTAATGCTTCATTTCACCACTAATTTTGACAAAACTTGCATGCAAATGATCACCTGACATGGCTCTACAACCCCATGAGGTTAGTTCAGATTGAGTGCCACCATGGTGGCCGCGGTGCCAGCTTAAAGTGACCAACTCAGACAACTTTCAACTAGAAGACTTGACAATTCATGTTGCCTACTTTGAACCATCAATTGGGATCCTTCCCAACCGAACCAAGGGTCAAGATTTGGTACTATTAAAAAAAAAACTTTCCTTTTCCACCCCCTATAAATATATTTGATTTTCTTGGCCTGGGCATGAAGAAAATCGGGTTGAAATTTGGCAAAAAATTAGCATTTCCCCCCTGGTTTCTATCATCTCTCTCTCTCTCTCTATCATTCCAGCCACCAACAGAAGTCACCACCAGCTTATCCGCCACTAAATCCACCACACCTCATCAGCGCGACCACTAGCCGGCCACCCCTCATGCCTAGAATAACCATTGTTTCTTCCTTTCTCTCTCCTCTGCAAACCTTTTTCTTTTTCCTCCCACAACCGACACCAGTCACCATTCCCTCCGCCGACACCTCCTGAGCCATTAGCCAAACCTCCTCATCACGTCCTCAACCCCCACACTAGACAACATTCTCCTCTTTGCTTTGCCTCATTCTTCTTGTTTGTGGCTGCTGCATGCAGAATTCATTTCTGCATATAGCAGCTGATTAATTAACCACTGCTTTGGGCCGGGCTAGTTCAGGCCCAGCCCAAATGGCTGGGTCGGGTTCGACCCAGTCAAAAACATCTATTGGGCCAAGATCAACCCAACCATTTTGGGCCAAGATCAACCCAACCCAACCTATATTTTATAAGAATATAATATTATATATTATAATATTTAATATTAATTTTTTTTCAAAAAAATCCTTTCAACAATTTATGATTTTCTTGCATATTTTTCTACCAATTTTGATTAATATTGGGTTGTATTTTTACACTGTAAAATACAAATCCAATATTAAAATACTCTATTTTCTCCGAAATATTTCTAATATTTTTAAAAAAATTAATAATATTTTGAAACTTTTAAATTAATTTTCCTTTTCCAAAGAAAAAAGAAACAAAAGATATGTTTTGTTGCATATGAAAAAATCCTAAAAAGCAAAAAAATTGCATTTTTCTCATGTTAAAAAAAAAACAAAAAAAATTGATATCGTAACCAATTTATCATTATCCATTAGGATTTGACCAAAATATCCTCTTTACCAATCTTTTTATTTTTCTTTGGGGTTTAGATGTAGAGTTTAATATTTATGAGGTGTAAAACTACACAATAGAGTATGCTCTTAGGTATTAAAGATACAAGGTGTAAAATAAATGTGATGCTAAAGTTTAAACTTCACCCAATGAGGTAGAGACTCTCTCATGAAGGGAGATCTGTCTTAAACCTTAGAAAAGACCAACAGTGCACTAGGGGTGATGCGTCTTCCCCTCGCACAACCAGTCCCTTACCTAGACTCTTGCAGACCATAGGTTCTTAATAACCATAATACTAAGTGGGGATTCCTAAGCCTTAATCATAATTTATGATTAAATCCAAAAAAATCTTTCCCACAACACTCACCTCTTCAGGAGGCATGATAAAAACATCATCGTCGCCCTCAACATCGCGGCACCCGTTACAACTAATTTGATGCTTGAGGTGTGGATGTAAGTTTGTCGAACTACGTTAAAAATTGAATTTTCAATTTTTATCTCTATACTCTTTACTTTAACCACTTTAATTATATTGTTGGTTAACTGTGAATTATTTTTAATTGAGTTAATTGCAATAATTACACTCATTCTTGGGTGTTATTATTGTTTTAATTCTAGAATAATAATTTGTTCATTCATTCAAACGAAAAAAAAAACTACATTTAGGATCTTAATCCCAAGTGGAGGCATGTAATAATCTTGCAAATCAAACAAAGCGTATAATTTTTAACTTGGTTTATTAGGTTAAGATGTAAATGAGTGTGAAATGCCAAGGAAACTATAAACTAGATAAAAAAAGTAAAGCAATAAAAATAAAGTAAAGTAGTAAAAAAAATTGTATATTATGATAAATAAAAAAAATTAATAAATTGCATAACGGGGATGATCATTATTTTCAATTGCTATATGAACTATTAATAATATTATCAAGATCAAGTTTTACATAAGCCATAAATTCTATTCCAATACAAATTATTTATAACAAATAAGGATTTTAGAACTTGTAATATAATACATTTTATATTTTCTATTCATGCATGCATCTTTTTTGAAAGTTGTATATGTTAGAACTCTAATTATGTCATAAAATTCATCAACTTTACTATTAAAGACTCCTCACATTGGTCGATGATTAATCTCATTTATTTTCAAAATAAAAAATCAAAAGACTCCTCACATTGGTCGATGATTAATCTCATTTATTTTCAAAATAAAAAATCAAAATCTATATACCTTAATTTGAAAGTCCAAGGAATTAAGAGGCCAAACAATTAATTAAGTGCGTGAGGGAATTGGCTGAAATAGGTTGATCCCACTCACAATGCGAGGAGTCTACAAAGGTTTGATTGACTTTGGTCGAGTGGTGTTAGAAACATCTAGGAGGGATAGTTACAAAGTTGTGGCACGTGGCAGGGGCACGTGGCACGTAGCATGTTTAGGTTTATCAAAATCTATAAACCTTAGAGAATATATACTAGCAAGTGAGAAATGTTTGGTTTTGTTTTCTTTTGCATCGAATTCTAGGTGTTAGGGTTCTGGTGAGATATTTTAATTTTAAAAAAACAAGATATTTTTGGGCCGTAAAATATATATGAGCTTACACATATTCCAACACGTGTTTGGGCAATCAGGCCTCTGGCGAGCTTTTCTTCTTCGTTTTCCTTTGTTTTCATTCCTTTCTTTCACTCGGTTAGTATTTTATCATGGAAATTATGTCAGCAGAGAATTATGAGAGAGCGTACATTTCTAAATAAATCCCGGCCCTTTTATTGGTCTCTTGCATGGAAATATATTTACAATACTTAATAATTGAACATGGCGTCAGAATATCTAATTAAATAGTTTTTAGAGATGGTACTGTGATAGATTTTATGAGGGCTTAGCAGATAATGGTTTTACTTTAGACGAGAACAAATACAATAAAATCTTGACGTGTGGATCATTTGAATGAACAGTGATAAGATCACACTGAAATGTTACAAACACGATTAGTGAAGTATATGAGATGTTCTTAGGGCAAAACATGCTTAGCTAGAAACAGTCTCCTCCACCATGAATGTCTTCCTATGCGAACTCCAGCCATGGCAATCAATTCAAAGAGCTTAACTAGGAACATTTGGTCACTAATTTTTAATTAAAGTAGTAAAAAAGATACGATACCAGAAATTTTTTATAAATTAAAACACTCAAACACTAATAGCATTATAACTATGGAGATATAAAAAATATTTAATTTTTATACTTACAAATTTATTTGTCAAAAGACTATTACAACCTTTTATATTGAAAAAAACAAGAAAACCCTAATAATATTGAATAAAAAAATAAAATATGCAAACACTTCATTTTAAAAAAAATGAATATGTTTCATGAAATATCATTATCATATTGGCAATCTCTTAGATAACTAATTTTTTGATTGATTTTTGATTCATTGATCAATATGCTACATGGTTCTTTTTTTTTTGGTTTTTTCTTTCAACAAGAAAAATTAGAATTAAAATCTTAATTCCCAACTATTATAGAATGCATAGCATTTATATATCTGAATAGAAAATTAATGTAAAATTATTTTAATGTTGTAATCCCTACAATTACTGTAGTGTTCTGCCACACACACACACACAAAGAGGAAAGGTTGACTAAGTCATTTTATTATTCTCAACTTGGTATCAGAGTCCTAAACAAATTAAAACACTTTCTCTTCTCTCTGCTATGGACTTTGCATCCCAGCCACAAGCTACCTCCCTCTCTACAGCACCAGCGGTGTTGACTTCCTCCTCTGCAGCAACCCTTGCCTCCTCCAATGCCTCTGTTCTACCGTGTCCATAACCTATAGATGATGATCACGCCCTCTTTAACCCAACCAATTCTCCTTTGCTGCAACCTTCTTCTGCTGCTTCTACTGCAGATTCTGTCGCCAGCATTGCCTCCCTCTCCCACACTCATCAAGTCATCTCTCTAAAGTTAACAAACACCAATTATCTATATTGGCAAATGCAGATGAAGTCGTATCTCCTACGCTAAGGAATTTTCAGCTTTGTTGATGGTTCAAACTCTTGTCCCTCTACACATATTCTTACCACCGATGGTACCTCTCTTCAGGTAAATCAGTTCTTTCTTCGTTGGAAATAACAGGACCAACTCATTCTAAGTGCTCTGTTTTCTTTGCTCTCTATGGAAGTTCTCCATCTTATTGTTGAATGCCAAACTTCAAGTTTTAGCACACACTTGAGCAAGCTCTAGCTTCCACATCCAATTCGTGTATTATGCAACTTCATGACTCCTTTCATGATCTTCAACAAGGTGATGAGTCCATAACTTAGTTTATACAAAAAGCTAAGGCCTTATTTGATGAATTAGTCGTTGCTGGCTAGCCGGTATCACTGAAGGATTTCAACTTATATGTGTTTTGTGGCTTTCGAGAAGAGTTTAAGGACTTAATAACAAGTCTTGTGACCAAAATAGAGCTTCTCTCGTATGCTGATCTTCATAGTCATCTTTTAACATATGAATTCCTTCACAAAACGTCCCTTTCATCCATGAGGTCTGCTATCATCAATACACCTTTGCTGCCCACGCCCAACACCCCTCATATAACCTTCTTTTCTCATCGCCAGTCTCCTGGAAATTTTGGCCGCAGTAGAGGCTGTTTCCATGGAGGATGGCGTCCCAATCAGTTCAACAATAGAGGGTACAGGTCTGTTGCGTCCAAACTTGATTTCTGCAGCCTCCTTAGCTCCTTCAACGGTGATAGTGATAGTGATAGGCAAGGCCATTGACAGGGCAATTGGCAGTGCAGTAGGGGGCATAATCCACAGTATCAATAGTGCCAAACATTTGGCCATACAACCCCTCACTACCCTCAACTCCAACATCGGGGCTATAGACAGCAGCCTAGTGCAAATTTGGCGCTGTGTAACATGTCCTCAACCGGTACTGCCGATTGGTTTCCGGACACTAGTGCAAATCAACACGTTACATTTGACCTTGCAGGTTTGGTTGCCTCAGAACCATATCTCGGTAATGATAATTTGCATTTTGATAATGGTAAGAGACTCCCCATATCTCATATTGGTTATACAAAAATATATACACCTCATCGTTCTTTCACTTTGTTTAGTGTTCTTCATGTTCTTGCCATTAGGAAACGTTTCCTTTCTGTTCAAAAATTTTGTCTTGATAATAATGTTTATTTTGAATTTCACCCTTTTGTGTTTTATGTCAAAGATCTCAACACCAACGAAGTCCTTCTCTCAGGTCAGAGTCAAGATGGTCTCTATGCTTTGTCCAAGTCTTCCATCACATCAGTTCCTTAAGCCTATTGGTCTCCCTACTGTTTTGCTTTTGTTGATTTATGGCATTGTCGATTAGATCATTCTACCTCTTGTATTTTTCAATTGTTAGTTTCCAAAAATAAGATTACTTGTAACAACAAACGTCTTAATCTTCAATGTCAAAGTTGTCCATTAGAAAATTCATCGTGTTTGTCTTTAGGACCTACGATTCACAAAACATCTGCTTCACTTGAATTAATTTTTAGAGATGTATGGGGTCCTACAACAGAGATAGATAACAACCTAAAAAATGTGTTAATCTCTTAACTTGGCTTTTAGAGGTTTAGAGAAAAGAAGAGTAATGTTAAAACTACAAACTAGGAAAATAATAAAGAAGAAGCAATAAATATAATTAAAATATGTAAAGAAAGTTGTTAAGAAAGTGAAAAAAAAAGCTCATGAATAAATTATGTATATGGAAGTGATTATCCTTTTCAATGTTGAATGTTTTATTTATAATGTTATAAAAATAAAATTTTATATAACCATTAAATTCTATTTTTATACAAATTGTATAAAGCACAAAATGACTATATAATTTATATTCTTTATATGCTAATTATTGCATATGTTCTTGTCATAATACAACATCCACCAATTATCTGTATAAAACTCGATCATTAATCGTTATTGTCAATCCTCTCTGTTAACGTGATTACTAGACATCCACACGGGATTTGCTTGATTGTAGGAGATTTGCCTTGCACAATATTAGCAACCATATCAAGCAAACGTATTTGAGTCATATTTCATTACGTATCTGTCATATTTCATTACGTATCTGTCATATTTCATTCCTAAACTAACTTATATTCTCGTGTATATATATAGTTGTTGTATCTCAGTACAGAGGGTCATTCAAATAATATATACACAATTCTTTGCATCCCTTTTTTGTTATTGTTCTTTGGTCTCTGTTATCATGGTATCAGAGCCTAGACTCTAGATCCAAATTTCTCACGTGCTTCCATGGTCTCTATGTCTTTGCAATAATTTGTTCTTACTTCTCTTTGGCATTCATACAAACACCTCTCTGACAGTATTATTGGAGTCTACAATTGTCGTGTGCCTTGCTCCTTGTCATCATCATGGAAAAACCTGATATTTCACAACCCATTACAACTATTTTTTCTGGTTCAAACTATAATCTTTGGATTCAATGAATGAAAAGCTTCTTAATTGGTTGTAAGCTGTGGCATTTTATTACTGGAGATATCAATAAACCAACCAAAGAGAAAGATGAATCTGATACACAATTTGCAGATTGCTTGAAGGACTGGGATAGTAAAAATCATTAGATTATTACATGGTTCTGTAACATCTCAGTACCAACCATTCACATACAATTTGCAGATTATGACTCTGCAAAAGAAATCTAGGATTTCTTGGCTAATCGATATCAAACCACTAGACTTGCCCACTATTATCAGTTGTGGACTACACTTCATAGTCTCAAACAAGGATTAGGTCAATCTGTTAATGATTTTCTTGCTCAAGTCCAACCAATTTGGAATCAAATATCTCAGGCCAATATTAGTGAGGATCACTTGCATCTCATTCAGGTACTTATGACTCTACGATCTGAATATGAATCTATTTGAGCTTTTTTTCTACATCGGGATCCACTCCCTTCATTAAACACTACTATTTAGGAGATTATTTTTGAAGAGACTCGTCTCAATCTGGATAAATCTCCTCAATTTGACATAGCTCTTGCAACTACTCGGTCCTCACATCAGAAATCTGGCAATCAAACATGTAAAAATTGTCATCAAATGGGTCATTTTTTGCTACTTGCCCTATTATAGAATGCAGATATTATCATGCTTTTGATCACATTCTTGAACATTGTCCCACACGTCCTCCAAGACCAAAAGGTGGGTTCTCTAAATCTAAAATTATATCAAAGCCTAGCTCTTCCTCTGTCATTGTTGCTGCTACTACTGAAGATTCTACTTTTGTCACTATGAGTGATCTTGAGGCAATGGTTAAACAAGTTATCTCTTCCAATTCCTCTACTGCCATGTTTGCTACTACAGGTAACTTGATGCAACCATATTATTCGATAGTTTTACCCATATTTAACTAGTTTTTTTCCTATTTTTTTTATATAAAATGCCTTGATATTCTTTGTTTTATGTTTTGAAGGCACTTTTGGATGAAAGATGCAAAAAGGAGTAAATTGGAGATAATTGGCAGATTTGACCTTCAGTTGATGTTTCGTGCAGAGCGTGAGCTCTAGAGGTCAAAATGAAGTGATTCCAGTGGCATTAGAAAGCTAACATCCATACCTTTCTGAAAATATAAGGAAAGAAAATAAAATAAGGAAGAGCATGAAAATCATAGCGCTCAAAGTCAAATCTCGCAATCTGCCAGTGTTGACCTTTGTCCATTCCGACTTGAATATCTAGAGCTACAGAAGTCCAATTTATGCAAAATCAATTTTTTTGGATTCCTAACTCAAAGGGATAGAAAATCTCCAAATCTAAGCAAAAAAAGATGTCATATGAGGGAGATATGATTTTTCAAAGATGACAACTGAATTCTGCCAGCAAACAGGTTTCGTGAAGAAACGAGTTCAAATTATGTTCTGAAACATCTAAACCGATATCCAAGTTTTTATTTCAGCAATTTAGCTCCTCTAAGTCAAAGCTTGAAGATTTCATGCAAGGCTATTTCTCCTCTTTTAGGAAAATAGTTATTGAAGTACTTAAATGTAAATAGTCTACTTAAGGGAGGACTATTTTGTAAAATAGAGACTAGGGTTTCCTAGGATATAAAAAGAATGAGAGAAGAGAAGGGGGGCAGCCAGCCAAGAAGAGAAAAATTCCCCATTCCTCTAAGAAACCCTAAATCATGCATTCTTCCTTCTCTTTGATTAGTTGTTGAACAAACATATAAGGCCAAACACTTTTTCTTGGTTGTAAGGACACGGAAACCTTCGGATTTCAAGAAATGTGAGATTTACTTTAACTTTTCTTTTCAGTTTATATGATGAATATGTTTGTTCTCCTATGCTTATTTTTTCTATGATTGTTTATTTTAATTGCTAGAGTGGACTCTAAGTTATTATTGTAGACAATCTATTGCTAAGTTTGATATCAAAACCGGAGTTGTGGTTTATGAACTTGTGAAGCAATTGAGTTTAATAATTATGACGGATCTACGTTATTAATCTTAGGGAGAATATTCAATCAAATCAAACATAGACTGCAGACAGTTATGTTTTCTTGATTAATCAACTTATCTAGTTCTTAAGGCTGCCATTGAATTAAATTACTAGTGCGGACACTGTGGTTGTTTGATGGTTAGGGTTAGTTATACGGCGGATTCGTTAACTAACCAATGTTAAGAAGAGATAAATATTCAGAATATAAATTGATGTTTCGTTTCCATGATTTGTTCTGATTTCTGTAGGTGGATGTGTGCTTGTAACGAAGGTTTGTTCTCTTGATAATTTTCTGATTTTATTAAATTTTATTTGATAGTTTTTCTGTTTTCTTTTGATTTAGCCTAGATAACATCCAAACCCCCACAAATTGTATATCATCTAGCATAAAAATATGACTTGAATCTTCCTTATGGGATCGACCCCTTGCTTGCTCTATACTATCTTGTGTGTTGTGTTTGAAGCTAGGATAATTAATTTGTGCAACCGTGAAATCGCAACATAACTCTCCTTGGTTTTTTAACTCTACATGTTGTAACCATATGACCACTAATATTAATCTTTTGTCCTCTAAAACACCAGTTTCTTCCTTGCCACCAATCCATACTGCAAATGGTACTAAAATGACCATTACTCATATTGGTCATGTAATTACCCCCAATCTTAGTCTTCCTGAAACGTACCATATTCCTAATTTGACACTCAATCTTATCTCAGTTGGTCAGTTGTGTGAGAAAGAACTAACAATTATCTTCTCTTCCTCTGGTGTTCAGGTACAAGATTCACAAATGAGATAGATTCTTGGAACGGGTCGCAAAGTAGGTCGATTATTTGAGCCTGCATCACTTCACTTACCTCAGAAATTTGTGTCTGCTGCTACAACCACAAATTCTTCCATTCACCAATGGCATCTTCGACTTGGACATGCCTCAACTAGCAAAATTCAACCTTTAATTTCTCGTGGATTATTAGGATCTACTAAGTTTGAGTCATTCAATTGTTTACATTGTCAGCTTGCAAAACAACCTACTTTGTCCTTTTCTAATAATGTCTCTATTTCAAATAGTCCTTTTAGCATAATATATTCTAACATTTGGGGTCCTTCTCCTGTTTCTTCTATCAATGGTTTTCTGTATTTTGTGTTATTTATTGATGATCATTCTCCTTTTATCTGGATATATTTTCTGAAACATCGTTTTGAGCTACAACAAATATACATTACCTTTGCTAATATGGTTAAAACTCAGTTTTCTTGTGCCATAAAAGTTCTTAGAACAGACAATGCCATGGAATATCGAGATTCTTCCTTCAATTCTTGAATAAGCACGGTACTATGGTTCAACGTTCTTATCCTCATGCCTCACAACAAAATGGTAGAGCTGAGCGAAAGCATCGTTATATTCTTGATTATGTACGTGCTTTTCTAATTTAAACATCATGTCCTGAAAAATTTTAGGGGGAAGCGGCTCTTAATGTTGTCTATACTATTAATCGGCTCCCTACTTTAATTCTTCATAATTTATCTTCTTTTGAAAAATTGTTTGGTCAGCCTCCTGACTATTCCTTTTTTAAACCTTTTGGATGTGTTTGTTTTGTGCTCTTACAAGCTCATGAACATATAAAATTACAACCCCGAGCCCGTTTATGTTGTTTGCTTGGTTATGGGAATGAACATAAGGGGTTTCGATGTTGGGATCCTATTTCTAATAGATTACGCATCTCTCGTCATGTTGTCTTTTGGAAAAACACCATGTTCTCTTCTCTTTCAAAGTTTCACCACTCTATCCAAACTGACTCTTTCTTTTTCACTAACTCCTCCATTGATTTGTTTCCAAGTCCTATTCTAGGTGATTCTGACGCACTCACTGATAACTCTTTACCACATGATCCCCCTGAATTTGTACTAGTTGTTGATCCTGCACCTGGACCTGCTACTACTCTTGCCAATCCTCTTTGCCGCTCCACTCGGGTAAGAGAAACTCCTCATTCTCTTACAGATTTTCATTGTTATTTTGTTATTGCTACTCTTCATAAGCCTCGATCTTATCAGGAGGCAAGTACTAACCCTCTTTAGTAGCAAGTTATGAGTGAGGAACTTTAAGCTTTGGATAAAACTCATACTTGGGACTTAGTTGATCTTCCTCCTAACAAGACACCTGTTGGCTGTAAATGGGTTTACAAAATTAAGACTCGTTCTGATGGAACTATTGAGCGTTATAAAGCTCGTTTGGTTGCCAAAGGATACACTCAAGAGTATGGTATAGACTACGAAGAAACTTTTGCTCCTGTAGCTCGGTTAACATTTGTTTATAGTCTATTAGCTATTGCTGCAGCTCAAAAGTGGAAGCTATTTCAGATGGATGTTAAAAATGCCTTCCTTCATGGCGATTTAACAGAAGAAGTTTATATGCTTTCTCCTCTTGGTTATCATGCTCCTCATAAAGTTTGTAAACTTCAGAAAGCCTTGTATGGATTAAAACAAGCCCCTAGGGCTTGGTTTGCCAAATTCAGTTCCACTCTTACTTAGTTTGGCTTTCTTTTTAGTTCTCATGATTTTGCATTGTTCATTCGATGAACTGACCATGGTGTTGTTCTTCTATTAATATATGTTGATGATATGATAATAACGAGAGATGATGCTTCCAGTATTTTCGAAGTTCAACACCATCTTAGTCAGAATTTTAAGATGAAAGATCTTGGTTATCTTAGCTATTTTCTGGGTTTTGAAGTTTCTCAATCTTCTGAAGGCTATAACTTGTCACAAGCCAAGAATGCATCTGATTTACTTTCTCATGCTGGCGTCACTGACAACAAAACAAAGTCCATGCCCCTGGAAATCAATTGCAAACTTACACCTCTAGATGGCACTCCTCTTGCTGATCCTATTTTGTATTAACAACTTGTTGGGAGTCTTGTCTATCTCACTGCTACTCGACTTGACATCTCATATGTTGTTCATTTAGTAAGTCAGTTCATGTCTGCCCCTCACTCTACTCACTTCTTTGTAGTGCTTCGGATACTTCGTTACCTTAAAGGCACTCTTTTTTATGGTTTACACTTCTCTACCAACTCCTTATTGGTGTTGTCTGGCTACTCTAATGCTGATTGAGGTAGATATCCAACTGATCGTCGGTCTACAACTGGATATTATTTCTTCCTGAGTGATTCTCTTATCTCTTGGCGTAGCAAAAAGCAAACTGTTGTTGCTCGCTCTAGTGCCGAATCTGAATATCATGCTATTGCAGATGCTTCCTCTGAATTAATTTGGTTGTGGTGGCTATTAACTGACATGGGTGTTCCACATTCTTCTGCCACTATGCTTCATTGTGATAATAGAATTGCTATACAGATTTCTCATAATGATGTATTTCATGAGCGTACAAAACACATCGAGATTAATTGCCATTTTGTACGACATCATGTTTCTCATGGCACCATAAGATTGGTTTTTGTCTCTTCTGAACAACAAATAGCTGATATCTTCACCAAAACACTTTTTCTAGGTCGTTTCCAGGATCTCTTAAGCAAACTAAAGATGACATCTACTATACCACCTTGAGTTTGAGAGAGGGTGTTAGCATGATTACTGGACATCTACACAGGATTTACTTGATTGTAGGAGATTTGCCTTGCATGATATTAGCAACCATATCAAGCAAATGTATTTGTGTTATATTTCATTACGTAACTGTTATATTTCATTTCTAAACTACCTCGTATTCTCGTGTATATATATAGTTGTTGTATCTCTGTAAAGAGAGTCATTCAAATAATATATACACAATTCTCTCGTATTCTCGTGTATATATATAGGTGTTGTATCTCTGTAAAGAGAGTCTCTGCAGCCTATCTTTGTTATCGTTTTTTGATCTCTGTTATCACTCTTTTCTAGTAGGTGATTGATTTCAAGTATCTTTATTGGTCGATAGTTGATTTCGACCATTTTAACTGGTTCGCTAGAGAATAACTATTATTTTTCTTCATCAATCAAATAGATAAATTATTTTTTATATAAACACTTATAGTCGTCTGCCCTTTCAAAAGCCAATGTCCCACACCGCTCTACGTTCTTCGATCCCAAATCATGTAAACACCCTATGCATTAATGTAACAACATACTTTTCGCAGATGAGTTGTTTATATATTTTTGGCTCATCACCGTCGTCTCGCATTATAAAACTTAGAGACAGAGAACAAAGTCAAATTTTATTGTTGACTATCTACGTGCAGCTCTTCTGCTTGGTTTTGCGTGCATCTTAGCCAGAACTACCCAATTCCCTTTCCCAACACAATAGAAAAGGAAAAGATGTATAGAAGCTATGCCCACACTCCCAGCAGCAGAGTATAGAGAGACTACTTCCTCTCTTTTCCTTGTGTATATTATATACTTCAGTGGGAAGCAATGACAAACAAGGCTATGTACCTGTGCTTGGTTCTCTAGAGCACCATGTACAACGAAAAATGAGCCAAAATATCTATCACAATTATGGTAATTAAGTATGTGTGTGATGAGCTTGGCAAGTAGACGAAGGGAACTTTCATAGTGTAGTGTATATTGCACTCGATATCAGTACTCGATCGGTGCTGGCAATAGGCACCCACTCTAGATCTAACCTTAAATAGTTCATTAACAGTCAAGTTAAAATATGTAAGGGTTCCAAGAACCGTACCCTCCCTCTCTATTTATTTATATATATTTTTTTAAAGAAGGGATTATTTAAGTCCATGTATCCATGCTCTTCAACGTGTATGCATTAGATCCACTACTCAAGTTACGAACGTGCAATACTTCTTTGTTTTGATAAAACTATGGCATTGACTTGTTCTAAGCAATACTGTCACGCTTGCTGTGAAGAAATTGACAAGTTCATTTTCCATAAAATATAAACGATAGGAGATTTTTTTATTATTATTAACTTTATTATATTCCTTAACATAGCCTCGCAAAAGGTTTTTCTAATCTCTAAAACAGCACTACTACGGATTAACTCTGGTGCTAAAATCTAGAAATTAAAATCTAAGATAGTGAAGAACAAAGGAAGAGAGAGGAAACATGATCCTACTGCATAAGCCAAGCAAGTAGTATTAATCCTTAATTAGCTCTATTGCATAAGTAGGTTCCTGATTATTGCAGCTTGGGCTGTGTCAGTCGTTTCCAATAGCTCAGACAGCCGCTCGCTAAGATCACCAACCTCTCTATGCAAGCTTTTAATATAGTTGCACGTCTCCTGCAAGATCTTGGCAGCCGAAACCTTCGAAGAATAAAAATAAAATAAAATGAAAAATTGAACTCAGGTTAAAAGCTAGTAAAGCACAAACATATACCGAAGGTCTCAGATGTAGCTTGAAAAAAGAAGTAAACATCGATCGCAACATATATATGTAAAGAAAATGTCTATAATTAGATGCAAGTCGCACAAAAGCAAAACCTACCACATCAAACGTTTGTAACTATTATACATATCTACGTACCAACACAACCCAAAAAAAAAAATGGATCTGTAAATAGTCTGGTAGTCCAAGAGATTGCAGTACTTAGATAACAGAAGCTGTACACTTGAATAAACTTTGTGGGTCTTTCATGGATCAGTAGAGGAAGTTATTCGTTCAGTATATTAATTAGGAAGAAGTCAAAGGAACTACGTCCGTAAGGAACTCGACAATAAAAAATCCACTTTGCTTTACATTTCTTAAAGGAAACTGATGACTGCTGTGTATATATGCACTATAATTGTTACAGTACTAGCTACTAGGTTTTAGCTCCTAAACCATGAGAAGCCATCCTTTCTTTTTTCTTGGATTAATTTTTGTTTGAGACCAGTACTCCAATTAATAGAGATAAAAATATCATCTTAGCTATAGCTCCTACAATTTGAAAACAGTTTACCGGTGAATATATTATATAGCTGGGGAGGTCATAAAACTAGTTATAAATTAAATAGACTTGCTAGTGATAAGTTTTGTTTTTTAACTACCACTATAGTACCTTGTCAGAACGCCTGTTACGAATCTCAGGAAGAAGTTGTTGCAACTTTGTAACAAGATCAAGGATCTGATCATCACTGATTCTTGAACTACTTGATTGCCTTGATCGTGACCTTCGGCTAGACATGTTCTTGAAATTGATATTCACTTAATTGTGGAAGCAGTAGGAGCACAAATAAAGAAAGAAAGGATGATTATAGATGAGATACAGTCTATATATATATATATAATCAGGCGAGTGAAAAGTATAGGTACGAAGAAAGAAAGGTTACAGGCGAGTGTGCAAGTTAGAAAGAAGGAAAATACTCATGAGAAAGAGTGAAGAGGCAAGTTATGGAAAAAGGTGAAGTGGGAAGAGAAATTAAGAAAGGGAGCACAAGATCACAAGTAGTGGTGTTGGAGCTAGTGGAGAAAACAAATGTGAATGCATGGGAGAAAGCAGTGGACTAAGCTTTCATTTAAATAGGGTTTTTTTTAGAAGAAAGAGAGTGTGTGAAAGAATCAAATTTCTAGAGATGCGCCATACTGTCTTCCTTTGTGTGTGTTCCCAGGTCGGAGTTTGATCTCAACTGGAATCTCGCACTCTCTCTTGTTTCGTAGCCAGCGAGTATGTGTCAGTCCCTCCACGCAGTACCATCTTATTTTATTATCCCCCCTGCACTAATTAATATTTTTAATTCTGTTTTTCCAGAAACCTAGATTTATTTTCATCTTCTCATATATATATATATATATATATATATAGAGAGAGAGAGAGAGAGAGAGAGACACACACACACACCCCTGATATTTTGCCCTGCATAACTTGAGATGATCATCATCCTATTTCCTTGAAAATTTTAAGACAATATTTAAAAAAATATATTAAAACAACAATATATTAAATTGATTCGGGTTAATCTAGGTTAACATATAAAATCTACAATAAAGATCATGAGACTGTGATAATCTCATAGAAAACAAATTAAAAAATATTTTGAAGCCTAATTCTCAATCAATCCAAGGTTAAAGGATGAGATTGAAAAACAAATAAAAAAATACAAAAAAAATAACTTGAGTTAATATTGGTTAACCTGTCAAATTTAGGTTATGAGACCGAGATAACCCAATATAAAAAAAAATGATGAAGCTCAATTCTCAATCAATCCAATTTTGAATGATGAAATTAAAAAAAAAATCAATTAGAAAAAGAGACAAAAAAAGACCTGAGTCAACCCGTCAAACCTATGACTCGAGCTATGAGTATGAAATAAGCTCATAAAAAACCAACCAAAAAGAAACCATTAAGATCAATTCATAATCAACCAAATATTAAAGGATAAAATAAAAAAAAATCCAATTACAAAAATAGACCAAAAAACTTAAGTTAACCGGTTAACCTATAAAAGAAATATCATAAGTCATGAGACTGAGATAACCCCTTAGAAAAGAAAACCAAAATAAATTATGAAGTTCAATTCCCAATAAATCTAATGTTGAAGGATGAAATTGAAAAAATAATAAAATTAAAAGAAAACACAAAAAGAAAATATTGTTTCCATGAACAATACTTTATGAGGACAAAAGTAATAATTTCTTCTCCTCAATTAGTTTATATTAATGATATATAACAGTTCTTGATTTGAGATACTTCAATGGATTTATAGTTCACACACACACACACATATATATGTTAAAATATTATTTTTAATCATTTAACTTTTTATCTTATATTGAGAATTAGTCGTAAATGATGAGTCAAGCTCAAACCGAAAACATACCTAACCAATCATGATTTGAATATCACACATTTTTTAATGGAGAAAACGTGAAAGAAAATAGCAGATTCTTTCTATATAACAAAATTTCTATGTTTTTTTTTAAAGAAATTCCCTGTGAAAAGCAAAGAAAAAAGAAAAAGTCGAGCCATTTAAATTACATAATTTTTTCTAATTTAATTTCTTAGTTATGAGTTATATTGTTCAATTTTATTCAAATAAAACATTCTATAAACACCATTTAACAAGGTAAGTTGTAGTTACCAAATATTTACACACTAACATATCTTAAACCTATCCCATTTTTCTAGTATTTCTTATAAATATGTTCTAGTAAGAGCACAAAATCATTGGTTTGTAGTAATTTAAGATGATTGACAATTTGAAAAGAAAAAACCTTTCTATACACCTAAAACTAAATTAGTTTAAACTTAAAAGATTAAATTATACTTTATTAGCTCGGGGTCCACATCATAATCATATAGTCAATGTCCTAGTACTCAAAACATGATTTATAAGAGATACAATGCTAAAGGCATGATGAGTCATGAAACTTATTCAGGCATCTAAGGCCCAAACAGAGCTCACACTTATTTGGATCCAAGCAAATAACATGACCTAATGCTTTTCCTAAATGGGGGTCGTTGATTTTGCACCCTTAAGAGTCGTGATGCCCAACATATCCGAAGCACACATTATCAAAATGGAACGGATGTATCCAAAGGGATTAACATGATGGCACCTTAGGATAAAAGGCTCCTAAAGACCCATGTACATCAAACTCTATATAGAATTGTTAAGAAATAATAGGATTGTTACACTTGAATGTAATACCCCTTGGTCAAACCTAGTTTACTTGTCACCAACCACAGAGACATAATATATATTTATTAAATGAAGACACATCTCTTAGTCATGTGTCCCCTAGATATTGATCTTATTATCATCATTATCAATAGTATATAACCTATAAAACCTATAATAAGGACTACTTTTGTAGTGGTTAATTGTCAATCTAGACCTTTATCCTCTAGTAATGTAAAAGTGTAGGTTGCAAGCACATCAACCATCCTATTCTTGTATGGACACACCTATATAGGTTCAAGACTCTATAAAAAAACTTGATCCCGAAGTTAAGTAATATTCTCTTTGAAAACATCTTCCTCTCATTCATAAGAAAAAACACATATAACATAATTTCTTAAGGTCTTCTTTCACCATCATTAGTGATAACTTAAGCTAAGGAGGAATTGGTGGATCTTCTTAATAAAGTCCTTTATGCCAACATAAACGTAGAAAGTCCTCAATGAAGGAGACCCTATTTCTCCTCTCTTATGACATAAAAGTGATGATACTAATAAAGATTAGGTGCCTGAGTCACAAAGCATTGAACTATTAAACTCAGGGTGAACCTAGATTTCTCAAAAAGACTATGCTAATAGTTGTATTAAGAAATAAGGTGTATAGACGAAAGACCATTGGTTATGCAGGCAACCTAGACAAGATTCTACTAGCCCAATATTCTCTAAGACACTACGAGCCTAGTAAAAAAGTGATAAATATCAATGATTCACTTTTGTAGCTTGCTAATGCAAAAACTTTTTTGGAAAAATAAATATTTTTCTTAGTTTTTTTATTTTTATTTTTCTATTCTGTATTATTATTCTTTTTTAGTCTTTGGTATTTGAAAAGAATAGTTTTCATATTTTATTTTTCCTAAATATTTCTAGAATTTTTTTAATTCTTTCTATATAAAGGATTGTAATAGCCTTTTAGTAAGTAAGAATATGATGAATAAAAATTATTTTAGGTGTCTCCCTATAGTTCTAGTGTTTTTGGTCTTTGAGAGTTTTGACTTGTAACAAATCTTGTTACCAATTTCTTCTAGTTTGAGTTAGTGGTATCGATGCCAAATCATTCCTAGCAAATGTTTTTTATATGCTACTGAAACTTCATGTTTAGAGGTTATAAAGGATGTTTTCATGATGGAGGATGGTTTTTGATTGGGAAAGTTTTACTCAAAAACATTATATTGGATATTTTTATAGTCGAGGCAGTTTATGATTGAGAAGGTTTTGCTTAAAGAACAACATGTTGGATGTTTTCATGGATAATTTGAATTTGAGTACGAGTTCAATCCAACCTAAAAAAATTGAAGTTGGAGAAATTTTAGGAAATTTTATAATTCAATGTTTCCTATTTAGTATAGGAATTTCTATTTTACCTCATTAATTATTTTCTAGGATTTGTTTTTCTTTAAGGATTAGGGTTTAGACATGGATGAATAAATCAAGTATTTTGGTATATCTTTATAGTTATAGATTTACTTGGTCTTTGAGGTTTTTTATATGTAACAAACCCCGTTGATTTTTTAGAGTTTTGACTTGTAGCAAGCCTCATTACCATTCACTTTTTTATCTATATCACTCACCAACTCTCAATAGAAATGTCAGTTATTGCTCATCTTAAGCCTTCTCTTAGTGGGGAATGAACATTTTGGGATCGTTTCCCAAAGACTTTAGGAAGATATAATTTATCTTAGTGATAGTAGAATACTTCAACAAGTAGGTGAAGGCTTGGTTAAAATAATTGCCAACAAGTTCCTTTCATTTACATTAAAAATTACCATTTGTTTGTTTCGGCTACTCAAAGTCCTAATGACAATTAATGAGATCCAATTTGACACTGAAAAGAAGAGGAAGCATTGCTAGAGGCTGCACATAGAATACATGTTCTCTTTCATGTCTCCTTCTTAGACCAACAATGAACAAAGATCATAAATAGAATACTTTAAAATTGACTTTAATTTAAAAAAAAAAGCTAACAAAGAGTGGACAAATATTATTAAATAAATAATTTAGGCACTATTCACCTAACAGGAATGAAGGAAAACTCAAGATAAACCTTTATTTCCTAAAAAAGACCCGACTAGTAGCGTTAGTGAGAAATAAGGCTTATAAATAAAAAAAATAGCATAATATCATTATATCAAGGTGAAGAATATGTTTTTAATATGAGAGATTTGATCATTAGAAAGATGTAATAAAATAGTAATCCAGAAAGGAACATTTACTTCAAGGTTACTTGTGTGATAAAAAACATTTTTCATCTCCAAGATATCAACAAGAAGAATCTTTCATGCACATGGCACTTAGATCACTTAAAAATGTATCACCATTAAGAAAAGTTATTTGCTCGTACTCTAATATTTTGATAAGAAATGTAAGAAACGTACACTTTCTCATATATATTTTTCTATATGAATCATTCACCTTGTCTATTTATAATTGAAATTTCTCTTCGAGCCTATGGCTTTCTCTTTCGCCTAAGTATAAAGACTATATCCCTCTAAATATAAGAAATTATCTTGCTCATGTATATAGAAACCTACCTCACCCAAAAATAAAAACAATTGATATTCGATCATGAAAAATCACCTTATCTACATAAAAACAATCTTACCCAGGTATAAAGGATAAGTTTCTCTTTTTGCAGGAGATTTTAGAGAAATTGAGTTGTCAAATGCAAAGTTGATAGTGCTGAACTAACCTTGACAAGGTAGATAAGCATGAGGATGGTAGAAAACAGTAGTCTAAGATGATTTTGGGATGTTTTGCACTTTTAATATTTTATCTATAACTTTTTATCAAAGTGTTAAAATGATTCAAATTATCTTGATTTAGAAAGCTTATTTAAAGGCACACATTATAAGCAAATAAATACATTAATTACTTTTTGTAAACCTTAAATTTTAACACACAGTATAAGCAAATAAATATACTTGATTGCTTTTTGCAAACCCTAAATTCTTTCTTTTAGGTCCTTGTTTCTCTATTTTTAAAATTTTTTTGGTAATCTTTTGAGACTTTACTTTATGGTTTTTTAATTCCTGTTTTTGCTTAAAATTTATGGATTTTCTTGTTTTATTTTTAATATCCTGAATAATCAAAATTTATATGTTTGGAAATATTTCAACGTTAGCCATTTAAGCCTAACTTGTGAATTGTTTTGGGTATCTAAAGCATTATTCAAAATTCTTATCTCTTTGTGCTATATTTGCATTAGATTAGGATCCTTTCTAAATCTTCTATCTTTCTAATTTTTTATTTAAATATAATTTTTTTTATTTTAGGTTATGTCATCCTTTGAATATAAAGGTCCACCTTGCTCAAGTATAAAGACACACATATCTTTTTTTATTATTGATTTAATTATTTTTTAAATATTGAGTTTATGAAGCCAATTTATCAAAAAAAGGCCCAACAAGAATGGATTGAACATGAATAAGGTGATACTCAGAATGAACCCATTCGAACCTAAGATATCTTCGCTATCTCTACAACAAAGGGATATTGAACTTCACTCCCATTAAGGCATAAAGCATGTTAAACCTAAAAAATCCTAAATGTTGGGACATTAGATCTTATTCCCTATCCAGGCTTGTTAAATATGAAAATTTCTTAAATGTTAAGACATTCCATTCTTTTTTGGGAGACAAAAGAGGGGCAATTGACTCGAATAAGAAAAAATATAGAAAAAAACTCAAAGAAGTAAAAAAAAAAAAGTCATAAAAACCCATAACCATGAAAATATTCAATACATATATTAGAGAGACTTTACAAGACTGAAGCCATATATACCTACCCTACTATCTAACTCTTCATCTACATCCCTCAATGCTTTATCATCATTCTTTTTAGGGTCATTTACTAAGTACTCATTTTAAGTAGTAGTGGTAGCGTGTTTCAAAAAGATCTCTCCAAAATTAGGCAAGGTATCAGGGTGAAAAGTTTTAAAGAATTCCACTACCACACTCTTAGACAAATTTTAAAAATGAAGATTGCTTATCACTTCAACCCATTTACACTTTGTGACCTTCTTTAAGGCATAAGTTCCATTAAAAATTCTTAAAAAGTCATTTGGTAAATCATTAACAATATAAAGATGGAAAAACTTTGTCCGAGCTTTAAAGGTTTTGCATATAGCTATCACTAAGGCCAACTCCAGCTCCTCAGTCCTTTATTAGCACATAAACAAGTTCTAGTTTCCCTTTAAATAAGACTTTTTGGTTGTTTGAACTCCATAACTAATGTATCCTTTTTTAGAGAGGTTTTGTAAGAATTTCACGGGTAAGTATCAATTGGTAATCCAAGTTTTCCTAAGAGTTCTATATAGCCTACACCTTTTCTCTCAAAACTTAAAGAGTTTGGTTATCTTTAGTGACTATCTTAATGATCCTAACCATTTATTAATGCTTGAATTCCTATCACTCAATGTTATGAAAATAAAGTAAGGCTATATGAATATAAAAATTATTATGATAACATAACATGAGCAAAATGATAGTGAAAATGTACTTTGAGAAAAATCCATTTATAATTTTTACCATTTAAACAATGTCGTTATAAGGGTAGATAGGTTGTCCTTCATTTACTCATCAACTTTCTTATAGAATTGACATATTCATTCTAGTACTTACACATAGGATAAACCTTAGTTTTGTTTGAAGGTGAGGGCTCCATTAAATAAATTATGTTATTCTTGTTCCACTTTTAAGGTAAAGGACAACGAATGTGATAGAGCATTATCTCATTAATCTCTGTTTATAGAGGTTATAGTTTTATGACCATACCAATACAATATTTAGGAAAGACCATTAAGAAGGAGGAGGAAGTCATCCGAGTTTCCCTTATAAGAGTGACCATTTGAAGTTAGGGTTGATGGAAGTGGTCTTAACCCTTGTCCAAAGTTTAGGGCGATTGGTTATTTGGGGGAAGATGAAGGAGTCCCCTTAATTATCTCTTGCACTGTTTTCCTTTTCCTTTTTTCTTTCTTTAATTTGGTAGTCATCCTTGTTGTGGCTCCTTAGAAATCCATATGCTCGGGTATAATGAATTGGTTGTCTTTAGAGGTTTAGTTTTCTCCCTAAAAAATAGTAATCACCTCCTTAATGGACCAAGAGGAGCTTGTATCATTATAAAATGAGGTTATTGAGTCCCTAAGTAAAATATGTAAAGTGACATTTCTTTTTCAAGGTTTTTTCTTTGGTCCAGATCCACTATAATAACAATAAAAACAAAGGATGCATAAATAAGCCAAGTTTAAATAAATTGTTAAGAAAAAATAAAAATAAAAAATCTTATGTATTACCCATTAAGGTCTCATTTAAAGTACACCACTAGGCCAAGGGGTTAATCTTGTACTAAAAAATAAAAGCCTACAACTTTCTACATATTGACTTATTAATCGATGTCCACGTAGGCTTATTGTTCCATGGCCTAACTAGGTCCTTTAAAATCCAAAATATCCTCAAATCTCGTAAGGGCTAATTATAGGAATTTCCCTTCAAAGGCAACATGAACAACTTACTGCACTCAATTGCATGGATTTTCTTCTGTTCGATTACTACTTTAACAAGATTTTTTTGCTTAAAGAGAAAAGGTGCAAGACCATGCCATTTCTTGAGTCTTATTAAACATGTTCCTAACTAGTAGTAGTGTCTGGATACCTTTAAAGAGGGCTCTTCACCATATTGCTTCATGTAATTTTTTAGAGTAGTCAGGGAGGCTAACCTATTTGGGTGTAGTTGATTGGCATAGAGGTCAAAATTATGAAGAACCTTCTACACAAATCCCAACAAGGAAAATGTGTAACCGTGTTTGAATATGTAGAGGGGGGCTATAATTTATTTCCCCAATGCTTGGGCCGTAATAGACTAGGCACTAATTCTCTTCATCCATGAGGGTTATCTTTTTATGCACCATCTTTATAACTAAGTTTCGGATTCTTCCACTTAAGTCAATGACACCTTACTTGGATATATATCCACTAGTTAGTCTCGAGGTTTCCTTATCTTTATAGCTTTCATTCACTCACCCACATACTAACTCTTGGGCTTTGAAAACATGCCTTGTTATAATGAATGTTTGGGAAAATAAAACGACAAGATATTTTGAAAAACGACTAATTGTGATTAGATGATCGATGTAAAAAGATCCAAGAAAATCGCCCCGCTTAGACATGATCGAGATAATGGATTCAAAACTAAGAGCGTGTTTGAGATTGTGGTGGATGTTGCTTTTCAAAGTGTTTTTTTTCTTGAAAATACATCAAAATAATATTTTTTATTTTTTTATATAAACACATTAAAACAATCCAAACACATTAAAAAATAATTTAAAGCAAAAAAATTATTTTTTTAGCAAAAGCATTATCCAACCACAAAAACAAATGTCGTCTTGGTCTTCTAGATTATTTTTATTTTCTTCGCTTGAGGTCTTGTTATTGTTTTTCTTTCAAACCATGACATTAATGTTGCTATTATCATAATCAAGTATTAGTGAAAAAGGAAATAATTTGAATAAATAGTTTATAGTAACTTTGTACTTCGTAAATTTACAGTTTTTTCTTATATTTAATTAAAATGATGAGGGGAGGTGTCCATCAAAGTTGACTGGTCAAAAGTGCAAAGCTAGCTATGATAGCACACCATGTTCTTGTCGAAACCAGAAGCACACCGCCACACGTGGTGTCTCGGAGGCCGCAGCGTTACACCGACCCGGTTCCGTGGTAAAGATATATTTGTTTTGCTATAGTAAGTACAATATTGTATACATTTATCTTGGCTGCTTTATTATTTTATATTATATTGTTTAAAGCTTGTTGTATTATACGGCTTACACACAGAGCCTCAAGTGAGGTCATTGGCGGTTAAAGTAAAAAAATTTGCTACTTGTCTTCTGGATAGATTACGGTGTATTGTAAACTTAGGAACACCATTTCCATTCTTAAGTTCTGTATTATCAAATCATTTACTGCCATCTGTTAGCAGCTACTTCATGAGGAGAGGTCTCAGATATGTAAATAAGATTTTATGTGTCCACTGTCAGCAAACAAAAAGCATAATCTGATACTTGAGGTGGCTTAACTAGTTTGTCGGCAAACTAAAAGCATAAAAAGACTTCCTTGTGATCACAGGAGCTTGTTGTCAGAGGCTACCTAGTTTGTAGCTATTTTTTTTTAAAAAAATTTAGATAGCAAAACTCCACTCAGTAATATGAAATGAAAAGACCAACCTTGATTTTCTCACTAAAAAGAGACCAAAGAAAAAAAAAATTGTTTTTCTATTATTATCATTTTTAATTTGGTTTGGTTTTTATCTAAAAAACAACCAAACCCGAAACCAAACCAGAATTGGCCTAAACCGGCCGATTCCGGTATGTTTTTTATCCAAAAAACCAGACAAACTTATATGTATTTTTTGGGTTTTTAATAGGTTTTTTAATGGGTTTCTAACGGATTTCTGTTAGGCTTACAATTAATGTTGATATTGTCTCATTTTCTTTGAAGATTCCAAATATATTTAATTTTTTTACCCCTAAATATTCAATTGTATTAAATTGTTATTGCCAATCTTATGTTTATTAAATTCTTTGGCCACTGAATATTCATTTATATGAAATTATTAATGTCAATCTTGTGTTCAATATATTTTTTAACTTACTAATATTTTTCTACTTCCGAAAAGTTTAAATAAATAACACACACTCACAATCACACACCAATAAGTTAAAATTCAAATTACAAACCATTGCCTTCAAAAGGCTTAACGAAAAAACTACAAATAACATTATCATAAAACACTCCAAGCCATAAAAGATAAATCTTTATGTGCATATCGTCTCAATAAAAAAAGCACTTCAAGAGCATTGCACTTTGATTCTTGAAATTCATAATCTAGAATTATAGCATGATAAATTAAATTAGAAGATATAAAAATAAAAATAAAAAGATATTTATACCATATGTTTTTATAAATGCATCACAATTTGTGAACTAATTATCATTCGTTGTTAAATGCAACTTTCCACCAAATTCTACAAAATAAAATATTAAACATGTTAGAATAAAAATGTATTAATTAATAAATCATAAAATAAAAGGTGTAAGTTCTTAAGAAACATTACCTGATTCAAGGTTTTCGTAGGTTTCAAAATCATTCATCAGTGTTGTATTATCAGTTGGAATTGGACCATGATGCAACCAATTTTGACAACAAATAAGTGATTGAACTGTTGCTGGAGATAGAGAACTTCAAAATTGGTCAAGTATATGACCGCTTGTGCTAAAGGCTGATTCAGAAGCCACTGTAGATATAGGAATAGCCAGAACATGTTGTGGAACTTTCAAAAGTATCTTATATTTTGAAGCATTAATCTTCCACCAACCCAAAATATCTAATTTATCATCATTAGGATCCTCACAACCATCAACCAAATACCTCTCAACCTCATTTCTATTTTTCACACTATCTTCCTCCTGTAAGTGCCTTTTGAATTGAGCTAAAGTGTTAACATCTACCTCTATGTCATCAATAGCATCATTAACATCTTATTTATGTCTGTTATCATCCACCACTTCATCGGCTTTCAAATAAAACTCATATAAGCTCACCAAATTATCTTTCACTTTTTTTGTTAGCAATTGTGCTTTGTCATAATCATACAACTCACTAAAATAAAATTCCATATATTTCAACGTAAGACGTGGATCCAAAACATTAACCACATATAATAAAAAATTATGATTTGCTCCACAACCCCAATACTTCTCAAACTTACTCATCATGTTCATCATATTCATCGTCATTCCACTCAAAAGATTATCTATACTTTTACACAATTGTAACAAGTTTGTATGCATGTAAATCAATTCATTAAAGAAAGAATTTGATGTAACATGCAATGAGTCAGAAAATTTCAATGCAATCATATAAAAGATCTTTAAAAACTTCAGCAAAGTTCTAGCATTTTCCCAATCCTCCAAACTAGGTAACCCTAAGTTTTTTTTATTCCCCTTTGAATCAACTTCCAAAAAGTAACTCATATACCTAGGTTCACTTTGACTTAACCTCACAAACACCTTTTCAAACTTCTCAGCAACTTCTAACATAAGATAAGTTGAATTCCATCGAGTTGCAACATCCAAACACAATGATTTCTTACACTCTATATGCAACTTTTCTACACACTTCTTAAATGCAAGTAGCCTAGAGGGTGAAGATCTCACAAACCTAATTGCATTTTGAATTTTAACAACCGAAACATTCATCTCTTTCAAACCATCATATACAATGAGGTTTACAATGTGTGCACAACATCTAACATGCAAATGTTCATTTGACAATATATTAGTTAGTCAATCTTTCATCACATTCTTTAAATATGAAATAGTAACACTATTAGAGCTTGCATTATCTACTGTAACAGTTAAAAGTTTATCAATCCCCCAATCTAACAAACAATTCTCAATAACTTGACAAAAATTCAGAATTTTTTTTATGCAAATTCCACTCATTATCAATCCAATGAGTCGTTAAGGACATATAGTTAATGTTTTAGATTGATGTCCATGTATCTGTTGTTAAGCATAATCGTTGACCTTTAAGAGCTCTCTTTAATCTTTCCTTCTCTTCAACATAAAGTTTCACACAATCTCTCATAACAGTGAAACGAGAAGGAATGTCAAATTTAGGCTGCAAGGTCCTAAAAGATAATCTAAATCCCTTACCCTCCACAAAATTAAAAGGCAACTCATCAATTATAACCATTTTCACTAGTGTCTTTCTGCATTCATCATAATTATAACCTATTGCCTTAAAGTTTCCACACTTCAATCTCCTAATTCACCCCCTACTTTATTAGGTTCTAATACCAAAAATTTTTGTTTCTTATCAACCATAAAAGGAAACTTTTTGCATACTTTCAAATGACTCCACATATTACTTGTCCCATTAATAATAGTATGACATGCATAATCCTTTCCACAATAATTACATTCAACTCTAGGGGTTGTAGGATCACCATCAAGTTTTGTAAAATGATCCCAAATTTATGACCTTTTTTTTTATCATCAACATTTCTTTTTCTTAATGCAAGGACTTGAAGTTGTTTACCTTTATTATCCGTGGTGGATTCTGCAATAGTTGATGTTGGGTTAGTGTTTGAAGTTGAGGTATTGGTTGATGTTGGGGTAGTGCTAATTAATGAAGCATTTTGATTTTAAAGGTTTTCCTTATGTAATTACCAAATGCAAATATGTTCATTATCACTTGCACAATTCTTTTCAGCACTTAATAAACATAAAGATTAAAATCATGTTTAAAAATTAAAATGAAACAAATATTACATAAGTAACATGTAAAAACAAGCTTAGAAAATCTATTAATGGAGGAAAAATAATTACAGAAGTAACAGAACAATGAATACAAGAAAAACATGATTTTAATGAATACAGAATGCCAATCAAGATCATCCAAAACAGAATAATGAATACATTTCATAGAATGACAAAACAAAACCGAATAAAAAAAACCCATTATTATCTACCAAGTCAATCAACACAGGGTTATAAACATGATTTTAATCAAACTACTTGGCGTGACCTTATAAATCAACCAACATAGCAACAAAATCAACAATTCATCTGTTTTTAGTAATCAACCAACACAGCAACAGAATCAACACAACAACAACAACAGAATCACCACAAGTTTACAGTAGCAGATATTGAAATTACATTTACAAAACAGCAAAATAAACTGCAAAATTATACGTAAGATTCTGAAATTACATGTATAAGACAACTCTAATCCTAAACTGCAAACAATTGTAAGAACGAAAATTTTGATTAAAAATAATCATACCGAAATAATCATAATCTTAAACTGCTAAATCCCTTTTATTCAAACAAAGGGAAAAAAAATCACTTTAATCACCCAAATAGCTCTAAATTCTAATTTAAACCTAAACCAAAATTCAACACCCAACAAAATTGATTAAAAATAATAATAAGCTTAACTGTATGAATTAATTAGAAAGGAGAAAAAAAATTAAAACTACTAGTTTTGAGAGGCTGAGGAAACGTTGATCTGATGGAAACACCGACTGTGTTGGTCCAGTGGAGACTAAGGAAACGTATAAAAAATAAGCTTAACAGTATTAAAAATAACAATAACCTTAACCGAATTAATTAATTAATTAATCAAAAAGGAGAAAAAAATTAAAACTCACTGGTTTTGAGAGGCTGAGGAAATGTCGGTCTGATGGAAACACAGACTATTTTGGTTCAATGGAGACTGAGGAAACATCAATGGTCAATCTGTGTTTATGTTTTCTTAGTCAAAGGACAGTGGAGAGTGGAGAGTGGAGAGGGAGAGGTGAGAGGGGACGGGTTGCGGGTGCTCTGGTACGGGGGCGGCTTTAACGGAGGCCAGAGAGGGCGAGGGGGCGAGGGGGCGGGACGGCGGGACGGCGGATGGCTTGGAGTAGTGAGAGGAGAGATTGTTTGAAAATTGAAATTGAAACTGTTTAGGGTTAGCGGAGAGTAAATTGGAGAGAAGAGAGAGGCGCGGCGTGGAAACATTTTCTATTTATACTAGGGACCTTTTTTTTTGAACTAGTCCGGTCCGGTTAACTTGGTTTCTACACTACAAAACCAAAAACTGAATCGAACCGGGGTTTTTTCTACATAATCTAATTGGTTTTATCGGTTTGGTTTTTTCGGTTAATGTTTTGTCGATTTTATCAGTTTACTCAATTTATCGATTTTTTTGAACACCCCTAGCTAATATATATGCTTAAAGAGATAGAAACATAAAAATAATTTTGTCCCTTAAATAATTTTAAAGTAAATTTATATACTTTCAAAAGAAAATGTACAAATAGGGCTTGTCTTCAGATAAACTATTTATTAGTTTTTAGCTCTAAATATTATACAAATATATTTATATAATATAAATATAGAGAATACAATAGTTATTATTATAGTTTTAAAACTCGATCTAAGTTACAAGTTGGGAGAATTAATGCAATTTGTTTTTTTAAAAATGATCAAAACAAGGTCATTTGACCAAATGTTTCTTAAACAAAGTCAATAAGTTTTTGACTCGGGTTTTATCCCAAGTCAATAGGGTCACTAGTCAACCTAGTTTTTGGACCAGGTCAAACTAGATCAATTCTTTCTCTATTTTTTCTTTAACTTGGACTGGTCTAGGCCCTAAATCAGTTAGTTTCCTAGTCGACCCGCTGGGCTAGGTCAGGTTTTTATAATTAGGGTTATTATATTAGTTTTAATTTCAACACTTAATATAAACTAAAGTTAAAAATAGTAATATTTAATTATTTTTAAAAATATGTAAGTTTAACGATTATACATGTTAAGGGGTAAAATAAGTTTTTTTTTAATATTTTATCTTGTCTTGTCTATCATTAACTAAACTTAATACAAAGAGAGTCACTTTCACTTATACGTCACTATCAAATATAATTTTTTTTTGGTCTCCTATTATATCTAGTCTTTTATACCCTCAATACCTTGTTCTCTCTTATCATGAGATAGTAGCCATAAACTACCTTAAGGTATGAATAAATAATAAAAATAAAAATCTCATCACTTAGGTAAATTTGACTAAATAAACAATAATTGATAATTTTGAAAGTTGAACAAGCAGCTCAAAAGGATATTGTCATATCGTCATTGCGTAAATGAATCTAAACACACACACACACCTTACAAAAATATCATAGTAAAACAAGACAATGTATTTTCTATTTATTTATCCAAGTCATAATGATTGGGAACTTATGAAAGTTGGAAAAATAATGAAATGATAAGAATAAAACCTTATCTATTGAAATATATTGACCTTAGGAGTAAAATAATTAAAGGATAAATAAATACAACTAAACAAACAAGTAAGATGATAAATAATCAAAGAATATAGCATGAATAAAAAAACATGCGAAGATATAAATATCAAAACAGAGTTAGTTTCTTATTGTGAATTGAATTGCTCACCTTAATGTAAATTACTTCTTGAACCAAATTGAACTTGATTCTACAATCATTTAGGTTTACAAAGAATTATCATTATCAATCCTAAACCATCTTGGTTATTTTTAATGAAATAAGATATTTTAAATTATATATGATAAGATATTATATGATACAAAGCATGTAAAAATCAACCACGAAGCAAGCCTAATAATGTATATTATTCTTATATGACACAAAAGGTAGAACAATAATTATATAATAAAGCAATAAAGAAAAACATATTAGATGTAAAATAATAAAATATATTTTCCATTTATTAATCCAACACATGATCATCTATGGAAATATGAAAGTTGAAATAATAATTAAATGATGCAAGTAAAATCTCATCCATTGAAATATGATTTCCATAATAGTTTAGATTCTAACACTCAAACTATGATTGATGTGGTTACAAGTAGGGCGTTCATGAGAAAAAAATATGATGAGGCTAATAAGTTGTTGGAGGTGATGGCTTTAAATCATTAATGATGGAATTTCAAGAGACAAATGCCAAGAAAACTATTAGGTATTCATAAGGTAGATGTTATTACCTTTTTAAATGTAGATATCAATTTGCCAATACATATATTGGAAAACTTAAGCATTGACGTTATCTATTAGAAAAGTTTGATTTGGACCATAAGCAATTGTTAACTGTCAATTTAGCAACCTTTTTATTATAGTCTTTTCAGAACAAGAACACATTGTGTCTAATTTTTAGAGATAACACAAACTCAACTCCAACACCTATAACCTAGGCTAGAAAAATCATCCAAATTTCTCTTAGAGCAACAACCAAAATACATACAAATTTGATATCTAACCTAGCAGTAAATCACAACAAATAATAAACTAGTAGACCTCGTAGTAATTAAACAAGACAATCATGAAAAAAGACATCGAAGTACATTTAATACTCAAATCATAAATTCAATAATGAAAAAAAATTAAATCTCATAGTTTTGTTGATTCTAAGGCTTCTATTTTTTTTAACCAAATAAAAATTTAGTTATATAGTATTGTGATGAAAATTCAAAGGAGAAAACGAAAGGAGAGAAGAGGGAAGATAGTGGATAAAGGATAGAATCTAATCTGATATCATCCCACCTCTTTTACATGTTTTTTCTCTCTCTTTAGAAGCCTATAAAATCTCCTAAAAATACTCTCACTATTATCCTTTAATAATAACCCCCAAATCTCAATAGTTAATGAAATTTTTAAATAATAAAATAAAATCCTAATATAAGTAGAAAAATGATGTCTTTAGCTAGAATTCATGCACCAAATCTAGAAACTTCTGAAAATAAATCACATTGTAATAAATTTGCATGTCAGAGAACGTTCCAGCACGTTGGACATATAAGTGCAACGACTTTATATCTAATTGTGACCTAGACTCAATCAATATCTCTCAAAACTCAACATGAAAGTTGTATAGTTATTTCTTAGGGTTCTACAACATTTTGAATTTTCTCAATTGGAGCTTAGATGGGAAAGTTATGTTCATATTACAAAGATATGTCAAAATTGTCTAGAATTGCCCAATTAGCTTCGATTTGCCCGTAACTCTACCATTTGCATCCTAAATCAAAAAAATAAAAATGATGAGTACATTTAAGAGCCAAATAAGTATAAAATATTAAACATTAAGGAAGAAAAATATGACATTTGGCATTCTCATCACTAGGTATATTCCTTTAAGGTTTTAGTGTTAAATATTGAATTTAAGGCTCTTATGGTAGCCTCCTCTCTTTGTCATGTGCAACAAGCCACCAGTCACCAGTTTATTTACACTTCTTTATTTCTACCGTTTATTACTCTTATGGTTGTTTTTTTATTTTATTTTATTTTTTTTGCATGATATAATTGTTATGGTGTATTTTTTTAGTGTTAATACATGGTTGAGATTCCTATTATCTTGTGATAAAGTTGAAAGTGCTTATGTAAATTGATAATATTCTATTTATGGAATTTGGAATGGGGTTTACTAATTAATGTCCACTTTTATGTGAACTCGAATGAAAATTTATGGTTGGTCCTAGTAAACCTATTTGTGTTAGCAATTCACCCTTAATGAGCCATGGCTACTTGAATATGAATCTCAAACTCCCTATTTATAATTTACTATAGTATATTTGAACATGCCATTTTCCCCTCTTTTTTATTTGTATTTGTTTGTGATTTCAATATAATGTAGATGATTTATGTTTGAATGGGATGTTAGAATCTGCATTGGAGTTATATAAAAGTTTTTACTCTTTCGAGTCAGCCCTCAACTAACCAAGGTAGATCTTCAAAAAGATTTATATATTCCTAAGTCTAGTTGGTGCAAGAAGTAATCTTTCCAAAACTATATTTCAAAACTATATTTGGCTGAAACCCATTCAAATTCCCATCTTGTTTTGATATGTTCCTTAGTCATATTACGCGTTTGTTTCGACTCGATACCATTCTGTTTTAGCTTAAATCTTGAAACTGTCAAGGAAATTTTGGTTGATTGCTTTTATTTCATAATATAAAGCAACAAAATCACTCATTCATACATATTTGACCTTGAAAAAAAGTTTATAAGGCCTATTAGGTTTCAACCCACAACCAAAAGGCCCATTAGGTCGATATTATATATTTCAAATCCAAATTGTATTTATATTTTATTCAAAATATCACCTTTAATTGTTTTGGTTATTCACTCTAGTATTATAAAGGAGTAACTTTTCCTGGGGTTTTCTAAAAATGCTTGGTTGTTCACTTTTGGATGTTCAAAGTATATAGACTCTACATAGGCCATAACTATGGATCTAAAAGGAACAACACTCTTCATCTTGTTTTTTAAAGTAATAAAATAATTATTAAGGTCTCTAAGTCTAATATTCACCAAACAGTTAGAAGTATTGGTTTTTAAAATAAATTTCAAAAAAAAAGACTAACAAACAAAATGAAAAGAAGATTGTCCATTTATTGTATATTAACACTGATGAGAGATAACAAAACAAGATAAATAAATTTATCAGGTGGACGTTAAATAGCACAACTCAAAACAATGAATCCAATATAGGTCATTGTGAAGACTTTGTTCAAAAAGGACCGTAGTGTTACTAGATTCTAACCTAGGTAGATGAAGTCATAAACAAACACTGCTTCAATATTATTGGGACTCACAAGCCTTCATTCAGCCATGGCGTCAATGGATTTGGGTATTATAAGATAGATGAGCTTCAACAAAACATTGTTCATAAACCCTCTATAAGATTTAGGTTAGGTTCAATGAGCTCAGCATAAGCCTACTAGTTATTCATTTGCATTACTTGATAAACTAATGGTTGTCATAGCCTAAATTTTTATTTTTCAATAATAATAATAATAATAATAATAATAATAATAATAAATAGAAAATTGGGTCAAAACCACACAAACTGAAGGTTCGGGGATTAATAAGGAGAAAATTATAAATTTAAAAGACAATTTGGCCAAACATTAGAAGAATTGATAAGTTTAGGGACTTAATTAAACTTTGAATTACTTTTATTAATGAAATCAGGAGCTTAATTGAAGAAATATCAAAGTTTGAGGTTAATTTAGGTCAAAATTGCAAGACATTAAATTCCAAGGACCAAAGTTGATAGGTAGTAATATTATAAGGGGGTTAATTGATTTTTCCAGAGGTAATTTTGAAAAAATTTAAAGTTGAGGAGTCAATTAAGGACTGAATTGATTAAATTTAAAACAAAGAACTTTTTTGTAAATGATGTTGAAGTCCGAGAGTCCAATTGCAATTGATCTAGGCGGCAAAATAAAAAAAAAAGATTTTCAAAGATAAGGGTTTAATTGTAAGATTTTAGAGCTTCAAGGGGGAAATTGAAAATGCCCATTTTTGGGCCCAAAACAACGTTGTTCCTAAGCAACTATTCACCCAAACTATGGTTTCGAGTAAGCAGGATTCCCCACCAAATCTATAGCTGCCCAGTATCCCTCACCCAAACAGTGCTTCTGTAAATGCCAGGATGGGTTGTCACCAACAATGCTTTTCTAAATGGCAGGACTGTTGGTCCACAATTTTTCTCAAGCATGGATGAATGTGCTAAACATGTCTTTTTAGATATTAGAAAATTTTAAAAACATTTGAGAACCCTTTTGAACCCTTTTTTTTGCAACTTAGTAGTGGATTGTAGACTTATATTGTCAAATGTGAATCTAGTATGCAATACATATCTGTCTTTTCTTTGTTTTTTTCCCTCTAAAAAAATATAATAAAAAAAAAGTGTTTTGCTTTCAATTCAAATTTTATTGGTTTATTCATCGGTGTTAAAGTTAGGAATACCATACTTTTTTGAGTTAGGTAATATTTACCAATGTCATAGTTGGAAGTATTCGTAATTGAATATTTACTGGCACAAGAGTCAGGAATATTATAAGCAAACCATCAAAAACAGAATAAAACAAACCCTTAGCAATTTAAGAAAAAACCAACAATGCAGACTACTTTAGGTAGGACGCTTAAGGGGTGATAATATCTTTCCTTTCGCATAAGCAGTCACATACTATAGAATCTTTGTTAACCAGTTAGAGTTCCTAGTGACCATAATATTAGGTAGCGACTCCTTAAACAAAACATTTTCCCTTTAAGAATAAGATGTCAAATATTTATTCTTTCTCCTATAAAATTTTAAAGATCACCACTATATCAGGTGAGACAATGCTTACAGGTTATGATCAAAAGTAACCAATTATAGACATGTTAATTCACTAGTTGTTATCAAAAGGTAATAGCTAGGATTGATAAAAATAAACTAGACTTAGAATGGTTAGGATTAAGCCAACCGCCTATGATTTAACTCATAATAGACCCACTATCAATCTTTTTAGACAGACCAATGGTAAAATAAGCACGATACACTAATAAGCATATAGAATACGTAGCAATGTAACTTACTTTAGATAAGATGTTTTAGGGTGATAGTATATTCCCTTTAGCATAATCAATCTCTTATCTTAGACTCTATAGACTAGTTAGGGTTTTTTAATGACCATAATACAAGGTAACAATTTTATTTTTGACATAAAACCTTTTTTTTTTACAAAACTATAAGGAAAATACCCCTTTTTTGTTGCAATGTTAGGTACGACACTTGATAGACGGACCATAAAATCTTCCTTATTCTTGGAAATGAGAAGAACATTGATTGATGTTCAACAATGTATATTGATTTTATGAGTGTAATATGAACAAGTAATATTTAATGTATTAAAGACTATATATGTTTCCATTTATTTACGACTCATATTTTTAAATGGATATCATTGACAAGTTGATCATCAAAATTTTCAAAGAAGAGAATCTAAAAATGCCTTTTAAAACATATCTTACTAGCTCTCAATTTATTCATGTTAGGCAAGCCTTGATTAGGAAATGTAAACAATACTTGGAAGCTATTTCACCACTTCTTCAAGTAAAGGAGCTACCGTAAAAGAGCTTGAAGCCAACATTAAAAAGATACATTCAAGATCCATCCAATAAGGAATTTAATTCATTACCATTCCATCTAAGGTATGCTTACTTTAGTGAATCTTCAACTCTTCCGATTATAATCTCATTATCATTTTTGAGTGCTTTGGAAGAAAAAAAAAGTTGCTTGGGGTTTTAAGAAAGCACAATAAGGTATTGAGAAGAACCACAACTAATGATATCAAGTGCTAAAATTATTGGATGATAAGATCATTTATATAATCTCTTATATCCTTTGGTTAAGTCTGGTGTAAGATGTGCTATAGAAAGGTGGAATTAAAATGGTAAAGAATAATAACAGTGGGTTAAACATTCAGGGAACGGCAGGTATGTTTTGACCATTAAAATCTTAATGATACAACCCAAAAGAATCATTTTTAAATGTTTTTAATTTGATTAGATGTTGGAAAGAATTTTTGGCCATGCTTGCTACTATTTTCTAGATGGTTATTTCAAGTATAACCACAATTTCCATAGCTCTTGGAGATTAAGAAAAGACCACTTTCATCTATCTATATGGTACATTTTTATATAGAATGATATTGTTTGGATTACGCAATGCACTTGCCACCTTCCAATGTTGCATGATGTCAATTTTTGTGACATGGAAACATTTATAAAAACTTTCTTTTTTGTTCTTTTGTTTTATGATTCTTTGATTAACCTTGCTTTAGTTTTAAGTTGGGAAAATTTTCTATTTCATATTACGAGAAGGGATTGTTTTAGGTCGTGTTTTAGGTCGTGTTTTGGCACCTCATGAGAAATTATTAGTGATGGAGGGAAACACTTTTGCAACTTTTAGTTTGAGGCACTCATCAGCAAGTATGGAGCCAGTTGCTTTATGGATACTTTTTTCATCCATAAATGAGAGGCCAAGTATCCAACCAAGAATTAAAGAGGATCCATGAAAATACAATAAATCTCAATATGAAAACTTCAGTAAAGAAAGTTAGATTATGCATTTTAGGTATACCAAACAACATTCAAAACTCTGATGGGGATGTCTCCCTATCATCTTGTGTTCAAAAAAGCTTGTCATCTATTAGTGGGAACAAGAACAAAGTCTATTAGGAACTAAAGACATTGAACTTTAACAATTAAGTAGCAGGAGAGAAACGACTTCTCCAACTTAATGAGATGGATGATTTCTGAATGATGCTTATGATAATAACTATATATATAAAGAATGTACCAAAAGATGGAATGAAAAAAACGTTTTGAGTGAATTTGATCTTGGGTAAGAAGTACTTCTCTGCAACACTCATCTTCAGCTTTTCCTTAAGTTATGTTCAAAATGGTTTAGAGTGTTCATTGTGACCCACACATTTCTCTATGACGTGGTTGAAGTGCACCATGAAATGAAAGGCACATTCAAAGTAAATAGGCAATGGTTAAAGCCTTATATACATGGAGATTTTTAAAAGAAAAGCATTTCATCCAGCTTACTAATGTCAAATGAGAACCAAAATAAATCTTGTTAGTATATATGTCTTATAGCTAGTCGATTAGTTATACATGACATTGATTTTGTTTATACAAAACATATTTATTTTTAATAAATACCTTTTTATTTTTAATATTTATTTATATGTGATGAATGGGTATGAAGTAAAGATAAAGTCCTTAGGATAATATGTTCTGCAAAGAAAATGATAAAGTGGTTATATTTATTTCTAAATGTTTATGGTTAATGCTTTATGTAAATGTCATTTTATTGGCTTAGATTAGTGAACATCTCTTTACAGTTGGTAAAAAGATAATTTGGTTAAGATAAAAGTTCATCGAGATTAGTTAGCATTATCTTCTTTGTAATTATCTGATTAGTTTAGATTTTTTAAGAAATAAGTTCAGATAGAGTAGAAAATGTTATCTGAGGATAAATTTATCAATGTTTTTGTAAAACACGTTAAAAGTTTGTTACCAATATGAAAATTATCCTTATCCTTATCACATAAGACATGTATATAAGGAATGTCAAGTTTGAAGAAAGGCATGCTTCGTGTGCTTTAGAAAAGAGTTTCAAAACGTTAAAAGCATCAATTACATTAAAGCAAGTGTGTCAATCAGCTAAGGAGTTTACACAGAGTTTCATAGCACATACTATTGACACACGAGGAGTATATAGAAAATTCTTAAGGAGAATTTGTCCCCAAAGAGTTAGAGAGCCTATAAACTCCTAGCGGGAGTTCTTATGTGAACTGTTAGCAAATGAAGGTTTCAATTAGGATGACACAGTTTAAATATCATCAAATGTACTGGCAAGCTACTACGGTAGGAGAAATAGTATGGTTCATTGTCTCATCAAGTAAGGTAGTATAGTCACAAAGGGTTGTGTTCAAAGATAATCCTTTTGTAATCTTTCAAACTAGTGAAAAAATTATCTATCTTGAGTTTGGCTACCCTAGAGGGGTTTTTTTTTTTTTTATCTTTTGAAGAGTTATACAAAAGGTATTCCCTTTATAACCAAATACTTTATGCATTTAAGTTTATTTATTCTTTATTTATATGGTTGATCAGTGTTTGCAAAGTGTTAATAGATCATCTGTTAATATGTGGTAAACATGAAAATGGACTTTCAAGTGATATCAGAGGAAGTTCACTCAATAGGAGTGAAATCTATTTTTCTTGATTAAAAAGATGTCAACACTGAATTCACCATCACAATTTAATGATGAGAACTATGCCTACTGGAAGGTCAGAATGAGAGTCTTTCTCAAATCACTAGATGAGAAAGTGTGGCACTTAGTAAAGCGAAGGTGGATCGAACCTGAAACTCCTTTTGCAAAATGGAATAAAGATAATACTGCTAATTGTAATTGGAATAACAAATGCCTAAACGCTATATTTATGACGGTTTCTCCTGATGAGTTTGGGATATTCTTAAAGTTACTTACGAGGGAACTAAATCAATGAAAAATTACAAATTACAAATGTTAACCTCAAAGTTTGAGGAAATTAAAATGCTGGAAGATTAATCTTTTAATGAGTTTTATGCAAAACTTAATGACATTGTGAATTCCAGGTTCAATCTACGAGATAAAATGGAGGACACATGAATTGTAAGGAAGATCTTAAGATCTTTACCTTAAAGATTTTGGCCAAAGGTAACAGCTATTGAAGAAAGCAAGGATCTTGATACTTTACTTGTTAAAGAACTAGTAGGTTCCTTACAAACATATGAATCTACATTGTCTTATCAAAGGAAAGGTAAGTCCATTGCACTTAAATCTTCTAGGGAAAAACATAATTACTCTTCTAATGATGATCTTAATAATGATGATAAAGCTCTCAAAGCTAAGTAATTCATAAAATTCATGTTTAAGAAGAAGAAAATTGATAAAGGAAAAAAGGTAAATGATTTTGTCAAAAGAAATAAATCGAAAAATGAAAGTAAAATTAAAATTGAATTTAGGGAAAGAGTTAAGTGTTTTGAATATTCAATATATGGTCACTTGATATGTGAATGTTTTAATTTCAAAAGAAATAAAGGTATAGCTCTTAATGTCACTGTAAGTGATGAATCTGACTCTGAAAATTCTAATTCATCTTCTGATAATGAATTTGTTTTTGTTACTCTTTCTAACATTGTTATGGATCTACTAACATGAAACAAACTGTTGAGATATCGTATGATTTTGACATAGATCAAACTATCAGTAATTATAGTGATTCAGATATTACTTCTGTTATTACCAATTGCACTAAGCTTGTAAGAAGCTTATGACAACTTGTGTGAAGAAGTAGTGAAAGTCAAGAAATTGTTTAATAAACTGATAGGTGTGGAGAACAATCTGGCAGAAGCCCTAAAGATGTCAGAAGTAGAGATATCTAGATCTCTCGGGAAAGTTAAAGCACTTAAAAATGAGTTGATTATATGCAAACAGTTATAAGAACCGTCAACAACACATAAACTTGATGAGTTGTTGAAAGCTCAAAGGGTTAAGATACATGACACATGAAAACTCCATCAATAATACATTTGTATCTTCCTTCTCCAAATGGATTACCTTTATAAAGGGTAAGGAATCTTTCATGTTAAAAGACTTTCACTACTTCTTCACACAGTCCAAAATGATAAATTAAAAGGTAAGTTTATTCCTACTTGTCACCATTGCGGAATTGAAGAACAAGTAAAAAAAAAACTGTTTTGTAAATAAAAAATCAAAATCTAGAGTACAAAGTTGATTTAGTCTTAAATCAATTATGTACTATAGAAAGGAAAATTAATAAATTAATAGGTTGTGAAAAATCTAATGAGACTGAAAGTTCAAACAGAACAAAAATGAAAAATCAATGTGTAGTTAAGAAAAAGGAAATATGTTTAGTAGTGCACACTTAACTAAAAACTATGAATAAAAATTTATGGTTTTTAAATAGTGGTTGTTCTAGACATATGTCAATATATAAAAAGTTGATTTAAGAAATTTGAATTCATGAATGGTGATTCAGTGACCTTTAGAAATGGAAGCATAACTACCATTAAAGGTAAAAGAAATGTTGAAATTCCTGGTTTACCTATTTTTCATAATGTTTAGTTTGTAAACGGCCTTAAAGCTAACGTATTAAGCATAAGCAAATTTTGTGATGGAATCATAGTGTGCAGTTTTCTAATGAAGAATGCAACATCTACAATTGTCCTAGCAAGTTAATCATGATAGGTACCAGAACTTTAGACAATTATTATGGAATTTCTACCTTGACTACCTTAGGATGTCACAAGGATACATGGGATAATCTTGATCTTTGGCATCAACGCCTTGGTCATATCAATTTTAGAGATTTATCAAAAATTTATAGAAGGAAAGTTATATGAAAAATATCAAATATGCAAACAGTCAAGTCAATGATGTGTGAAGCATGTCAAAAAGGAAAACAAACTAAAGCTCAACACAAAAAGACTATTAATATTTTGACATCAAAACCACTTGAATTATTACACATAGATTTAATAGGTCCAACTCAAACCGTGGGTATTGGTGGAAAAAAGTATATCATAATCATTGTAGATGATTATTCAAAATATACTTAGGCTATACTATTAAGAGATAAATTTGAATCTTTTAATTTTGCTAGAAAATTGTTCAGAAGATTGCAAACAAAAAGAATCTCTATATCTATAGAATATGTAGTGATTAAGGGAAAGAATTTAAAAATACTAATTTTTCATATTTTTATGATGAATATGGTATACATCAAGATTTTTCTGTTGCAATCACTCTTCAATAAAATAATGTAGTTGAGAGGAAGAATAAAGTTGTACAAGAAATGGCTCAAACAATGTTGAATGGCAAGAAAGTTGCAATGCACTTCTAGGGGGGAGCTATCAACACAGATGTCTATATTTTAAATCGTGTTGTATTTAGTCTAGGTATAAAACTCACTCTTTATGAGTCATGGAATCACAAAAGGACAATGATAAAATACTTCAAAGTATTTTGAAGTTCTTGCTACATGTCAAGAGATGGAGAAAACTTATAAAAGTTTGATAGCAAAAGTGATGAAGCAACTTTTAAGGCATAATATAATTTGAAAAGGTTGATAAACTATCATGTTTGAGTTTGTTTTAAGTTTGGAAGTCATAGAAACTTTTAAGAATGCTTAATGGTTGATTAAAAAAAAAGAAGATAAAAGTAAGAATGATTATTTAAAAACTAAAATAGTGTATTTTTTATTACTGGAATGAATGAAGTTTAGTTAATAAATCATTCTTTGAATTGATTGCTTATTAGAGATTCTTTGATAAACTTTTAACATATATATTGATTTAAGGCCTTGTTTTAGAATAAACAAGCAAAGATTTTGGAGAAATTTGATGAGTTTAAGATATATAAATACCATGTATCTCATTTAAATTTGTTTAGTAGTTAGGGTTTTTTTTTTTTGTAAATTTCATGTATTTAGGCTTTTTTAATTTATTTTTTCTTTGTGTTATGTTTGAGTGAATAATAGAAAAAAGAATTTTTTTTGTAGCAAAATCATAAATCAATTAAAATTCTTAATAGGAATTATACATAATCAAAAGAAATCAAAAGAAGATACATTTTTAGAAAAACATTCAATTTTTCTATTATGCTATTCCTTCTTTGATTCTTAGAGTAGAATCTAACTCAAAGGACTATAATTCATATGTTTATTACTTGGCCCAAACTAGCTTCCATCAAAGAGAAACTTGGACAACAAAACATTGACATGATATAATCATATATGAAAATAGTTATTTATGTATTAAGTTAACTCTACTAATTGAATTGAACATGCTAAGGAATAACTATGTGGCATACCATATATGATTGAAAATACATAAAAGTCTAGTTTCTAGATAATTTTACGGTTCATGATTTTGAGTATAACACCTCATCACTATATTTACTAATTGAAAAGGCAAATAAAACCTACTTATTTACTTTCATTTCACCGCCATCATTAAACCACTATAATTTATAAGATATGGAATGCTTGGTAATGTGCAACTTTAACTTTCTCACCAATTCAATATTAGCTATATTAGTGCAACTACCACCATGTATAATTAAGTTGTATACCTTATTATGAATATGGCATCTCGTGTGGAATATGTTCTCCCTTTGACATTTTGAATCATTTACCTTGACATGCATATTCAGTATTCTCCTCACCACAAGTGTCTCTCCCTTAACCAGATACTCAACATATACATCATCATCATCCTCCAATGGTAGCATTTTCTCCTCTTCATCCTCCTCATTAGTCTCAACCTCATTATTAGCTTTCATGACAATGACTCTTTTATTTAAACACTATAAAGCAACATGACCAAAACCCAAACAATGAAAGCATTTATTGTCATGGTTACGAGAAGTAGGAGTACTATTGTTACTTTTAACAACGACCGGGGTGTCTTCTTCTCTTTAGGGTATTCAGCCTTGCCCTCCTTATTCTACTGTGATGGACCACGCTAATGTTAGCCTTCCAATTGGGGTTTCAAGGGGTTTAATGGTTGGCTTTGCTGAATGGTACCCTTCCATTTAAGTTATTTCTCCACATTCACAACCATATGCACCATCTCCACATAATGATACAACTCCACAATATAAGTTATATCATTTTTAAGATCATTGCAAGTTCCATCTCCTTAAAGTATCTCATTAACACTCTTTATACCTTGACTCAAACTGTACAACCTTTAATACAATTCTCTATAATAGGGTTAGGCAAACATCTCCTTCTCATAATTCCTCATGTAGTTTGTCACTAACTGGTCCCACCACACAATGACATAGTCAATAAAAGTAAGCTTGATTTTCTTGGGCTCTGGATAATTATGACACTAAAATATCCACTCCACCTTCTTTTCCCATTCTAAATAAACTTTAGGACCATTTTTCCCTTGAAAAAATAGTATTTTCAACATAATTGTACACAAATCTCAACATTAGATCATTTGTTGGCATTTAAAAAGAAGGTTAGAAATGAATATAATAAATGTATTCTATCAAAATAATTCTTAAAAAATAATTTGGAATGGAAGAATATAAGAATTCAAAATATGAAAATAGTCCCTTAACTAGAAGGGTCTATAAGTTATTGTTAAAGTTTTTGAGGGAGGTAATATCACCAAGCTAACAAAGATAGGAAACTGCATTATCGATCAGTTAATGGTTGATATTTAAGAAATATTAAGTTGGTAGATGGTGTTACTAAAGGAACTAAGGGATTCACCTAGAAATTACAACCATAACATTACTCCAAAAATATATCGATGGTATTTCAAGTATAATTAATTAGACTTGAATTCCTGAATTGTTCTAATCTATTGTCCAAAAATATATCGATGGTATTATAGCATGAGTTCAAAATATTAAACAATAAGTTAATACATAAAAAAAAGAACATTATTATGCGAATAAGATAGAAAAAATTATGGTTGTATTTCATAAATATCTAGTACATAATCATTGTTTAGTTGAGAAACAACTAATGATCCTTGCTCTAAATGATTCCAAAGATGAATAAACCCTATATAGGTCATTTGAAGCCTCTTTGTTGATGGTCTTTATAGACTAAGAAGAATGAAGTTCGTTTTCTCTTACTTCTAGAGAGATTTTTTTTTACATGATTCATGACTTTAATCTCTCTAAAACTTAGATTAACCTTTGTAACAGCCCGGCCCAACTTGCCATATATTGTCCGCTTTGGGCCTTACCGCCCTCATGGTTTTGTTCCTAGTGACGCGAGCCCACTTCTGAGCCTGACGCCCCAAAATGCGTATGACAAGTTAGCAACCAGCACTCTTAATAAGGCCAGTCATCACTCCCTCACCCGTCGATGTGGGATCTTACAATCCACCCCCTTAAGGAGCCCGACGACCCCATCGGCACAACTGGACAGCCAATGAGGTCGACTCTGATACCAAATGTAACAGCCCGGCCCAACTTGCTATATATTGTCCGCTTTGGGCCTTACCACCCTCACGGTTTTGTTCCTGGTGACGCGAGCCCACTTCTGAGCCTGATGCCCCAAAACGCGTATGACAAGTTAGCAACCAGCACTCTTAATAAGGCCAGCCATCACTCCCTCACCCGCCGATGTGGGATCTTACAACCTTAGCCTTAGTAAACTCCTTCTCTACCCTATCTAATTTTTCCCTTATAAAAACCACATTGGCTTCTTGAGAATGGACCTATAAGGAAACTTCTTTAAAGGACTAGTTAACCTATTGGATAGTTGAATACTCATCTTCCTATTAATATCTCTATGCTATAAAAAAGTCATGGATAGCCTCATAGTTTTGTAACATTTTTGTTGTATATCTCTACTAGTAAATAGAGGATCAATATCCTTTCATAATTGTACCAAGACTTTCTTAACACAATCATAGATAGTTGTTCTAACACCATGACCTTTTTTTCTTCAACAATAGATGCAAAAGCATCAATATAGTGGTTCTAATGTTATTGAGGAAAAAAAACTTTAGCCCTTAAAGACTCCTCAAAGGTATTAACCTTTAGACCATTAAAAAGATGATTGACTGATGAAATAAGCTAATCTCTTAAGCTATTTTTAATATAGTTAACCTTTATATTCACCTCATACCATTAAAGTGGGAGGATATGATCACTCATGATGTTAGTTAGTGGTGGGGCGCATCAAATAATAGGAGCAACGATGTTAATATCCTTTTTTTTTCCTTGTTTTTCTCTACCTCTATTATCTTCTAAGCTAGAAAGGTACTTTTTTAGTAAAGCATTTACCCTAGTAAACATAGTTTCCTATAGGGTGCACTCACTTTTGACACGAATAGCACATACCTTGAGAAGTTTAATTATTGAAGACTTAGGAGTACTAACTCTAAAAATAGGTAGTGAAGGATTTTTTTTAGTAGCATTGGGAATTGGTTGAATCTTTTTTGAATGACCAATAATAGAATAAGGTAGTGTTTCAACACATTTAACACCTGTAACTTCAAGAGTTGCAACAATGATAGGAGGTGATATTTTTTTAAAAAAAAGTCTCATAGTCAATGATGTTTGCATAACAAAACTCTATTATCATCTCTATAGAAAAGAGTAAAAGAGGAGGTGTAATTGAAGCAACTGGCACCTATTCAACAACCAAAAAAAAAATAAGTATGGATGCTAAAATACTTAATAAAAGTTTATGTGGAATTTAATAAGATATATTAACCTAGGCCTAGTTCTTAACTTAACAATGAGAGCTTTATCAACACTATCATTTTCTAAGATAAGAGGATTTTAAGGTTTTTTAGGGTCCATTATTAGTTTAAGTTGAGGAAGTAATAGAGGTTAAGAAGTTGGGAATGAAAAAGCATCATAAAACATAAACAGATAACCAATTACGATCAAAATAATTAAAGATAAGTGTTCTTACATGAGATTTATTAAGTAGGCCATTTGTTTAGCCTTCTAACTCAAACATTAGAGGTTTTCATGCTACTACCTTTAATAGAAGACTCCTTATAAAAAAAAAAAACCTTTCTACTATTTTTTTTATGGATGAAATATATAGTATATTTATAGTCTTCTTGTACAAAAAAGAAAATCTTAGACAATAACCCATGATAAGTGAGAAGTCTTGTATATTGAATCAAGCAAAATAGTGTTCAACCATTTTAGTAACTCTTTCAACTCTATCTAAGCTATTAAAAGTTGTCATGTTTGAACCAGTCATGTTTAATGTATAATATTTTAGGAAAAGGATACCTTGGATGAATCTCAAATGTATTTTTATATAAAAAAAAAAGGCTGGTAAGGTTCACAATAACAATAGTTGTTCTTTGACACTAAATCAATCGCTAGCCCAAAGTTTAGATCTTATATGTTAAAACATTTCTCTAAACTATTGTGTTTCCTTTTCATAATCCAACCTTTTATATTTAGGAAGTAAGACTCATAAAGATCTTGTCCTCGTAAATACAAGAATAAACATCAAATACCAATCCTCTTTGTAAGATACATAAAGGTTTTTATAAATCTTTTAAAAGAAGGATTCTCAAATAAGTTTTTAGTAGACTATTTTCTATGCAAATAGAATTTGGGTTCAAGATTGCTTTAATATTGCTAAATTCTTCAAAATAGACAATAACCCAAGCATATATCCATCATAAGACTTTATAATTAATGTCTTCCACTATTAAAAGGTGATTTTCACATCTAGTTTGACATTCTTCTAATGCCTTATAAATATGACTTAGTACAAAAGGTCTTAAGACAAGTATCCTACCTTTGGTTAAAGTTAGTGCCATTTTTAGGTAAGCTTTAATTGATTTCTTGGACTTAAAATAGATTAGTATTTGTATATCTAATGTAGTAAGAAGGGTATAATATTTATATTTACCTTTTTTCATCAATGCATTGAATTCATAAGCACCTAGTAATAAGCCCATGAAGGGACTTGTATAGGTTTGGGTAGAAGCATAATTCTCCTTAATTGCTAGTTATAGGCTTCTCATTAACAAAGTAATAGTTCACATCCTATACTTGAAGAGGAAGATATTGTTGGACTTTAACCATAATAGAGGAAGAGTGGCTAATAGTTGCCTATAAGAGTTTAGCTGATTTATGATAGTTGAATAACATTAAATCTTTATTATAGCCTACCTAACCATGATATACAACAGGCAAGGGAAAGGGCAGTACTTAGTCATATTGGAATTGGCTTCATCAATTTATTAAGATTTACATAGTCATCTTTTAGGGGAATCCTTTCTTTTTTAATAACAAGAACAAAATGGTGATATTCTTTTTCTTTTGGTATTTTTTCATAAAATAGGTTGAGATATTCTCTATCATGTCTCATAGTACAACACTAGCAATAGACTAGTTGATATTTGGCAAGCAATATACGTTGTTTTAGTTTTACTAATAAGGAAGAATCATGGATTTTAATGAAGAAGAGCTCGACGATGCCATTATTATTTTTAAAAGGAAGGGAGATTATTTAAGGTTCTTGATTAAGTCTTTAATGAAAAATCTCTAAAGCTCTAAGGGAATATATGAATTTTTTGTTGAAGATAAAGAATTATATGTAATTTAAGAACCCTATAAATCACGCCTAAAAGCCAGAGCATGTGAAGTTTTTTAAATTAAATTTGATTGACTAAAAAGTTTGACATATCATGTATATTTTAAAAACATGATCGACTAATTTAAGGTGACCAATTTTATTATTTACCATATTATATTTGATTGATTTGATTAATCTATTTTAGTATAAGTGTGATTGGTTAATATTTCTTCATTTAAGAAATAAAGCAACTTAAAGACATTTTTTACATCAAAAATAAACATACATAAGTCAAATAAGAGCAACAATGATTATTCACCAGCAAACTAGGGAATAGAGTTGAAATCAATTGTGAATTAGAAGAGTTGAATGATTTGAAAGAGTTCTTAATCAATTAGGAGAGTTGAAAGAGTAATCAGCTAAGAGATCATATATTATGATTAACCTAAAGAAGTGATAGATCAACATATTTTAAATATACGCACACAACTAGAAGATATAATTCTATTTAGAGTAGAAGTCCTCAATATAATAACTAATCAAAAGTCAGAGATTGGACCAGGATTCAAGTAAGTATCAATAGAAATGGAATTTAGCTTATATTATGATTTAATAAGTCTTTTTATCTTTTAACAATATCTATATAAAATTAGAAATACCTATATAAGTAGGATTTAAACTTTGTAACATTACTAATTGATTAGTACTTAAAAATATATTTTTATCAAGGTTTTATGTCATCATTTTGCACTTGAAGTATCAATATCTCCTTAACTAGAGCATGTTTTATAATAACATGTCTAATAATATAAGATACCTTTAATTTATGGTAAATGTTCATCTTAAATGCAAGCCTATCACATAAATCAAAGAATTTATTGATGAGTTTAACTACTGAAAATGAGAAGACAAAGAGATGGCTAAGCTTAGAAAAGATATGCTAGTTCAATCCAAACTGGAGCACCATTTGGTTATTGGATCATAACTAGAGCTATAGAAGTTGGATTTAGGTCTAGTTTATATGTATGGAAAGCTAAGACATAGGCCTAAAACTTTCATGAGAGTCCAGGATTTTAAAGTTCCATTTTCGAGTTCAAATGGTCGCGACAACGGAGAAGTCAGAATCTGTCCTGCAGCCCAGACACTGTTCGGTGTTCAGCCCATATCTCACATTCTAGAAGTTCAATTGTGCCGATTCTTATTTTTTTTGGAAAGTTGAGACAATTTCCCAGAACTTTCATATGGACTATCTGTTCAAATTCTAATGTTAGTAATGATGTTTTGTTCAGATAAGAAGATAAGGATTGTCACCAAGTTAAGATATGGTCACCCACTCAACAATTAGTCATCAAATCAATAGTTCTGAATTTTGGCTTATAAAAGAAGGCATTTGCCATGCATTTAGGCATCTTGCTTTTCAGATCAAGATGATGTTCTTACTTTCTCTCTTTATATTTTTGTAATACTTAAGTTTTGCTTTCATTAATCTCTTGTTTATGCCTTTCATTTCCTTTACTATACTTATATAATCATGTTCTCATCTTGTTTATTTATGTTTCTCTCTTTTATTATGTTTAGTTAAGTTTATTATATCAAGGTGAAAAGGTTATACTAATGGTGTAAGAATAAGTATAGTGTAAACTCAACATGGATGTTTGATACTAACATGTTTTGTATTTATTATCTTATTCACTCTTAATACTTTGTTTGTTAAATGTTTAATCTAAATTTATGTTGTACAACCCTTGGTACAACAAATACTTGATCCTTTCATAACCAAATGTATGGTATAACTGACATCTGTGTGATGAAAGGAACTTGATTTGTTGTTAACATAAATTAACATTATTAATACCTGACAACATTTACAAGTATTAGCATTATTCGAATAAGATAACTAATATAATCATGTTAACAATTTATAATCCGATTGGAACCTTCTTCGTGTGTGGTTTCCAGTTAAGTAATAAAAAGAGTTTATACTATACTTATTTGAAATACCATTAGTGGATCCTCTAACCTTGACAATTGTTTTATCTTTGTTTAATCCTTACATCAATATTCCATAAAATTCTCATAAACTCTTTATTTTATTAAATATATATATTATTTGTAATTTATATAGTTCAACTCCTTATGGTTCGACCTCGATCTTACCGGGTTATTTATTACTTCGACACTCCTACACTTGGGAGAAGACATCAATCTTTTGGTCGTGTCAAGTTTGGTGCCGTTGCCGGGAAGGTAAGTTATTGTATAAATTATATATTTCTTTTATTTTCACTTTTATTTTTTTTTCTAATCTTTGTTTCTTCTTTTTCTTTTTCTTTTCTTTCTACACTTGCATGAGAGTCTGGACACGCACATTAAGTGGTAGATTTTCTAGGAAATCCTCATCATTTTCAGAAAACATGGCTGAAGAGAATAATTAGTCGTTTCATAATAAGAATAATGAGAATAACCGTGTTAGAACACTTAGAGACTACATGAATCCAACAAGAACAAGTGCGCGATCATGCATAGTTTTTCCCATTTGTGCTTGGGATGAAATGCAACAACAATTTTTAAAGAAGTTTTTTCCGTCTCATAGAACAAACTCTTTCAAAAGATAAATCACCACATTCACTCAAAAACCAGGAGAAACATTTTACCAATGTTAGGATAGGTATCGAGATTTGCTTAATACTTGCCCTCATCATGGTTTTGAAATATGGGGATTGGTTTGACATTTTTATGAAGGGTTAACACCTAAAGATAGACAAATGATAGAATTGATGTGCAATGGAACTTTTGAAGATAAAGACCCTGATGAAACAATGGAGTACCTAAACTTGTTAGCTGAAAATGCTCAAAATTAGGACACTACAGGTACTTATAAGGCACCGGGTAAAACTCAATCTCATACATCTAGTGGAGGTATGTACAGCCTTAGAGAAGATCATGACCTCCAAGCCAAATTTGCATCTTTAGTTAGAAAAGTCGAGGTACTAGAATTAAAAAAGAATGGTCAATTAAAATTTGTTCAGGAAATTGTGTGTCAAATTTGTGAAACTAATGAACACTCAACCAATGGTTGTCAAACTTTGTCTTCTTTTAAGGAATGTCTCCATGAACAAGTCAATGCTTTAAACAGTTTTCAATAGCCAAATCATGATCCATACTCACAAACATACAACCATGGTTGGAGAAATCACTCAAATTTCAGTTGGAAGAGTGATAACAATAATGCACAAACTTCACACCGCCGTTTCAAGCACACCATAATTTTTAAAATTCTTATGGATATGCATCTCCTTATGTTCCCTCTCCTAGAAGAAATCTTGAGAAAACTTTGTATGCATTCATTAAAAAGCAAGAAACAATCAACACTCAACTTGCTCAAAGCATAATAGATTTTAAAGATACTCTTGCAAAATTCACATTTACTCTCAGCTTTCAGGAGAAAGGTAAGTTTCCATCTCAACCACAGCAAAATCCCAAAGGACAATACAATTCAAGTGCAAGCAGCTCTAGAAGCCAACACATAGATCAAGTCCAATCAATCATTACTCTCCATAGTGGTAAGGTTATTGAAAAACTCATTCTTGAACCTTGTGTGAGAGATGATGAGTCAATCTCTCAGGGTAAGGAAGGGGTTAAACCTGAATATTGCAAAGAAAAGACCGATTCCCCACCAGTACTTCCATTTCCTCATGCCATAACCAAATAAAGAGAAGTCAATCACGATTCTGAAATCTTTGAAACTTTCAAACAGGAAGAAATCAAAAGCCTGTGTGTGTGTGTGTGTGTGTGTGTGTATTAAAGAGTACTATAAAATTGTTCATAAAATCTTGTTAAGTTTTTTTTATTAATATAATTCTTTAATATGATATTAGAATCTTAACAACTAAATAATCATGAGTTTAAATCCTACCATTTTCATATTAATTGATAAAATTAAACATAAGATAATATGAATTTATTATGTTTCAAGCCTAAAAAATCTTTAGTTGAGTAATGTATTAAAAAAATAGATAGAAAAATATTTTTAAAAATTCCTTTAATAAATTAAATACTTAAATATTGTACTTCTTATTTAAAAATAATGTCAAGGTTGTTATAAAAAATATGGCAAAGTGATTGTCGTGAAAAAAAGGTACTCAAAAGAACAGCCCTAGAATTAGAGGACACTGTTTAACTAAAAAGAAATGTGAATCTATGTGTAACATTTATTAATGTTTTATCTATGATGTAAGAAAAACATCTTCCAGTATAATGGTATTTATCTAATTAGCGCACAGATTTTGTAGGTCTTTATGTATTTATTAAGATCATAAAAACTAATGAATTGTCTTTTAAAATCCCATCAATAGCGTTTCTTGGTATTGTGAATGCATAAGAAATATTCAGAAGTTCAAATATTTGATCAAGAAACACTGTGACTTTGTTCTTCAAGGTGTTATTGAGAGAGAGAGATAATATTTTAATCTCATTTCCAATTATTTATTTATTTATTTAGATATTTAAACCAATTTATACATATATTGACTAATTTTATAAGCTCTAAAATTAACGATCATATAAACTTTTAATTATTTTAAGGTTTGTAAGACTAATTTTATAAGCTCTAAAATTAACGATCATATAAACTTTTAATTATTCTAAGGTTTGTAAAACTCAAATTAGTAATTTGAATGAAGTAAATCTAGAGCATGATCAGTTAAACTATATCTCTCAAAATTCATTTACAATTATTAAGATATCATGGAGCACTTACGTTTCAAAAATATTTTGTTTATTCAATAAACACATGTAACCATAGTTTTGAAACCCGACCCGGTCATCGATCCGGTCAAGTGATCGGGTCACGGGTCAGATGAGTTGACCCGGGTCAACAAAAAAAAAAACAGCTTTTGTGCTCTTGATGCCTAATAACAAGAATAATTGGCGGTTTCAAATTTGCAATAGTCACTGGCTACCCTTCCTGTCCTGTGAGACACAGTTTTCTCAACCAATTAATGAGCGATTATTATAGAATTTCTACACGCCATTATCCCAGTTGCTACAAGATCTAACAATATATTAACTTCAAAGATTTACTAATTTTTTTATTTAATATCAAATATATTTTTAAAAAATAATTTAACTTTAAAAAACTATTGTAAACATACAACATCATCCATCACGACAGCTTAATTATTTTATCTACACACAAAATTGAAATCCATCCTGGAAATTATAAATGATTGAAACTTTTCCCATTCTGCTTTCTCACAATCCTGAATAAAAACCCAGTTATCCTAGTTGAAAGGCAAAAGGGAGTGTTTATTTTGATCGAAAAGATTGAAACTTTGGTTTTGTTGTTTGAGAGGGAGAGAGAGAAGATGGGTGATAAAAATGATGGCTTGGGCTTGAGTTTGAGCTTGGGATATGCTACACAACGGAATCATCATTAGCAGCCTTCTTTGAAGCTAAATCTCATGCCTTTGGATTCACAAAACAAACATAAAAAAACTTCCTGGACTGACCTCTTTCAATCACCAGGTACCTGTTTTGTTTCTTCTTGTTTTTGGGCTCTAAAAAAACAAGCTTTCAGTACTGTCTTTGATTCAGATCTGTGTTTTCGGTTAATTACAGGATTCCCATTATTGTTTTTGTTATTGCAGATAGAACATGTGAATATGTGATACGAGGTTGTTTCAACGAGGGATTGACATGAACAGGGTACCGGCAGCTGTGGCAGATTGTGATGACGAAACAGGGGTTTCTTCACCAAACAGTACACTATCCAGCTTGATTAGTGGTAAAAGAAGCGAAAGAGAACAGATTGGAGAAGAAACAGAAGCAGAGAGAACCTCTTGGCATCTTGGGTACTATTGGTTGCAGTTTTCGATCTGGGTAGGGATTCTTGGTTGTCTAAGAGTAACCATTGCTTATGTTATGCTGCACTATAGTTAATTGACCGGGTCACACCCGGGTTTGACCGGGTGGACCGGGTTCCGGGTCGACCCGGCGGGTCGATTGGGTTTCGCCGGGCCAATTCCCAAGCGGGTTTTTGCCTCCACCCGGACCGGTCCCAGGCCCGGGTCGGCCGGGTCCCGGGTCGACCCGCCGGGCCGGTCCGGGTTTTAAAACACTGCATGTAACCAAATAATTTTGCAATCTAGCATTCATCATATATATATATATATATATATATATATATATGTGATACGAGGTTGTTTCAACGAGGGATTGACATGAACAGGGTACCGGCAGCTGTGGCAGATTGTGATGACGAAACTGGGGTTTCTTCACCAAACAGTACACTATCCAGCTTGATCAGTGGTAAAAGAAGCGAAAGAGAACAGATTGGAGAAGAAACAGAAGCAGAGAGAACCTCTTGGCATCTTGGGTACTATTGGTTGCAGTTTTCGATCTGGGTAGGGATTCTTGGTTGTCTAAGAGTAACCATTGCTTATGTTATGCTGCACTATAGTTAATTGACCGGGTCACACCCGGGTTTGACCGGGTGGACCGGGTTCCGGGTCGACCCGGCGCGTCGATTGGGTTTCGCCGGGCCAATTCCCAAGCGGGTTTTTGCCTCCACCCGGACCGGTCCCAGGCCCGGGTCGGCCGGGTCCCGAGTCGACCCGCCGGGCCGGTCCGGGTTTTAAAACACTGCATGTAACCAAATAATTTTGCAATCTAGCATTCATCATATATATATATATATATATATATATATATATATATATATATATATATATATATATATTCCACTCTCTCTCAATAATTCACTACAAGAAGTCAACGACTTCCTTTATACCCAAATTATCCCACTATGAATTATTTTTGTATTATTCTTATTGACTAGGACTTAGACTCTCTCTCTCTCTCTCTCTCTCTCTCTCTCTCTCTCTCTCTCTCTCTCTTTGGGTAACCTGGAATGTCCGGACTACCTTACGCGCACCACAACTAATCCCCGGATCCACTAAATACCCTACAAGCCTAGTAGGCAGGTAAGACACCGCGAGGATGACAAGTGTGCACGCTGAGGCTCGAACCCATGTGATAGAGACAGGAAACCTTGCCTCTGCCGCTGGGCTACAAGCCCCTCTCTCTCTTACATGGCCAGGTGAGGAACAAATTAAAAACTGTATATGGTTGTCTCTACAAATTAAAAACTTCTTACTGTTCATGGGTTAAGAACACTACAGTATAATTTTTATAAATTAATACTAGATAAATTAAAAATCTTAATTAATTTTTTTATTTATATTAAAAATTTAAATTTATATAATATCTCGATTAATTGATGTAATAAAATTTAAATTTAAAACAAATTGTCATGGTGTGATAAATATTCTTTTGCGATTATGTGATTGATGTAATCGAATTATTGAGAGACATAATTTTTCATAAACTCTTTTTGATATAAGATTCAATTTCAGGTAAAATAATATAAATATATAACTAAATTAATCAAGATCTAAAACATCCAAAAAAAATATAAGTTTGTAATATAAAATTAAAAAATTTACATATATTATAAAAAGATACTCCACGTGATTTTATTTTTTTCTTATAATTCACATTTGCAAGACTTCATATATTAAAAACGTTATAGGATCTTTTTATTATCAACATTTTGAAATATCTTTTTTTTAGTATAAGTAACCAAACAATCATTCAACAAACCATCATCGTAACTAACCATAAATTATTTATTTTAACCAACTAACACATAACCATAAATTATTTATTCGTCAATTTCTCACGGTTGTTTTTCAAGTTACATTGAAAACTTAACTACAACTAAACAACTTAATTAAATCTATTTCAATCATCATCAAAACAACAACACATTCTAAATATACATAGCTAACTAACATATACTTTGGTTTTCAAAGTTCTCATTGCCCTTTAAATGGCCGGCTCTACTTTTACCATAAACACCTAATTTTTCTTCTTGAATTATGCTTTATTTATAATCATTTACATTCTATTCCATCCCAAGAACATCACATTTTTATAATTTTTTGTAGCACTGGCCAACAATTTAAAGGGAAAGAAGAAGCTGAATTTCCAATTTTCCCAACTTATTTATGAAAATACCATTAAAGAGTTTACATGTTATATTTCATTTGACTATTGATATTCTCTCATTGCCCTTTTCAAATTTAGATTACCCTAAAAGTTTAACTCAAGATAGAGCAATATGTCAAGAGGCTCCTCTTAAAGTTTCAACTCAATCTAATAGTCGAATTGAGAGTTATGTTCAATAGCATTTAGTCAATAAGTGATTTTACATCAAAATCTAAATTTTCTTACTCAATCATTACTAGAACTATATCAGTTACTTTTACTAAGTTCTCAAGACCATTTTCTTATTCTAAAATATATTTATTTTTTAAATTTCATCATTTGTTTTATTTATAGACTTAGTATAGTTTCATGATAACATTATTGATTTTTAACCGAGGTTTAAACCAATATTTTTTCATGTAGTTCTTTCTTAACTTTTATTTTTTATTTCCATTATAATTTCTTGAAATTATTTTCTCAATCTAAAAAAATATTTATTTCAAATTTTTGGCTAGCCCAAAGATTAAAAGAGAAAGACCAAATTTATAGGAAAACATATTGATTGCAGGTTAATTAATTTGAAAGGATAATTACATAGTTGTGTGCTAATTTACAACTTTTCTCAATTGAATATATATATATTATAATTTCTTCATTTGAGTAAGTTATTTTTTTTCCAAGAGCTCGAATCATATACCTTCTTCTATGACCTTAACTTCTTGTTGATACACTAACACGTTCACTTTAGTATATAGTATAATCTTTTTCATTATGATACATTTAAAAAAACTTTTTGACAAAAATTATATTTAGCCTCTTTTTATTATTCTTTTTTATTTTGCTTTTTTTAAAATTATATTTTATATCATGTATTATGGAATGTGTTAAAATAGAAAATATTGTATTATTAATGTATTGAGTTATCGTGTGTAGCATACTACATTGTAATTATATAAATAGCAGAGGTGGCTATCTCATTAGGTTAAGTCTTTTAATTATCATAAACCTTGTTTCAACTTGATATCAGAGCCAATTTATCTTAACAGGTTTATTCTTCAAATGACAACCCCTCTAATTATTTTATATTGCTACTGCTTTAAACAAAATCATCTGCAACGCTACTGCTTCTCTGCAACGCTACTGCTTCTCTGCAACGCTGATTTATTCTTCAAACGGGCTTCTCTACAACAAAATCATCTCCTCTGTTTATTGTCCATTGTTACTCCTCCATCAGCAACGATACTGCTTCTTTGCAACGCTAATTTTCTGCCTCACGATCAGCATGTTATTACTTGCTTCATTGTGCTATTGTTTTTGCATTCTTCTGCTATTTCTTTACTACTACTCTAGAGTCAACTTCTATTTTTTCTACTCATCTTCTAAAATAGGGATCCTTCGGTTTTTTTTTGTAGTTAGCACCACTGGCAGTCCTTCTTCTCCCAACACCAATGTCAGCGTTTCTTCTCCCAACATTAATGCAATCATGCTTCCCTCTGCTGCGACAGCTTCCTCTCTCAAATACACAGCAGGTCATCAACCTCAAACTCACCAATTCCAATTATCTATTTTGGTGTGTGCAGATAAAGCCATATCTAATTGGCCAAGGGGTGTTCTCGTTTGTCGATGGCTCGCATTCCTGCCCTTCTCTGCTTGATATGTCCAGTCACTCTACTGCCGCCTCTACCAACATTAATTGTTATCCTTCCCAAGCATTTCTTATATGAACACAACAAGATCAACTCATACTCAGTGTTTTACTCTCATCTCTCTCCATTGATGTTCTTCACCTTGTGGTGGACTGCCCAACATCGGCAAGTGTTTGGAGCACTCTAGAACGTGCCCTTGCCCTCAATCCAACCCTAAAATTATGCAATTACATGGCTCTCTCCAGGATCTTCGTCAAAGTGATGTATTATCACTCTCTACCTGCAAAAAGCTAAAGGCTTATTTGATGAACTAGCAGCAGTAGGCAGACCTATCTCCCTCACTGACTTTAATCTCTATGTTTTTTGAGGCCTTCGCGGTGAATTTTAAAATTTGGTTACTAGTCTGTGGACCAAAGCTGAGCCTCTTGCGTACTCTAAGCTCTATAGTCACTTGTCTACACATGAATTTTTACATAGAAGCTCTCTTCAATCCATTCCAACTACTGCACCGTTGTTGCCTACACCTTCCCTCTACATATATTGCATAGCGTGCCTTCGCTGGATTTAATTGTAGCGGCTCCTCTTCTCATCGAGGAAGAGGAAGAAGAGGATGCTAGAGAGGTAACTCCAGCAGTAATCATAACCAGTATCCTGGCCAGCCTTACCATGGAAACAATGGGAGCTCCTCCTAGCAGAACACCAGGAGCTACGGCAACAACTAACAGCAGCAGAAACAAGGAGGGCAACACTAGTGGCCTCAACATATTATATGTCAACTTTGTAGCAACATTGGACACTCTACATAGCAATGCTCTCAGCTTGTGCATCATGGGAATTAAGCCTCGGCCAACCTCTTCTTTAGTGATGCTTCAGCAGCAAATCCTATCATTTGGTTCCCTGATACAGGTGTGAATCAACATGTTACTCCAGACATTATCGGTATGACACATGCAAACCCTTATCTTGGTAATGATCAATTGTATATTGGTGATGGTAAGGGACTTATTATATCTAATATTGCTCATAAAATTTTGCATACTCCAAAACGAACATTTACTCTGTCTAATATTCTACATGTTCCAAAAATTAAAAAAAGACTCTTATATGTTCAACAATATTGTTGTGAAAATTGTGTCTTTTATTAGTTTCACTCTTATTTTTTCTATGTCAAGGATCTCATAACCAAGGCAGTTCTTCTTTCTGATTAGAGTAAAGATGATCTCTATATCCTTACCGAGTCCTCTGCCACATGTCTTTCTCGGGCTTTTCTGTCCACCTTTGTCGATGTTTGGCATCGTTGTCTGGATCATCCCAACTCTCGTATTCTAAGTCTCGTAGCATCAAATAAAAAGGTTGTCTATACTTCTCGTCCTTTAAATTTTCAATGTCAAGCGTGTCCGTTAAGAAAATCATCTCGCCTGTCTTTAGAACCTACGGATCATCAAACGTCTGCTCTTCTTGAACTTGTTTTTAGTGATGTGTGGGGCTATGCTCTTCGAATGGTTTTTGTTATTTTGTTTAGTTTTATGAATGTGCATATGAAATTTATCTGGTTTTATCCTTTTGTCCTCAAATCTGATGTCTTCAATGTGTTTCATCAATTTCAAGTCTTTGTCGAACGACAATTCTCTCAAAAATTTAAATATGTTCAAACTGACTGTGGTGGTGAATATCGTAAATTAAATTCATTCTTTAAAACCATTGATATTCATAATCGCCTCATATGCCCAAATACGCATGAACAGAATGGTACTATTGAGCGTCGTCGTCGTCATCATATTGTTGAAACTGATCTTACTCTTCTTGGTTAGTGTAAAGCACCTTTAAAATTTAGGACTTATGCTTTTGAAACCTCTATTTACCTCGTTAATCATATGCCCACACCGGTTTTGTGCAACAAATCTCCTTTTGAATGTCTGCTTCATCAACCACCTAATTATGATTTTTTACGTAATTTCAGATGTTTATGTTTTCCCTTCCTTCGACCTTATAATGCTCATAAGTTAGACTATCGCTCCACTCCATGTGTGTTCTTAGACTATAGTTCATCTCATCTAGGGTATCGTTGTCTTGACTTATCATCTAAGTGTCTCTAAATCTCCCGTCATGTTCGATTTAATGAACATGTGTTTCTGTTTCTCAAGTCTGCCCATCTTCCTTCACCCACCAGCCATATGCATCCGCCTACCACTATCACACACCTTTCCTTGCTCACCATCTTTCCATCTACCATACCATCAGCCCCACCACCCACATCCTCTAACCTTGTTGTCCCCTTATCACCATCTGCCTCCATATCTATTGATCATTTTGTAGGTACAAGGTCTGCAACGTCGATGCTGTCTGTGTCAACATCTCTTTCAGCTGCTGTCTCTTCAGCACAGTTATCCAGCTCTTCCTCTCCATCCACATCATCTGTCGTGTCTTCACCAGGTCTGGACCTTTTTGTTGATCTTTCCAGTTATACTCTTCCGCGGAAATCATCCCCTGTTCAGACCCCTGCTCCTCTAGCACAGCGATAGCACCCCATGGTGCTACGTCCTAGACATAATAGGACTGCCAACATCACTTCAGTCGCTGCTTCTTCCTCGCATCCTCCAGCTTCACGGGTAATGTCTCCCTCCACTCTCGAACCTTACTTTATGTGCTGCCATACTACCATGAAGTCTGAAATTGCAGCTTTACATACCAATGGTACTTGGTTCTTGGTACCTTTTGATCCCTTCATAATGTGGTTGGCTGTTAATAGGTGTACAAAATAAAGTGTCGAGTTGATGGTGTTATTGACCACTATAAGGCTCGCTTAGTTGCGTGTGGGTTCACTCAACAAGAAGGCATTGATTACTTAGAAACCTTCAGTCCTGTTGTTAAACCAACTACTATTCGGTTAGTTCATACTATTGTCATGTCTAAAGGATGATAGATTCGACAACTTGATGTTTACAATTCCTTCCTCAATGGTTCACTTTGAGAGGTTGTTTACATAGCACAACCCACAGGTTCTGTAGACTTTGCTCTGCCAAATCATGTCTGTCTTTTTCACATGTCTCTGTATGGTCTAAAACAAGCCCCTTGGGTTTGGTACACTCGTCTGAGTGACTTCCTTCAGACTATTAGTTTTTGGGCTTCCAAGGTTGATACATCTCTCTTTGTTCTGACAAGGAATCATGATATTTGCTATTTGTTTGTCTATGTTGATGACATCTTGCTTACTAGTAACAACTCTTTCTTAATTCATCGCCTTATTACCTTACTGAGTTTAAAATTTAAGCTCCATGACTTGGGTAATGCTCATTATTTTTTGGGGGTTGAGGTCACTCCTACCAATGTAGGACTCATGCTGAGTCAACATAAATATGTTCTTGATATTCTCTGTCATGTTGGTATGTCGTCCTAAAAACCTGTTGATACATTAGCCTCTATTTCCAAGCTTGATCTGTCATCTACTGTGTTATTCTCATATCCCACTTGCTTTTGATAAATTGTTGGTGCTCTTCAGTAACTCACATTTACTAGACCGGACATCTGTTATGTTGTCAACAAGGTCTGTTAGTTTATGCATGCTCCTACTGAGAGTCAATGGGCTGTTGTTAAACGTATCTTGCGTTACTTAAAAGGTACGTCATCTTATAGCATCCACCTTACTCATGGCTCCTCTTTATCCCTTCATGGGTTCACTGACGCCGATTGGGTGGGGAGTGTTGATAATTGCAAATCTACTAGTGGATATATTGTTTCTCTTGGTACCACCCCTGTTTCATGGAAATCTAAGAAGCAACGCGTTGTTGCTCGCTCCTCCACTGAAGTAGAGTATAAAGCTTTAGCTGATGGTATTGCTAAGGTTCTTTGGTTACGTTATCTTCTAACAGATTTGTGTTTTTCCCCTAGTTCTGTTACTATTATCTGGTGCGATAATTTGGGTGCTACTTATCTGTCTGCTAATCTGATTTTTCATACTCGAACAAAACATGTTGAAATTAATTATCACTTTGTTCATGATCGAGTGGCCAAAAAGAAGATTCAGATTTGCTTCATCTCCTCCAAAGATCAATTAGAAGATGTTCTTACTAAGCCACTCTTTTAGCTTACATTTGCTCTTTTACGTTTCAAGCTTCATGTAGATAACTCACCTTCAGCTTGAAGAGATGTAGTATCGAATATGTTAAAATAGAAAATATTGTATTATTAATGTATTGACTTATCATGTGTAGTATGCTACACCGTAACACATTTACTGCTCTAATTATATAAATAGCAAAGGTGGCTATCTCATTAGGTTAAGTCTTTCAATTATCATAAACCTTATTTCAACTTTATGTAGTTTATAAATTTGTAGCATTTTACATTCTTATCTTAGCACGCAAAAAAAAAAGTTAACAAAAATATCATGTAAATATATTATTTACAGAATTGTCATTATATTCCATTTAATAACTAAAAAATCATTTCAATATCAATATTATACCTTTTCCATCACACATATAATTGCCATAAAGGACTTTAGAAACAATACTATGATGACAAAATGCTTGATTGGTTTAATAATTTTGTTAGCATTCATGAAATAGATGAAGATGGTGCTCATTTCCAGATTAAACAAAAGATAATGTCAGATGAAGAAAAAGCTTTCGAATACCAAATTGTAACAGCAGCCTAGTGGAATACTCATGGGAACAAATTACTATATATATATATATATATATATATATATATATATATATATATATATATATATAAAGGATCTAAAAGTCCCTAAAAAATGTCAGAACTGAACTGGTATCAACAGATTTAGGCATCAATGTCTCCTTGTTTTTTGAGAGAGGATATGAGAACAGAAAGAAAGCATGGAGAGAGATAAGGGTTTTGATTTAAGTCACAATCAATCTCTATGACATCTTCTTCTTCTTCTTGTTTAATCAATCCAGGGAAGAGATCGATTATGCAAAACCGTGTTTGTTGTGCGATCAACATGTCCAGTCCACAAACCTTCTCTTGCGCAAGCATGTCCGCTCACAGATCTGTGACAATTGCACCTCGGAGTTGGTTTCTGTCCGCTGCGTAAATGACAATATGATACTCTGTCAAGAGTGTGATTGGGATGTTCATGGTACTTATTTTATGGTTGTCCCACAGCTCTTGATTTGGCTTCCATATGGGGTTTTGATTCGGAAGAGATGAAGCTGGGGCCGTTGATTGGAAATTGAAGAACGCAATCAACAAATATGTGCGGCCCCAATTGTAATTGTCAATGTTAAAAACAATGCAATCGACCTAATATAAAAGTAGGAAAGAACAATTGAATAGACAATTCACTTTCCCTCCTGTGCATTCTTCGGTTCTAATCTCTGTGATCCATTTTCACTTCTTCTTTTTAACGTCTCTGGGAAGAGAGAGGAGGGAAGAAGGAAGGGGAAGAGAATAGAAAATAGAGAATCATTTATATATTATATACGAGGTAATTCAGTCATTTAATCCAAGTAAATTTATTAACATATCATTTCTAGTCAGGCTAAATGCTTGAAGCCCGAACTTCGAATTTCGATATTTCATACAGAAACATAAACAGTAGTTTTCCCTTGAAACCTCCATTTCATATTTTCATCACAGATGGAGATATGAATGACTCCATACTCCACTGGGACTCTATACTTGTCGTTGAATTTCTTTAAAATGCAAAGACATTTACGCAGCTGTCTACACTGACAATAATACGGAAATTAAGCTGAGGAATACGTGTTGATGATGAAACAAAGAAGATGATCGTACAAGTAATTGATTAACAAAACAAATAATAGCGACACTACTAATTAATGGCACGATTTCTTCTCTCGCAGCACATGACCTTGATCCAATAGACAGCCAGGACTGTGCTCGAAATCACGAGGTTCCCCTGTTTAATTAAATCCAGTTGCCTTTTTATTCTCTTTTTATTCTTAAACATAAGAGGACGAGTTCAGGTTCACAATGTCCAATAAAGATTTACGTTGAGATCTTAGCATATGCTATGTACTGTTTTCTTACATTATTATAAATGCGTTGGGTGTATTTAATCTCTTGATTATTCTTTTATATATATATATATAAAATCAACTGTTTAGTAACGCTCCTCCATGTATAGATCATCTATCTGGTATTTCGTAACGCGGTGAGTTCTAGGAGACCTTCAAATCAAGTTGAAGAGAGCTTCTTAGCTTTACCAGATTCATAACTTGTCATTTCCGCCTTCCATCCCGTTTCCAGTAGCACCTCCTCCCCGTCTGATTAAATCAGAACCCCAATTTCTTTAAAATCCTTCTCTCTTTTTGCTGCATATTATTATCATTCTTTTTTTTTAGAATTGAACGTGTGATAAGTAACAACTACCTCTAATTAAATAACGTGGAGATTTCAAGTCTCGGGCTCCAAGCAAAGGTAACATGTTCTAAGAGCATCATCATGTAAAGAAAACCTGGAAGTTCTAGCGGAGAATAGGTTTGCAATGAAAATGAAAGCAATATAGAGAAAGCAAGTAGAGAAAAGTTGTAAATAAAACCCTATAGGTAAAACGAAGATATAAAAAGAAGTACTCTTGGCATAATTGCACTAGGATCGATATCAACCCGAGATACTCAAATAACAGTGTTATAAGACTATGAGGCTATCCAATTAATAATCTTTTTAAGCTTAGAGAGAATCATAAAAGGCTGAATATTCATCTATCTAACAGGGAATTAGTCCTTTAAAGATGCTTCTCTACACGAAAATAAGGTGGCTCGTTTAAGTTAAGGCTGCTCTAGCCTCTAAAGAGGTTGAAGTCATGAATCGTATAAAAAATACATATCTCTTTATAATTCAACTAACATTACTCCCACTCTTTTAATCATAGAGACCATCAAGATAAAATGCCTTGAAAAACATTGATGGGGCATATTCATCTTAAGAATCTTACAGAGCGAAGGTCATTAGCTATTTTCTAGAGGAACAATGAATATATATGTACCATTTTCTTTGAATAACCATAATTTTTTGTTTACTTTTATATCAAAAAATAATATTTTTTTTTCTTATCTGGTTATTTAAGAGTTTGAACTGGAGAAACATAAATTTTACCAACTTATAAACTCGAGCTAAACTAGTTATACTTAAAGTATAATCAATATAATCCTAGAGTTATCTTAAAGTTGTGTTCTTTAGGTTAACTGCTTAGGTCCTCTAGAAAATCCACCTTCTAGGTTAGTATTATGAAAGTGATAATTTATATTCAAATGTCAACCATTGACGATCAATAATATAGTTGTCATCTTAGTTAGTTAGTTAGGTGATAGGAGACTATTTACCTTATTTTGAATTATTATGGCCAATTAGAAGTATGCCCTTCTATATTAGATCAATTTTTGAAAAATATTTTGATCGAACACAATTGCTATATATATTTTCAACCTTTCTCTTGAGTGTTAGCAAATGATCTGACGCATAAAGTTTGATCTCATACAAGTTCTCTAACTCAACTAGTATGACTAATTTATAGTTTGAACTATCATTGTTATCTTGTGTAGAACTCTTGAGTGATTGTAGTTTAAGCTTAATTAGTAATTTAGAATCATGCCTATATGATAGGGTAAATGGAGAGGTTCTTAAAGTAGTATTGTGTGAAGTCCGATATGCCTAAAGTACTTCTAGTAAAGCCATTCATGAATCTCATGTTGTTTTAGGATTAAGGAAACAATAACATCTAAGGAGGGTGAATTAGGTGCTCTACTAATTATATCAAATAATATAAATAATCACACTAAGCACATATGACACAATAACCAATAAGATAATTAAAGTGTTTAAAGTAAAGAGATAAGGAAAGAGAGATTGCAAACTTAGTTTTTAATGTGATTTGGCAAGCTTACATCCACACCTCAAATACCAACCATACTTGAGTATTTTACTCTTTTACTAATCTAAGTGAATGATACAATGCCCTTAATAAATCCACACCAAGCAATTACATCGCTTGAAGGTGTCTCATCTTCAAGATTATTATTTTTTTGTGACAATATATACCTCACCAATGCCAAGAGTTTATCCAAACTCTCAGGTGTTTATAATTATGATTTGTTTACAACAAGATTCACTCTCTCAAAGAGTAAATTATACAATTAAGAACTATAATCTCTATATCTCACTCAATAGTACTTAGAATGATTGAAGGTGTGTAAGTGTAATGAGTGTGAGATTTTATACTCTTGTGCTAGAATATAAAGATTTAATTTAGCACAACTTAGAGTATGTTAGGATTGATGCTTTCTAGTTGATTTTTCTTTTGAAATAACTTCTATATTATGTATGTTCAGAATCTCTCTTTTATTTTGCATAAAAGAGAGTTATATATATGTTTCCAAAAAAAAAACTAGTCTTTGGAATGCCTTTAATAGCTAAAACGGTCGACCAATTCCTGTAAAATTCTTAAGTGTTCATCACAAATGAACTGCGGTCGACCGGTTCAATTGGTATGTCCAAGCGATCGACCAGTTCAACTTAATAACCAATTTTGCTAGTTTTAAACCTGGTGAAACTTGAACCGATTAAATATATATCGATCATATTTATGCATGCAATGTAAAGTGTATGAGTTTATTTTAGTTTGCTTACTGAGTAAGATATAAATATTTAACAATAGGCTCTAAAATGAATCCTTAATAGCTAAGTCTTCACTTGTTTTGCATCTTGGACATGTTTCTGGATTTCTACATTCAATTTCATATGCTTATTGATGTGATCTTTATATAAAACCTATTTAAACTTAATTTCATTCAAGCATATCATTGGTCTATTTTTCATTTAATTGTTATCATCAAAATACAAGATATTATAAATATTAATATGTGACCCACATGTCAACAATCTCCCCCTTTTTTATGATGACAATTAATGTATACTTATAGATATAAAGATATGTGTCTCCCCTAATATTTTAAAATATAGTCCCTTAGACATTTAAACAATAATATACAATCTATAAATATATATCTCCTCGTTAATTATTTAAACATGTATTTATATATATATTATATGTATTCCCAATGTTTATTTTTCTATTTCCTCTCCCTATTTTTCATTAACAAAAAGTAAATGAAGAGAGTGAAAAAAATTAGAGAAACATAACATGATGTTTAAAATACAACATTCATTACAAAAAAAAAATGGAAAGAAAGTAAAATGAAAAGCATGAAAAACATGAGAAGTTCATGGTACAATTCATATAGGGTGGTGGATAACGAGACCAAGTTAGCCATCATATCCTTGATATCTCGTAGGTTGTTAGCCATATGCTATTGATCAGAGAGGATGTGCGTTTATGATTCTTGGAAATGACTCAAATTAGTCTAATATGGGCTAGGCGATCATCCATCCTAGATCTCCATGAGCTAGTACCAACATTTTAAGGAGAGGAAGCTGGAGGTGGTGTCTCAAACACATTACCAAATTCATCATCACCAACTTGTTGTTTGTCTTTTTTTATCATGCTTTTCCTCCCAGCCTGGTCTTTAAAAACCCATGTGCCATCCTCATTTAAGAAAATTTCATCTTTGTTAGGGTCGTATTATCTATCTCTAAATATTTGAAATATGGTGTCCAATCTGTATTCGTGAATCCATGAATTCAACATCGAAATGCTCAAAGATAGTTGTTAAACATTGACCATAAAGCAAAGACTTTTGTTTTTATCACTTTTCATTATCAAATTTTTCATTATAATGTATGGAAAATTAATTGTCCTTCTTCTAATCATACAATCGATAAGGCATAAGTCTATAAAAGTCACTTCATCAAAGTACCCCTTCTTGGACAAAATATTATGTGTTATGACCCTATGAAGCAATCTAGGTCTTAGCATCAAGTCCTGACTCTTAATCTTTGCATCTGCTGCAGAATTTTCTTTCTCGATATGTATAATAAGCACCTCATCATATATATATCCCAATTGTATGGTTAACTTTCATCTCAAATACACGAGGCTTATCATTTGAAATACCTAGCATGTTAGCCAACATTTCACAATTAAACTCAATGGGCTTGTTTTAAAGGCCAATGATGATCATAGATTAATAAGTTATTCTGATTTAGTAAAGAACATTCTATTCTAATAAGAGAGAAATATGTTTTAGTTGTCAATATTTGAGTTTTAGAATGTTTTTGTATTTGTGGTTAAAAATATTTTTGAATTTTTTTATAATTTTGAATCGTTTTGATGTGTTGGTGTCAAAAATAAGTTTTAAAAATTAATAAACAACTATTATTTTAATGTATTTCCAAACAAAAAACACTTTAAAAAACAATCGCTACTATAATACAAAACACTACCTTAATAACTTCAATTTTTTTTTTAATTATAGTAATCTAATGATAAAAGACTGCCTACGTCAACAATCATAAAAAAGACTTTTTAAAATTGAAAGACACAAAATCCATTTTCACCAAAAATAAAAAATCCATATTATATATGATCATAAACTTATTTTAAAGCTATAAAAAGGAAAGCACGTTCGGCCCAATAGTCTTGTATTTTGTAACTTATTTTGATAAAACAATATTCGAGTTTCAATTATATTTTATATAGTGAGAGGACGGTCCCTATATATTTTGCAATCCAAGACTCATTAAGCTTCTCGCTATACCAAAAAAGACAATCAATATTATATATGCTCAAAATCTGATGCCATATCTACAAACAATACAGTATTAGTAGGCCATTGCTTCTGAAAAAAAATCAACAAAAATATATATGGAAGTAGCGTGAAAATTTATAAACAATCAACATATATCAATCTAATCATGTAAGCGTGTGGAATTCTTGGGCTGAATTCGCCACCTTGATGAAGACGTCTTCTAAGGTGGTATCCGACAAGCCCCATGCATAAACCGGGAACCTGCTCTTTGCAACCTCGACTGCATGGAATACATCTGCCATGCTGACCTCATGTTTTGGCATCTCAAACTTCTGGGTTCCAGCCATATGGTATGTTCTTTCGGCGTTGGGGGAGAGACGCCGAACCATCTGCTCCACCTCATGCTCGTCGTTTATAGATGTCGTCATTGTGAACACGTAAGATCCTCCATATCTAGCCTTCAGCTGTTACACACCAAAGCAATAGAAGGAAGGCAAACGCCAGCTTAGAAAAAAAGTAAAAATAGGTGCTCTTTAAAGTCTAATTTGAAAGACAATGCATGTTACAGACGTGAACAAAGAATACGCGTGTTATAGTCGTTGAAATTAACTAGCATGCATTTCAAAGGAGATGGTTGCATGAATTTCTGAAAGAATCATGCGATCGAGATCTCTAAGCAAATACAAACATTAATCGTCTCATAGTTACCTCTTTTGGGTTTCCTACGCACTGTAAGCCTCCGCTAACAAAAATCCCCAGCCTATCACACAGGTACTCTGCCTCTTCCATTGAATGTGCTGAAAACAAGAAGTCAAGAATTGTGAGTGAAACTGAAAGGAGAAGATTTTCATTCTAAAAATCATTAGAGGTAGAGATAGAGTAGTACTGGTCAGAATAATTGCTCGGTCTTGCTTTGCACGCTTCACAACATTCCATAAATTGCTTCTTGAAGCTGGATCTAATCCAGTACTGGGTTCATCCATATAAACAACCTGCAAAATTGCCAAGAATTTGGATAAGCAAGGGCATTGGAAGAATACAACAAATCCCAAGATTTCGTGCAGAAAAAGTATTTTTGAGAGAGACAATGACATACTTTGGGATCTCCAATCAGTGATATGGCAACGCTAAGCCTCCTCTTCATACCTCCACTGTATTTCCCAGCTTGTTTGTCAGCAACCCCTCCGTTAAATAGGTTGACGCTCTTAAGAGAGTCTTCCACTGCCTAGAGAAGCAGAATGGTAAAAAAAGAGAAGTTTAAAAATTGTCCAAGGCAAAAGGGCCAGTAAACTAAACCGTTGATCTCACTAATGCTGGCACTGTGCATTCAATATCTATATGGTCCACAAATGTGCTTCAAAACAATTCCATGATGCTTATATATCCTCTCTATCTCTCCCCAGTGAGATTATAAATTGCAGTTCTTAAATTTTAATATTTAAATCTGGTTTCATCCGGAAGAATTTGCCAAGGCATTTGTATGCATTGCAATTAGGGAAAAAACAAGGAATGGGTTTGCAAGAATTCCCAACAGGGAATTCTCTCGCAATCACCTATTTCACAAAAGAGTAAATAACCAGCTGTGACAAGCTGAAAGTTGAGATGAGAACGACGTACTCTTTTCAAAGCAGCGCCTTTTAGGTTCTTTAGTCGGCCATAAAATAGCAGGTGTTCTCTTCCCGTCAGAGTTTCCCACAGCAAGCTAAAAGTTGTCCAGGAAAAATGAGCAGAACAAGAATGTCAGAACTCCAGCTGAGGATGAAGATGTATTCTTGAAGAAAACAGAACCACGAATTAACTTACTCGTGCTGCGGGCAAACGCCCATGCTGGTATATACCCAATCCATTTGAGTCCGTATGTCTAAGCCCTCGACATATGCTGTCCCCGTGCTGGGTGTTGTGAGCCCAATCATCTAAACAACAGAATAAAGTCAGAAATACAAGAGGAGCTTGAGTATATATTCAATTCTATTTTCTCAAGATGACTAATTAAACCTAAAATTATCTCAAGATATGGCAAAGGAATAACAATGACCACGTATAAAACCCTTTTCCCAAGATTCTTCAAGTGTTAGATGATACACTTAGATGTACCGAGCAAGATTGACTATTTGGTCAATACCTCTCCTGAACATATGTACTATTTCCAGTATAGAACAAGGAAAAATGAAAATGGTTGAAAGCCATTATATTAATTACAGAGGAAAGTGTACTGACCATACTAATAAACGAGGTTTTCCCTGCACCATTTGGACCAAGCATGCCGAAGCACTCCCCTCGAGGTATAGCGAGAGATAATCCTCTCACTGCCAATTTCTCTGGATTTCCATCCCTTCCGGGATACACCTTTCTCAGGTTGTCACAGACGATTGAATGAGTTGTTGTTGGTTCCAGCAGTATCTGCTCGACCTTCTCCCTCTGCATTTAAAAACATGGGCACAAAATTACATTTACACACGATTGACTGCAGATTATTGGCACAGAAGTATTTCAAGATCAAATGATAAATTTGAGTGCTTGACAAACACATGAATTGAAGAAGTTCATAAAAATCATGAAATATTAACAGTAGCTCTGGAATGATTAGAATTTAGAGGCATAGGTGGTCTAAAAAGCTCATAAGCCAATCCATCTTAGAATTTATTGTTTGACAAGTGCTCTACACAACCACCTTGTTGATTCTTTTGGAAAGAAGACAAATATAGTATGCCATAGAAAAAAAAATGAGAATATTCTGACGTTTTATTATTGAACCTACAAAATCCACAGATATTAGAACATAATGACCACCTTCACAGGTGCAGCAGATAGACCTAGCTCTAGCAGGGAATGATTACTCATCAGAATTAGGTAAGGGAATGTTACCTCCTGAATGACATCAGGTTTATCCATATCAACAAAAACTTTAGATGCCTGCCTGCCCAAACTAGGCTTCCGAAAAGATGATGGACGCTTCTTCCGAAACTTTTGCAATAAATATTTTGGATTTTTTCCACTCCCAGATGCAAAAATTTGATCCACATAATAGGCTATACAAAGCACCGCCAACCATTCAAGAAGCATGATAATCATCACGTCGCTCATCCCATTTTCACTATCACTCAAATTTCCCCACTTCATGCCATCAGTCCCCATGGAGTTGCCTTGTAAGGAATACTCTGCAAACTCGTACAAGCCACGATATAGAGCGAAACCAGGATACAACTCCATGAATATGATCCATCCCTCTGTAACAAGAGAAACAAGTCCCATAAGGGTAAGGCTGATGAAAAGTAGAAACAGACAATAAATATAAAACCTAGACAGCTATTTCACATTGACAACCAACAGCAGCAACTTGTGGAAAATAACACTTATAGACCTACATAATAGGTTTCCCAGCACAATTGAGCTATTACCAGTATCTAAAATTCACAAATTATATAAGCAATCATTAGCCTCCTCACATCTGTTAAATCTCAGAAACTGAAACAACTGCAACAACACATGCAGTAGCATAAAATCTGAACATCGGGATTCTTTCCCATTAACACCATTAGGGAATTTAAAAGGCCTGTTGAAGAGGGAGTAGAAAGTACTGTGGTTTCACAGATTCTTCTACTTACTTGGGAATGAAGCGTCTTCAACGAAGGACTGGAAAAGAAAGCCACCTAAAAGCCCAGTTCCAAAGACACATATATAGCCTACAACTGTAATCATCAAATTCAACTATCAGGAACAAGACCAGTTGATATTAAAAGGAAAAATCATTTAACAATCAAATCAAACAGCTGCTAACAACAGACCTGTAGCAGTCTTGACATTCGAAAAGAATGCGGAGACCAGGAACGCCAAGGAAATTTGCAGGTTTATATAGAGGAAATAAAACACAAATTGGATGAAGTAGTCGTTCAGTGTGAAGAATTTCAAACCTGCAATTTAGCCATGTGAGTAACTTGAAGCAAAGGCAAAAATTAGAAAGCATTGAGGATTGGAGTAATGCCTACCTACTAGTGACCCAAATGCCACAAAAACGAACATGTATAGTGCAGATATAGCAAGAAAATACATATAAGAAATCATCCAATAAGGCCCATCTCCAAGCCCATGCATTTTCATCATGATCCGTAGTTTCTGTTGTTTCTCATAAACCAGTGCTGTCAACACCACCTATAGCAAAAAGAAAAAAGATCGCATAACTTCAGCAAAAAGGAAGAAACTAAACTGGACTAACTAATTTTAATTCTCTAATATTAAACTTGTCGTGATCAAACACTCAGCTACTCTAACCCACTGTGCAAGAAATAAAAAAGAAGAAGAAAAGTTACTTGTCTTGAACGGGTGACACCAGCCATGATTTGAACAGAATTTGCAACAAAATGCTAGCCTCAAAATAAGCAAATGCTGACAAGAAATGGATCACACACTTACCGGAAACAGTTGTATGACAACCCATGTAAAGAAGAGAGTGCCAAGAAGAGATGCGATATCCAGCTTGAGCTTTGTTGAAGTTTTAGGCATTTCTTTGACAAAGTCTAATATCATTTTAGCACCAGATCCTAACGACTGAAGATAGGCATTCGATACCTGTGAAGATAGAGACATTAGCTTGTATTATTGTTTGATGAGGATGGTGTAAGACTAAGAAAGCAGAGAAAATAAGCATGCAAACAAGGGCTTTGTAAGAAATGAAATCCAGTAACAGTTGTTGTGGGCGGTGCAAAGTCCAGAAGGAAGACAAATAATCTACATAGAAAAATATCCTCTGCTTGGATTGATTATAATCATGAACACAGCCTTGCTCTTTTGAGGGGGGGAAGGAAAGGATTTAATAGAATTAAGCACTTCAGGTGCTATACATACCAGATTTACTGCACGTGGTAACCGCACCAAGTAGGTTTCCCCATCGCTAGAATCCTTGTAGGTGGCATTGTACCACACATTCACATTAAAATTATTGGCATCGGAGTTTAAGAAATCATAGGCTGCAGGAAAATGAAGCAGTTAGAATTCTCCTAACACAGAGCTACAGTAATCACACGCTAGATTTGTGTTGAAATCTGGAAGGCTAACCTCCAAGTATCTCGTTATACGTCCTCTCTGCATTGCCTTTTTCATAGCCCCGGTATATCTGATCATTTATCTCCGAAGAACTATTGCGCCACAAACTTATACTTCGAACACATGTGGTCACTGAGTTTCAAAACAACAAGAGGATAAGCAAAGATTCTGATAAGCATCAACTGTGTGACTTTGGAAGCTGTAAAGGTAAGCGTGGGTAGAAGTTCAATTGTACCATTTTGGAAGGAAGCATCCGGAAGAAGGGGAACAGAAACATTGAATGTAGAAGGCGGTGTGCACTGACTTTGAATGTTATAGAGAGAACCCTCGGCGAAAGCAGGATCAAGAAAATTGTCCTGTTGAGGTTCTGAATTTGAACCCTGGAACATGTTGTAAAGGTCAAAGTATTAGATGCATAGTCAAGAGAGGAAGATGAAATACACGCATACATCAAGGATGAAGCAGGAAAAACAACTAACCAGCACACTGTTGGTGGAATTAAGAATGGAAGGAGCTGCGAACATCATCTCAGCCAAACCTAAAAAATAGATACATAAATATATAAAGATCGAGGTTAAGATCATGATAAAACCTGAAATATTCATTTCCATCTCCTAGGCAGGTGGAAGAGAGAGAGATCCTAACTACTTACTTCGTCCAAAAGCCATATTAGTTCCGGTGATAAGAAGAGAAACAGGACAGCTGCCGTTTTGTCTACAAGACTCGTCCGGAAAATCACTAAGAGAATCAGAAGCACTTCTGACGGCACGATATTGAGGACCCGGAACCTGTAACAGAGGAGGCCACTTGGGTGGACTAGGAACAGAACAACTAGGGGCTTGATCCACATCTGAGTATTGTAAACCACACACTCTCTCACACGTTCCATCTCCATTTGTATCGATACACTGACAACCGCACACGTTACTATCTTTGCTTATTTGATTGTCAACTAGTGTTTGAGTGATGATAAGGAGGATACAGAGCACGAATGGAAATGAGATTAGCCTGCAATTCGCACTGATGTTTCGTTTCTGCGAGAACACACATGGATTAATAATCTCTATTCCACTACTTAATTAACCATGCATTCAAAATAAAACAGAAGGTGAAAATCCCATCACAACCATTCATTTGGTGTGATTTGCGGTTCTTGGAAACGAACACAGAATACTTGTTTGTTTTGGAAAGACGAAAGTGAATATGTATTTCTATACGTGTACATACCTGATAAGTTAAGTTCTTCCTGAGCAAAGCATCAGCCTGAATCCAGAAAGCTGCCGTGTGAGGCGATGCATCGGAATCCGCCATCGAGAAGTAACCAGAAAAAACAACAACTTATTTCCCGCCAAAAACCAGCTGAAAAATTGTTTTCTTTTAATCTGTTTGCCTATAACAAAACAGAATATATTTTTATATGTATAAGCTATGTGTTCTTCGTGGCAATGGCAAGTAGCAACGAAACTATCAGAACAGCCCAGCTCTTAATGAAATGGAGCTGCAGAACCCCTTTTTATGTGTTTCGTCACGGCAACAAGCCACAACTTCATTTCCCATTTGACAACTTTGCCCCCGTATGCATCTTCTATTTACGTAGTCGTTAATGAAGTTGGCTCTTGTTGGCTTTTTTGACTTCGTATTACTAAACAATTACTTATTAAATCGAACATCGCGTTTCGAATTCGAGACCGAGAGAGCGGGGCTGCGACGTCTTGGCATACTGCCGAAACTGCCCTTCATTTGAGATGTCCATAGTGCCCCTCACGCGTTTTGACCAACAGGGTTGCTGCGTGAAATGCCAAGACTGCCCCGGTACTTGATTCGAACTGGGAACACTACTGATGAACAGATTGCCTATGGGAGTTTGAATTTTATTTTGTTTTTATTAATTAATGAAAACAGGCTAACCAGAGAGCTAAGCTGCCTGATGACACGGGTCGCTGGTCAAATGCGTTGCGTGGTGATGCATTCCAGTCAAAATTCGGAGGCAGACCGACCATTAAAAAATTTAAATTTTTTATTAGCTTTAGACTAATTTTTTATTATTTTAATATAATAATGTTAAAGATAAATTTTAAAATATATATATTTTTAAATAAAAAAACAACCTGAAAAACATGTCAATAGTCTATAATGGATTGAGAACATCTTCTTCCTCGTCTTTTTAAATAAATATAATTCCATGAATTATATTTATTTATTTTAATTGAGGTTAACGATCCACTTTTTGTGTAAAATTAACAACTTTTTCCTTTTGTGTTTTTTTGCTAGATTATATTATCTACGGATATTATATCATTTTATGAGCCAGGCGCAAGCCAAGTTATTCAAAAAATTAATGTCATAGAAGGCTGAATGGGGTCAATATAGAGCGTAAAGAAAAACCAAGTGAAATATATTTGAAATAAGTGCAAGGGAAGAATATATTAAAGGTAATTGTGTTTGAACGAGTCAATCCATCTCGAAGAAAATTATTGAAATGGACTCGTTATGATGTTAGTCATGGAAAAAGTCTGAGGCCGATGGGAAAAAAAAGAAATATATGAAAAGTAGGAGTAGAGACACGAGACCCATGGCCACGATAAGCGCCATTTGTTTTACTTTTATGTCATTATCATCGCAGCTGTCAAAGGAAATGTATGGATTAATTCTCCATTGATATTCAACAGTTGCAGGAATCTTTATTCTCAAGAAAACTCGAGTGTCAATGTGAACGAGATGTTCTCTGAACTCTCCAAGGGATGATCATGCAGCAAGAGATCAGTTTCTTAGACTTGTCGAACACTGGAAGTTACTCGGTTGCTTCATTCCTGCACAGTCGGTCGTAGGATGACATGCTTCCAACAATTTGGTATGAATTGCCCGGTCAAGAAGGCAATGTAAGCAATCTTCATTTTGAAGAACAAAAAAATAAAAATGGGAGAGGACCCTTTTGAACGTGAGAACAGATTGAAAGACTGAACCAAATTGAGGATATAATAAAGTTCAAACTAACAGGTGGTAAGCGTACGTAATACCGAGAGGCAGCTGCTTTGAAACTTCGTTTTCTAACATCTTTGATTAAATAAACTGGAGGAGATCTCGAAATGAATTAAAGGAATCGCCACTTTTCTGCTAGACCAGAAGAATAGTTAAAGCTTCGACACAAGTCAATTTGATCTGTTGAGTGGTAAGAAAAGACAATAAATGGTTAATCGCCAGACTATTCAGCAATTTGAATCGAGCTCCGTAGTAATATACAAGCTCCATGAGTATTCAACAATAATTAGTGAAGCAACCGAGTAACTTCCAAGGTCTCATTGGATCTCTCATCTTGGCATTACCATTGCACTCCATGCCGCAATACCACTCCTCTCCATCCTGTCAGATTCTCCAGCCCCATCTCAGATCCCTGAGCTTAGTGCATATAGAAAGCAGAGTTGATTATTAGAGTAATTTACGCTAAGAGAGTTTTGACCTGGTTGAGGTTTTTGGTCAAACACTTGGCGAGCATAGTGAAAAAAAAAATAAAGTTACCGTTGAGAAACGAAATGCCGGGGAATTCATTTTTTTCAACGCCTGTACAAATGAGTGTTCGGCCACTACCAAGAAATCTGTACTTCCGTACGTTTCCTGGAATTGAGGAGGTTATTTTTTAAAGTATTTTTAATTAAAAAAGTTAAAATAATATTTTTTTATTTTAAAATTTTTATTTTTAATATAGTATATTAAAACGATTATTATAAAAATAAATCATTTTAAATAAAATAAAAAATCAATTTTGTTTTTTTGGAATGCGCAGCCGCGCAGGTGGTCCATGTAAGAATTGACGTTGATGTGATTACCAATTTGCGACGCCGTTAATTATTTCATTCGACGAGTGGCTGGGAATAAGCAGTCAGACTTTAGAGGATAGTTTCCCTTTGTGGACAAGGGCAGATGTGACCTAAAATACAGTCTAGTCAACTTTCGTGTTCGCCTTATTGCATTATTCATATCACTAAAATTCTTTAAACTTTAATTGCACCCATAAAAAAACAATACAAGTCACTTTATCGTTGGAATAATTCATCGGCTATTAAAACAATGTTTTTAGATATAATTTTTAGTATCTGAAATTAAATAAATATACATATATTAATATTTGATTTTATTAAAATATATAATTGGATATAATTTCTATTTAAAATATTTTTATAAAAAAATAAATAATTCTCTTTTTCTTTCTTTGGATTTGATTCGTGGTCACTTGATTTATTTATGAAATCAAATTAAAATTTATACCTTGATTTATTTATGAAATCAAATTAAAATTTATACCTTGCTAGAATACGGATTTAGATGTGTATTGCATAACGAGATTTGATGATTTGATACTTTGAAGCGTATATTTGATTTTTTTTTTCAAAGTGTTGTTGAAGAACTCTTATCGTTTAGGCTTTATCCAACTTAGTTTTGTTCTTTGTAGATTTAAAACTCAGATGAAGGAAGTTTGAGAGCTTTTGATAAAACTTTCTTATTTGAAGAGTCTGTCTTGAAAAAAAATTGTACCTTTAAGAATCTTTTGTTTTTTTTTTTATCTTGGGTGAAACATTTTATTTTTATCTTAAGTCATTTTTTCAATATCACATGATATTATTTTATTGGTTGATTTTTATTTATGGAACCTTATATTTATGACAAGATATCTTAAATATCTTATCTCATGTATCAACCTTCCATTGACTAAGAAATATATGAAAGTCTATTTAATTTTCATGTCATTTATTTCAATTTTATTTTTATCATTTCATGTAATAAATAAAATAAAAATGATACATAGCAATTTTTAATTGGTGGAAAATTTTTGTTCTGCAACATCATTTTGATCTTTTAATATATATATTTTCCTAGATATTGACTTCTTCGGATTTAGTTAGGTCAATCTAATCATTAAAAAAACCATTTGAATGAACTTGATTTAACTTCGTTAATGTATTGTCTAATTCAACTAAAAACTAATCTAGATCAAGCTTTGGGTCTTGGATGTCCTAAGTTAGCTAATCAAGTAAGGCGAGATACAACTATGCTATAAAATATGCTTTAACTACACCAAAACAAGATTTAATATGAGGATTCTTAGATGTTTATGGAATGTGAGGTTAAAAATTATATATAATACTAAAAGAGATGAAACCTTCACTATGTACACTCTTATAATTTATTATGCTTTGCATAGTAACTATTTATCCCGTGTCCTACAAAAAAACATGCTTTGCTAGGAGGGTAGTTCGGTCTTTTTATAAGGGTTCAAATGTCATTGTCAAATTCATAAGGGTTATTATAGTCACGTTGTATTTTTATAGTACAGTAAAAATACTAAATTACCCTCACATGTTATTTTCATTTAATTACTTTAAGGGACATTTTTTGTTTTTTATGTTTTTCTAAAAATTGGAATGACTAAATTATTCTTGATATCAAATTTTCTAAGCTTTTGCTCCAAGGGTGTTTTTGTCATTTCCTATAGGTTTTTGATGTTATTATTAAGTTTAGATAGGGGGATTCAATTTTTCTATATTTTAAAAAAAAATTGTTAGCACATGCATAAAACATACCAGCATTTAAGGCAGCTCCGTGCTTTGTGAGCAGTAAGTGAGCCATCGTCTGATGGAATAATGTCAACTTCCTCCATGGCGTTTAAAGCTCCATAGCGCCCTCTCTACGTGGGGTCGCATGTGTAGTGTTTTGATTTGATGATTTATTGTTGGCTGCGCCTTTCTTTTCCTTTTCTCTTCTCTATCTCTCTCTCCTCCCCTATTGAATTTCGTGTTAGTTATGAAAAAAATAAACTTTGTCCTCTTATTTTATGTCATTTCATATTTAGCCCTCAATGTTTTGATTTCTAAGTTCGATTCTTAAAAAATCAATTTTGTCCTCTTATTTTATGTCATTTCATATTTAGCCCTTAATGTTTTGATTTCTAAGTTTGATTCTTATCCCTTTTATCAGTTTTAATTTGTTTTTAATTTTACCCTTTGATCCATAATCTTGATTTTTAATTTCTTCTAGTTCGGTCCTCGTTCTCTTTTATTTGAATTCTTTTGTGAATTTGATTTTTTTTTTCAATTTTACCCTTCAATTCAAAGTTTTATTATATTTAATGTTAGGCCCTTAATGTTTTGATTTTTAGCTCTTTTGTCAAATTTTAATTTGTTTTCAGTTTCATCTTTAGATCGATAATCTTGGTTTTTTTTAAAAAAAAATTAGTCCTCATTCTCATTCCCATTACCATTCTCATTCTCTTGATTTTTATTTTTTGTTTTAGATTTTTTGTTAATTTTATTTTTATTTTCAATTTTACATTTCAACTCAAAGTTTGATGATATTTAAGGTTACACCCTCAATATTTTGATTTTAAATTTTGATTCTTAGTCCATTTATCAACTTTTATTTTCTTTTCAATATCATTCTTTGATCCATAATCTTGGTTTTTTTTTTCAAATTTGGTCCTTATTCTCTTGATTTTTATTTTTTGTTTTGGATTCTTATGTTAATATGATTTGTTTTTTAATTTTACTATTTAATTCAAAATTTAAGGTTGTACTCTTATTTTTCAGGAGTCGATTTAGGTCAATTACTGAGTCACATGTCAAGTGGTTTAATCCGAGTGAACCTAAGTTAAATATAAATTTTTGTTTTATAAAAAAATAAAATGATATTATTTTAAAAGAAAAAATAAAGAATATAGTCAATGAGTTTGGACTCGATTTTGATTATATTTTGAAGATACTTAGTGTTTAGCATTGTGGCAGCTGTTGCTTTTTAAAGTGTTTTTTGTTTGGAAATGTATCAAAATAATATTTTTTTTATTTTTTAAAATTTATTTTTGATATTAGCATATTACAATTATTGAAAACAAATTAATTTAAAATATAAAAAAAATCAATTTTTTTTTTGTAAAAAACATGTTCCAGTAAAAAAAAAAAAAACAAATGATAACTTTGAGAGTAAGAGGGCGAAGGTAAGCGTTTGGCATGTTTAAAAGTGTTACCTTCAGTCTTGATTGTGTCACTCTAACGCAAGGAATATATTAAGCTGTTAGACGGATATATATATATATATATATATATATATATATATATATATATATATATATATATATATATATATATATATACAGGTTACTATTTAGTCATATTATAAGTACAACAAACACACGCACACACAAGCAAGTTGTCCAATATTTTTCCATGCACATTGGTGTAAGGATATTAATATATTTTTTATATTTTTATTTTTATTTAATATTTCTCGAACAGGTTGTTAACTGCATGCTCATGGAATTAATTAAGGTGTGTAAATTAATCGGACACTATGTATATAAATAATTAAGAGGATTTTTTCTGGTATTAATCAAGACTTGGGTTAGAAATTCTCAACGAGAGACCTTGCAAAATAATATTTCTTCTTATTTTATATATATATATATATTCTTAGTAGTATATGTTGACTGGCGGGCGTGACTTTGAATATCTCCGATCTTCTTGGTTAAATTAAGATTAATTAATAAATTGAGGAGGTCTTGCTTGGCTGGAGAGATCCCCGTGGCGACCAAGGGCGATGTATTATTGCCAGAAGGGAGGGATCCAAATATTCGCATTATCGATCCTCCAATTAATATTAATATACTACAGATTATCCACTCGTATATTTCTACTCTGCGCACTTCTTTTATTCTGTCCTCCAATAGCAAATTGCCAGCATCGGTGGCTGCTACGCCATTGGCCAATAAAAAAAGTCTTCTTTGACTGGTGGGATTCTCGCCTTCTAGAAGTTGAAAAAAGAATACTTGTCTTCGCAGGTAATTATGACGGCAGCACTTTTGGATAAAAATCCAAATGGGGAGGCAAATAATTCTTTTTTATTCCATTTGTGGAAATTGGAGCGAAGGCAGATAATTTGTCTGTGAGATTTAAAATCAAAATCAAAAGATTGGATTATCTAGCTTCTAGATACGGTGGACTTTTCCCCAAGGAGATGTGGGGCACGTCTGGTAATTAAAGCAGCCTATCAAGCCCAAATTCACTCCCCTTTTCGTCTTCCCACCCTACCCTCAGTCCCCGTTTGAAAAGTCCGGTCAGAGTGGCAGACCCTGTAATTCATGAGACACGCAAGCCCAATTGTTATCCTTCGCGTGACCGGATTACCCCTGCACTCCACCTCCAGACCGCGCTTTTTTAAGCGCAGGCTGTCTCTCTCTCTCACTTCAGAATTTAGGAACGGAGAAACAAGGAAAAAAAACAGGAGGAGAAATAAAAGAGGGAAAAACATGGAGCTGGTACAAGGATTCCCGTTACTGTACCAACAGTTCACTTCGTTGTTCAAGAAAAACATCTTGTTGTCATCAAGAAACAAGAGCGCAACATTCTTGCAGCTCTTTGCTTCTTTCTTTTTCATGTTCTTGTTGTTCTGCATCGAAAAGGCAACAGAGTCTCGCACGAACACAACGACAGGGTTCGACACGGTGAGGAATCCACAGCCTATGTGGGAGCCTCCGATCACTCCTTGCGAGGAAAAGTTCTACGTTAAAAAGCCTTGTTATGACTTCGTTTGGAGTGGAAATGACAGCGTTACAATTACCAGTATTGTTACAGCCATCATGCAGAATAATCCCAACAGGCCAATTCCCTCTGACAAGGTATTTAATTCTTATTCTGATTCCAACGTCATGTGATGCTAGACCCAAGTAGGCTCTTGGAAAACTGAAAGAGAAGGACGTTATTCATGGAAAGTTTGGATTTTCTCATTCAGGAAGTGAAGAGAACAAAAAAGAAACAAATCTAAAGTTCCTGGGTTGTTTATTATTATTTAGACGTATGATGTTTATTTGAATGAATGGAAATCCTTTTGAGAAAAGAAAGGAAGCAATCCAATGGGTGGAGTCCTCCTATCTTTTGTGTTTTTCTATTCTGAACTATTTGATTGTTAAGAATGGATTAGGCTCTTAATACTGCAGCAGAAAAACTCGAAAGTGGATAGATCATTAAAAAAAAAAACCAATCTGTTTGTGCCTTTTGCTTATGCAGGTGAGATCATTCAGAACAGAAGCAGAAGTCGATGCTTGGCTTCTTAGCGAACCTATGCAAGCACCAGCAGCACTGCATTTTGTGCAAGTGAACGCCACTGTGATCACCTATGGTCTACAGTCTAACTCTACTCCAATTGCTCGGCGAGGCCATTATGAAGATCCAACCTTCAAATTTCAAATTCCACTTCAAATTGCGGCAGAGCGTGAGATTGCTCGGTCTATTTTGAGAGGTCTGAAATCTTAATTTCTCGTTTTTTTCTGTAGAAATTGTTTTGGATACATATGAGTGCCTCCCTTTTCTTTTTAGTTCATGTAAAATTAACGTATCGCTTGTTTTGAAACCCTGGATGTTCAGCTCCAACCTTTAACTGGAAGGTTGGACTTACGGAATTTGCGCATCCCGCAAGGCCTGCTTTCTCTGCATTGGCTACAGTGGGACCGGCTTTTTTCCTGGCATTTACCATGTTTGGATTTGTGTTACAAATTAGTAATTTGGTTGCTGAGAAAGAGCTCAAACTTCGCCAGGTATGTGCGCAAATCTGCTGTCTAGAGTTAAACAAGATTATAATTGTTGATGAATTCTTTATATAATTATTATTATAGATCATGTATTTGCTCATTTATATCTTCTTCGCAGGCAATGAATATGACTGGTCTTTACGAATCTGCATACTGGGCCTCATGGATCTCATGGGAGGGAATCATTACGTTCATTTCCTCACTTTTCCTGGTTCTCTTCGGATTGATGTTCCAGTTCGATTTTTTCAAGAAAAACAATTTCGGAGTTCTGTTCTTTGTCTTCTTCCTCTTCCAGATCAACATGGTAAGATCGCTTCTACTTCATCAATGCCCGGTGTCATGTTTTTTTATATATAATCTTATTCATATTAACCCTTTACTACCTTTCCTCACTTGTGATGCTAGATGGGTTTTGCCTTCATGCTGTCGACCTTCATCAGCAAGGCATCATCAGGCACAACAATGGGTTTCTCCATATTTATAATCGGATTTATGACTCAGGCAAGATTCCCAGCTAAACATCAAGGAACATGAAATGTTCTATAAATGAAATTTACCCCTAATCTAAGATCGTCTCTTAGAAAAAAACCCTCCGAAATCTTGATGTGAGGATATGGTTGATTCCGTTGTGGTAATTGATCTCATTTGTCATTGCAGATTATTACAATTGCTGGATTTCCATACAAGGAAAGCATTAGTGGTTTCTTACAGTTCATCTGGTCATTCTTCCCACCAAATCTTCTCGCAATAGCAGTAAAGCTGCTCTCCGATGCAAGTAACACTCCTGAAGATCTTGGAATCAGCTGGAAAGGACGATCAAAGTGTCCACCTGACGCTGATGACTGTGCTATCACAATTGTACGTAATCACTATGCTCACCGAGAATAGAACACACATAAATGCACACAATATTATACATTCTACTGAGAACTCCCTTCTGCCTTCGCGTTAGTTTTTTCTTAGTTAATTTCATCTCGTTTTGCCTTTCTATTCTTATTTCTAATTTCCTCTGTTTTCGATCTTCGTTTGAGCTGTTTATAACTCTCATTTTTCTTCGCAGAATGATGTTTACACATGGCTCATATGTCTGTTCTTTCTCTGGTTTGTTTTGGCAATCTACTTTGATAATATATTCCCAAATGCATCCGGTGTGAGAAAATCTCCTTTTTACTTCTTAAACCGTGGGTATTGGACAGGGAAAGGTGGAGACAAGGTCGAAGGTAATGGTCATTTTTTTTTCATTTATTGGTTGCAAGAACGTTTAATTAAGGACATGATCTTGCTGCACTCTACTTCAGTTCATGTCTCATAGCTAGGTCTTATTGTTGTCTAATTAGTGTTCTAACTATATTCTTCCTCTATTGTCGCAGAGGGTGGCATTTGTAGTTGCACGGGTGAAATCCCACAACAAGAGCATATTACGCCAGATGATGAAGATGTGCTTGAAGAGGAGAATGTCGTAAAAAATGATGCAAAAGAAGGCACAGTCAACCCAGATGTTGCAGTTCAGGTACGAGGACTTGCAAAGACATATCCTGGGGCCACACAGATTAGTTGCTGTAAATGCAAGAAGACTTCATCTTACCATGCTGTTAGGGTAAGCAATTCCTATCCAACTCTTGAGTACCATGCTGGTTTTGGATTGCAGTCTAGTTGTTGTAGAATATCCATTTTATATTTGTTATATGCAGGGCTTATGGGTCAACTTCACCAAGGATCAGTTATTTTGTCTGCTTGGACCCAATGGTGCCGGAAAAACTACAACAATGAATTGTTTAACTGGCATAACACCTGTGACCGGTGGAGATGGTAATATACTCTTATTTCACGGTTCCTATACTTTGGAATTGGTTTAGAAGCATCAGAATAATGACTTCCCATCTATTTTGTATAAACAGCCCTGGTTTATGGACATTCTGTTCGAAGCACGGTTGGCATGTCAGGCATTCGGAAAATTATAGGAGTTTGTCCACAGGTGAATTCTCTCTCGAGTGTTTGTTTTCGCTTGTCTGCATATTTTCACCAGTATGCAAGCATGCCCCATGTGCTATTGCTAATTAGTCTATAGAGACTAACATTTCCACATCCTTGTGTAGTTTGATATTCTCTGGGATGCATTGTCCGGTGAAGAACACCTCCACCTCTTTGCAAGTATCAAAGGTCTACCCCCAGCTTCAATCAAATCGGTATGTGATATATGACCTTGTAGTCTTAATCACCCATCCTAATTTCGTAGCCATAATTTGTTGATTGGACATTCCGACCAAAAAGTACGACAGAATTTTGTATTTCCATGCTTCTTGTTCTCACTCAAATATTCTAAATAATTCTTTGGTCTATATGGACTGCAGGTTGCCCAGGAATCATTGGCAAAGGTGAAACTAACTGAATCAGCGAAAGTAAGATCCAGGAGCTACAGTGGAGGAATGAGGCGTCGTTTGAGTGTTGCAATAGCCCTTCTCGGTGACCCTAAGTTAGTCATTTTGGATGAACCGGTATGGAGATTCAAATACTTCGAATCATTGATACATTTATTTGATGTATTTGTTAAAATTCATTTTGTTTGACTTCTGTTGATCTGCAGACTACTGGTATGGATCCAATATCAAGAAGGCATGTGTGGGATATTATACAGAACGCAAAGAAAGGTCGTGCAATTGTTCTAACAACTCATTCAATGGAAGAAGCCGACATTCTAAGTGACCGTATAGGAATTATGGCCAAGGGCAGGCTCCGATGCATTGGAAACTCGATCAGGTTGAAGTCAAAGTTTGGCACTGGCTTTATTGCTAATGTGAGCTTTAGTGATAACAATGGTGGACAAACTCCTGCACGCATGCCATCAGATACTTCGGTTCATCATGAGGCTGTGAAGAAGTTCTTTAAATACGTATGTCGAATGCATGGCCAAATTCAACAAATTCGTTTAATTTTCAGAAACCTTTTTTTTTTCTGATTTTGGAAATTGTTTTACAGCATTTGGATGTAACGCCAACAGAGGAGACCAGATCCTTCTTGACTTTTGTCATTCCTCATGATAAAGAGAGGGTTTTAACGGTAAGCAATTTTGAAAATCATATTTTGTTTCTTTATTCTCCAAATTTCTTCCTTCAGAATTTCAGATTTCTATTTAGATATTTACGTGAACATAATAATAGACTGGTGGGGGATCATACGTTTCTCTATTTTACTTAAGTGCGCACTAGTTTGACCTTCCATTTCATCTGGCATTTTAAATCTTCAACAGAAATTTTTTGCGGAGCTTCAAGAGAGACAGAGAGAATTCCGTGTATCAGACATTCAGCTTGGCCTTGCAACTCTTGAAGAAGTTTTCCTAAACATTGCCAAACAAGCAGAATTAGAAAGTGCTGCAGCCGAGGGGAAGATGGTTACTCTGGCCTTAACTTCTGGAAAATCAGTTCAGGTAGGAACAATTTATCTCATTTTTTTTTTCATTTGTGTAACAGGCACAAAAAAAATGAAGCCTAATCTTTCTGCTTAAATGAAAATGCAGATACCTGTGGGAGCTAGATTTGTGGGGATCCCAGAAACAGAATCTCCAGAGAATCCTAGTGGCATTATGGTTGAAGTATACTGGGAGCAAGATGATTCAGGTTCACTCTGCATTTCTAGCCACTCTGATGAAATGCCTGTACCTTATAATGCTCAGCCATTGGCTTCTGCACCACAACCGTCGGACAGAAGCAATGTGTTAGGCCCGAGGGGAGGGCAAGTTTATGGAATTGTCTATGATCCCAATCAGATTATTGCTGCTCAATCTTACTAGTACACTCCTTTGTGAACTCCCATATATTTTTGAATCCTGCGTGTTTGATTAGTAACGTAGGTGGTAGGCATATTCATTTTGATTTTTTTTCTTTATGAGTATTTTTTGTATGTAATCTTATGTGTGAATATTTTGAAATAATATCACAGGTATTGATTTTTTCTTCCTGCTTCGAAGAACACGAGGCTGTTCTTATCTTCACATGAATGAATTATAGATTCTTTTTTTTTTTATCAAGCACAAGAACGAAAAGGTTGGCATTCCATGTCGGAAGGCAACATCTATAATAGTTTGGAAACTCTTGCGAAATTGCTGTTGAATTTTGTGGGAATCAGAAATAACAAGAACAATCATACAAATCTATACATGTAATGAAAAATGGAGGACAGCCTGTATCATGTTCATGCATTGGATGAATAGAGAGCATTGATCATTAATCGTGGTTGGTGTGAAATATCTTCTATTTTTATTGTGTTTGTAATTAGCACTAAAAACATTTTATAAACCTTTTTTATTTTAATTTTAAGTGATTTGGTCTTCCAAGATGACATTAAATGTATGTGTTTAGTTCCGATAAATACATTTCTTATGCTAAGAAATCGAGATTCTTCATGGGTATTTATCATAATAATTACGTATCAGATTATTTATTTGCACTAAGCTGTAGGTTGCATCAATTTTTTAAAAAAATAAAAAATAAAAAAATATTTAAGAATTGGTAGCGTATTTTCAAGAAAGAATAAAAAAATTAAATTGTGTAGAGATTGATACGACGTGATTCAGTCAACTTCACAAGTTCAAATATAATATAGACAACCAGAAAAAAAATATAATTTGATTAAAAATAAATTTCAAGATGATATCCTTTAAAAATTAATATTGAGATGATAATATATAGGATCGACCTGTGTCATTAGACCGTAATAACATTATAGAAAACAAATCAAAATATATTTTGAAGTTTAATTCTCAATCAACCTGATATTCAAGAATAAAATTATAAAAAAAATTATAAAAGACAGAAAAGAAAAATTCAGGTTAACATGTCAAACATGGATCATGAGATCAGGATAACCCAATAGAAATTAAATTAAAAAATTATAAAGCTCAATTTTTAATTATTCCAACATTGAAAGATAAAATTGAAAAAACAAATCAATTAAAAAGGAAAAAAAAAGACTTGAGTTAACTCGGTTTAATCATTTAAACCCTTGACCCAGGTCATGAGATTGAGATAATCTCATTCATAAAAAGTAAATTAAAATAAATTATGAAATTTAATTTTCAATCAACCTAAATCATGAAGGATGAAATTGAAAGAAAAAACTCAATTACAAAAAAAGACCCCAAAAAACCTTAATCAACTAGGAAACTTGTGGCTCATGCCATAAAACTAGAATAACCTCACCAAAAATAAACCAAAGCTTAATCCTTAATAAATCTAATGTTATAGCATGAAATTAAAAAAAAATTATATATATAAAAAATAAAATATTATTCCAATAAATAATACTTTATGAGGAGAGGAACAATGATTTCCCCTACTCATTTAGTTCTTCTTAATATGTATTATTGTTATATGTTTACGATTGACTTGATGACTTTTATATGATGCGAATACATACAGTAAGAACCATAGCTAGAGCCTACATATAAGAAAAAACAAACTCTAAAAAGTTAAAATGAAATTTGGTTAATAAAAGTTTGACATAACGATTACCTAAACCGAAGCACCAAATTTATTGGAATAAATTCCCACCTAATGATTATAGAAAATCACAAATGAAAAGTATAAGAAAAATGCTACAAAAATATTTATTCTTTGATAAGTCAAGATAGTTATATGAAGAATAAAAACATATGAGTTTTGCACACACACATAATTATTATTCTGAAATCAAAATCTGTATATTCTGAATTGTAAAACTTATAAAAAGAGTATTTACAGTATCAAAATTGATGTTAAGTTCAATTTAAATAAAACCCAAAGTAATTAAAAACAAGCCCTAAACATGAAAAATAATGAAAACCTCGAAGTCTGAAACAATAACTATCTAGTCTTTTTAAATATGCCTTCTAAACTATGGTTGACTTAAGATTCAGAATATATATATATAAATAAAACATAGTCTCTAGAGACTCATGGTAAGATTTCAACTTGACCCAACAATTAGATCAAAAATAATGCTTGTTAGTGTAAAACCGTATATTAAAAAACTTTTTTTTGGAAAAATTTAAGATCTATATAAATTAAAGAAATATTCTCTACATAATTACGATAGGCATACCGCAAGAGAAATTAGCTAGAAACATAGCATAAATAAAACAAGAAAATTTGTGATGGTTACGGGCTAACAGTAAATAAATAACAAAGGAAGGAAGAGAAAAAAATAATGCATGGCCTCTACGTGAACAGTGGCATATTAGAAAAAAATTAAGCCAAAAATCAAATCTAGTTGTCCAAACCTTGCATAGATTGTATAATTCCTCCTCTCTTCAAAAGGATTCATCTTAAAATCACTTATAAGAAGAATAGTAAGATTTGGAGCAATAGTAGCATCCACATCATTAGCCTTTTGTTTAAGTCTTCAAAGCTATTTTTTTTAATTTTTTTCTCCAACAACATTATATAAATATAACATTTTCTCTCTCTTGTTTTGCATCCTTTCAATGTGCAACTTCTCTCTTTCTTATTTTTCATCCTTTCAAAATTGATTTAAAGTTTTCTAATAATCAATTAGTTTTTATTTTTTATATATATAAATAGCATTATAATTTCCTTGTGCTCACTTACTAAGCTCATAGAAGCTTTTCACCATCATCCTTTGAAGCTTGAAACCTCAATTTCTCTTGCGTCATAGTATTAAAAACCCTTTTAAGATTATCCATTTTGTAATCTAACATCTTTTTTATTTGTACATTCAAACCGCTCGTCAAATCTCATATTCATCCTTTCAAGTTAATGTTTCATGGCCCGTAACAAGTGTAGTAAACAATGTTAGCACATATCTCACTATCTATAATCATATTATATACTTTGTTATTGAAATGACATCTTGTATGGAAGATATTCTTCATTTACTGCTCCACATCATCTTTCTTGATATGAAAATTAAGTACATGCTGAATTAATAATGATTTTTCCTTAACTAGATACTCTACATTCTCATCATTGTTATTCTCAAGTGGTGGCATTTCATCATCTTTAGATCTGTCATTTTTAAATTCAATCTTCTCATGTTTTCTCATAACCATAACCTTTTTTAGAACATTGTGAAGATATATGTTTTTCAATTTAACCCTTGTTTTTTAATTTGTATAGATAATGTTTTTGATTCAGTCCTTCTACTTTTATTTTTTTTATTTTTGTCCTTTGCTTTTTTATCAAAGTTTTTATGGCTTTCAATTTTGTCATTTATAGTTTTTGATTCTTCAATGATAATAATGATTTCAATTTGGTTCCTTTTCTTTTGATTTTTTATTGCTTTTCTTGGTTATTTTGTCAAAGTTTTTATAGTTTTCAATTCTATCCTTCAAATCAAGTTCATTTCTTTTATTTTTTCAATAATAATACTAATAACAACAATAATAATAATATTGATAATAGCAAAGATGATGATAATAAAAAAAAATTAAATTAGTGATGATAATAAGAATAATAGTAGTGGTAGTGACAATAATATTGTTACTACTACTAATAGTGATGGTAATGATAATAATAACAGTGATCACAATAGTGATGATATTAATAGTTGTGATAATAATAATAATAATAATAATTATTATTATTATTATTATTATGATAATAATATCGATGATGATGATAATACTAATAGTGATGATAATGGTTGTACTAGTACTAGTCATAATAGTTTATTATGATAATAATAGTTGTGATGATAATGATAATTGAAATGATAGCAGTAGTAATAGCAATAGCAGTTGTAACAATAATAGTGATTTTAATAATGATAGAAATAATAATAATGGTAATAATGATAACTGTAATAGTAATGATATTACTTATTAAAATTAATAATAATAGTAATTTTGATCTTTATTCTTTGAATTGCTATTTTAAAAAAAAAACTGTATGATTGATTTTTTTTCTTCAATTTCATCCTTTAATAATTAATTTATTGGGAATTAGACTTCATGGTTTTTCTAAATTAGATGCTTAAGGTCCAATGACTTGTCATGAGTTTAAAAAGTTCATATATTTTTTAAAGGTTTTATAATTTTTTTTTATTTTTTATCAGGTTATTCCAATTATATAATTTGAATTGTAGGTTTGACGTAATGTATCATATTAACTTAACTTTAATTAGCATTGTTATATATTTACCGTAACTAATTTTTAATATTCTTTTTCTACTGTATTTCAATACTTAAACATCAATTTTTTTATATAAAAAAAATTATTTCAGCCCCACTCCGAAATAATTGCCTAGACTGGTAATAATCATAAAACCTGAAGTCTTGATATGATTGCATTGGAAAAGCAGGTATATCTTGATTAATAATTTATATATCAATTAACTATCTATTTTTCTGAATTATTGATTTCACAACAAATAGTATGACTATTCTTCACCGTATCCTAAAAAATCCTAAATTGAGAATGGATTATTTGTATTAAATATATTTATAATGATGTCAATCAGTTTGGAGACTCTTCTACCCATACTAGTATTATAGATTCTACAAAGCTAGAGATTCTTACTTATCCTACTCAATATATTTTACATTTGATTTATTGCATGATAATATTATTAAATATATATATATATATATATATATATATATATATATATATATTGATAAATGAAATTTCAAATTTATTGTCAAATTAGCATCAAGTTCTTCAATACAGTTTGTGATAGTAGCTAACACAAACATAAAATATAATTTCACTAATATTACAAATTTTGAGAGAGAAAAAACTAAGTCTCTGGTGCTCAGTTAACTAAGTCTCTGGTGCTCAATTGATTAATTTATCAAAATAGGTTTGAATTCTATTGAATTATAACAATTAGGGATTTAGGATTGTTATACCTGACATCATGGCGAACTAAAAATTAAAAAAAGGGTAAAAATAAAAAAAAATCATCATCTAGTATTATGATCATTAGAAACTTAATTAGTCTTTAGAGACGTAAGGTAAGGGAGATTATGCTAAAGAGAAAATATTATTACCCTAAAATATCTTACATGAGGTAAGTTATACTGCTACTTATCTTCTATTTCTTAATGGTCTGTTTTGCCTGATTTATCGATGATCTAACTACACGAGTGAGAATGGATCTATTACAATGAGTTAAACATAAGGTAAGTTGTAAACTTATTCATTATAAAGTCCTAGTTATACTTCTCATTCTCAATTTGTTTTGTGAATTGATATTTTTATGTCTATTTACTCCTGATCACAAACGATGATTATTAATAGTCTATCAAGTCATTTTAATAAATAATTAAGTAAGCTTTTATTAAGCTTGTTGAATCTAACCCAAATTCTATAAGGAGATATCGCTAAACATTTTATTTATGTAATAATGGTTCTTAGATAATGACTTTTAACATTCATTTATTCTATAGTATTGGATTCACTCGTAATTTTTTTTAATGAGACTATGTATCTTAATCCTTAAATACACAAGTAGTAACCATTTTGATCTAAGTGGACATAGAATCTAATGACACTAACATTTAAGACTTTCTAAGAAAATTAATGCTCTAGATTAACACTCAAGTGGTATTGATGAATATCATATCAAAAGGCTTGAAATGAATAAAATTTTCAAAAATCATTGAAAAAAAGTGTTACTTCTCATTAATAATCAAGATAATAACTTGCTATAAGTTTATTTATCTCAAATGTTATGAATGAATAACCAGGCATTTATTTAAAATGCAGTTTTAAAATGAGAAAAAAAAATAAAGGGTTTTGAAATGTCATCCTTTCAAATGCTTTTTAATATGGTAAAGCCTAGATGAGTTTTCCAAATAAGTCATGAAACCCCAAAATAGATGCACGTGATATAACATATATTTTTGCTTTTTTTTTTCTTTTATGATTGCTAAAGTAAAAATGAAAATGCAAAAAATGACATCAATAATTAGCAATATGTATGGACTTTAAAATGCATGCAAAGATATGCTTTTTTTAATGCAAAGATATGTATTTTTTTAATACGAGGTATGCCCAAATGCAAGACTAAAAACAAATTTTAACAAAACAATAATAGTTTTTTTTATGTTTCGGATAATAACAAACATACAATTATTATTAAAAAAATCTAGACCATTTACTAACCAAAACTATCATGAACACTCGAAAACCCTAAATTCTACTGGGTAATTTGGTACCTTTTTAATGGTTTTTGTTTTTATAATTATCATGTTATATGTCATATGAGAGACACTGTAGTGTTTGATTAAATATGAAAAATAATTACAAAACATAACATAGTGTAATAACCAAAATGCTTTTGGAAGTCAAAAATTTTAAATTAGCATCAAGCTTTTTTGTCGTTTCACAAATATTTTTTTGTTATTATCAGGTCAACTTAAAGATAATTAGGTCTTTTCATAAATAAAAAGATAAATAAATAAATAAAAAGTAATTGGCGCATGCTAGGCACACGTCAACATGTGAAAGGCACCCTCACCTTTAAAACGGCACGATCAACGCCTTCTAGAGTCTAAAAATACTCTTATGTCGTGTCGTTGCAAGAATCATCATGTCCTCTTCATTTTGGAGCCACGCGTGTCAATGTTAGGTGGTTGGTTTATCATTGGTGAATTTTTATTTTTTTTTTCCTTATTTTCTCTTTATTCCCCTTAAAATAATAGGTTGGTACTCTTTGTTGTTAGTATTTCAAGTTTCATTTTTATTCTTTTGATTTTTAATTTTTGTTCTCGGTTTTTTTATAAAAATTTTATTTATTTCAATTTCATCCTTCTATCCAAAGTATGGTATATTATTTTTACCAATTTGATCTTTATTGTTTTGATTCTTATTGTCATTTTGCTAAATTTATTTTTCTTTTAAATTTCACCTTTCAATCAAATATAAAATTTATTTTGTATGTCAATTTTGATCCTCATTCTTTTGAATTTTTTTTGTTGTTCTGTTAAATGAATTTTTCTTTTCAATTTCACATTTCAATAAAGTAGAAATTTTATTCTCTATTATAATTTTGATCCTCTTTCTTTTCATTGTTATTTTTTGCTTTGAATCCTTTTGTATAAATTTTTTTTAATTCATTCTTTAATATTTGATTGATTGGACATTGAGTTTCAAAATTTTTCGTAATAGAATACTTTAGATCTAATGATCTAGGTCATGAGTTTAAATAGTTAACAAGAGTTGATATTTTTTTATATCAGGTTATTCTGATCCAACAATCTAGACCGCAAGTTTAACAAAATAACACAGGTTAGCTCAATCTTAATTATTAAAACTACAAGTTTATCATGTTAACTCAGATTTATTATGATCAATTTCTTTTAGATCCCTTTTTTTTATCTCATTTCATCCTTCCAAATTTAATGAGTTAGAAATTAAGCTAAATTGTTTGTCCCATTATATATAAAAAAATAAATTCTTTCACTAAACATTCTTCCAATCAAATATAATATTGGATGTTATTAATTTTTCGTTTCTAAAAGAATAATCAATTACATATTTCACCAAGCTTCACAACTATTTGATAGCCTATTTAGTTAAATATAGAATTGATTACTTGTTCAACAATTCATGCTTAGGAGTTAATTATTTTGATAACCTTAATAATCAAATGGCCACAAATTTAAAACCTACCATCCCTGTCTAATTAAATAAATAGAAGAATTGCAACATAAACCTCTATAAATATCAAATGTGAAAAAACTATCATTCAAAAAAAAAAAAAAACACTTTCACGTGAGAGAACTTGTAAATGAGTTTTTTAAAATCATTTTTAAAACTTCACCCAACCTTCTCAATCTATAGTTTGTTTAGGAGTATCATGCATTGAGACTAAAATTGCATTTTGTTCTAATCATAATTTCAAAAATATTTAGTTAATCCACATACTCTACAACAGTACCAAACACATTAAGCTTTCAAGTTAAAATGGATATTTGACATCTGGCAAAAGTGGGAATTTGGTTGAGGCAAAAGGCAGAGATTTAAATGATCTTTGAAAAGTTCTGATTAGGTATTAAAGATTGAGATATCCACCAGAAAATTTGAAACAGAAGCCTTTTGTAAAGAAAACAACAGAAAAATAGAAAAAGGAAAATTACACTATGCACTGCCAGAAATCACGTCAAAACCAGGCACAATTTAGAATTAAATGTACGATTTTAGCAAGATTGAAAATTAAAAACCTACGATGTACATCCACTCGCAAACAGCCACAGCAGAAAACTAGAATTCAGAGCCAACACACCCCTTCCGGCTATAGACCATGTTTCACTGCTACACCATGATCTTGCACCAAAGATATAAAAAGAAAAACCGCAGATGAAATAAGAGACCTTATGCTTCCTTGAAAGACCAATGTTCCACAATTACCTCTTCCACTCTGGTTGGGCTCCCTTAGCTGCATTACAAAAAAAAAAAGGGGGGAGGGAGAACATCATACTTAAGATTCATATTGTACATTAAAAAAAATAAGCTCTTAAGAGTTCAGAAAAAAGGGGAATAACTCGTGTCAAATAGAAAACAGAATGTTTAACTAGTACTTCTGATAACAAATTGGACAGTTACCAATTTTAAATATATAAAAAAGCAATAAGATAAGCTTTCAGGTTAAGCTGAAGTTTCTCAAAACGATGTGCAATTTCACGTGGCATTAGATTTTAAAGGGACTCGGAGCATTGAAACAGGATATACAAGCTGATTGATCCCAAAAAAGGAACTCTAATGCTCAGAGGCCAAAACTTGCACAACAATTGCTCGAGAATTTTGACAACAAAATCAAGCGTGCATCCATGAAAAAACAAGACACGGTAATTTTAGGGGCAAGCAAGCATTTCATACCATTTCCATCTCTTGACGACAATAAAGACTTGTCACTCTTATTCCCTCCTTTGCCACTACCATGAACTGCTCTTTGTGTCCTCGGGGACTCGGAGCTGCTTTTGCTATTAGTTGAAGAGGGCAGAGAATGACGACGGGTGATGTTATTTTTCTCAACTCGATCTTCACTAAATCTTGGGGAGCCTTGCATTCTCAGCTTTGCCTTTGCAGATTCAGTTGCTGCCATGTAGCTAGGGAGGGTGGGACTGCTCTGTAGCCCATTCTCGGCACGTTCTGGTTTCATTGTGAATGAAGGTTTCTTGGCAGTTTTGTGATTTTCATTGATTGTTGGATCATCCTGGTGTTTGGACTTCCCATTTATTTGCATATTCTCAACTATACCACCAGTATCTACTGAAGCTTTAGATTCTACCAAAGCTTGATCGTCATGTGATGATTCCAATGCCTTGATCATTTCTACAGGTTCATCAGCTGTCTCTGCATCAGGCAACTTGGACATCAAGTTTGGATCATTCTTCACCACATCAGGTACATTGGATGTTGTCAAGGTAGCTTCTTTCTTCATCTTCTCAGCTGAATTACTTATGCTCCATCCCGAAACATTATCACCTGAAGTGCCAGATACCTTTTCTAGACCTTGCTTTGGCTTTTCATTTTCAACCTCTGAATGAGCAGAGTTTTCTATAACGGGGTTATTAACCTTTCTTAAGCTGCGCTTTACCTTTTCAAGCTCAATCTGTGAATTTTCTGCTGAATCAGCTGGATGGCTTGAAACTTTCCTCATATTGCGCTTGGGTTTCTCAAATTCAGAGGCTGCTTGTACTGAGGTACTGTCAACATTTGCAGCAGGGACCCTCCGAACACTGCGCTTTGGCCTACCAGTTTCAGCTTCCACTATTTGACCATTACTCTGCTTTCTCTGAGTTTTTGAGCAAGTAATTTTTTTTGGTTGGGGAACTGGTTTCCAGAAACAGGACGCTGACCAGCACTCTAACCAGTTTGCAACTGAGTTTGGTTCCATGGAATCATAGGGCAGTTGCAAAGGCATTACAGTAGGTGATGGAGCAAGAAGCTGGAAAACAGTCCCATCAGAGATCAAATGGAAAGGGTGTTATTAAAATTCATGCATGTTTTCTAACTGATCACTGTTAAATATCCCTGATCCCAGTGCAAGCACCAGAAATATTCTTACTGAACCTTTCATGTTTATTTCAATTTTTTTTATGACAGAAAATCAAGTTACATGGAAGATGCAACCCTTTTCCCCTTTCCATGTACAGAGGAGAGAAATGAACTGTTCCTCCAGTATCTCACCAAAAAAAAAAGGTTTGCATGATGAATTGATGATATTCATGACATTTTATATCACTAAAGATGGTGTCTGAAATTCCCAAATTTTGCAAGTAACAGCCTTGAAAACAAATGAATTTTGAGGATAGGTACCCTTTAATCAAATATTTTCATGCCTAGAAAACAAAGCTTGACAGATATAATTACAAAAACTATGTGAATGTCAACCCTGACTAAAGAGTTACTCAGGAAAATATTGCAAACCATTTCTTACAGGTATCTTTACAAGATCACAAATAAATGAGATTCAGTGAATCATGACCTTCATGCTAGGAAAGATTGGGCATTTGTTTTATTACAGAAAAATAAGAAAAATGGGATCACAGTGATCTGGGTTTAGTGGAGAGCAAAAGGAAAGAGCAATTGAAGGGGAGAATATACTCTCAACCCTCCGAGGGATTGTTGAGGCTATAACTGTATATCCAAGGCCTTATGGATAGTTTTCACTGCTCATGAATGCTTAAGTATTATGCATGAATTATGGTTCATCTGATGTATAGGAAATGAATTTGGAATTTTCCATTGCATTTCATCACTGGCTGCTGCACCCTTGGTGCTCATGTTGCTGATTTATGTTTCATGTGTCAGAAGTAAGTGGATAGATAAAACCAAATCACAGTTCCTTCCATTAACTTATCAAGGTGGTTGTTCTTATATCTCCTAGAGAAGAGTCGGTTGTTATCAAGAAGAATACGCACTTACACAAGCCCTAACAGTATCTGGTTTAAATAAGGTTTTTGTTGATTCTATTTGTAGCCACAAGGAGCTCTTTATCACTGGAATGACAGTCAAATAAATAAAATCACAAACACATAGAATGTACATCATGGGGCTATTCTTAATTTGTCCTAGGTGAGAAGCTTCTTCTGTACACAACTAAGCCACTATGCAATAAATATAATCAAATCATTCTTCTATTCATACCTTGCGAACAAAAGCATTTGATGACAGCTTGGCCATTTGTATACCAACTCCACTAGAATCTGCAAGCTTGCCCTCCTGATACATGGATGAAAGAAGAATTAATGATGAAAAGTAGAACAAGCAAAAAAAGCAACAATATAATTTGATTAGTTACGGGATAAATAAGAAAATAAAAAGAATTGAAGCCTCAACAATTAGTATTCAGAAATGCAGTAAGCAATATGATTCAGAATGTCATTAAAATGATGATATGTTCACTAAACCTTGTGTAGTTTCTTTCAAACTTGTTAAGTTCACTACACTAGGAAGAACTGCAATCAAAACGAACCATACTTGTATTCATTTGTCATGTTACACAACTGTGTCCTGCGCATTATATATTTTCATGAAACTTGAAAAGGAATGCATGGGTATGATAGTCTAATCTAAGATTTCCATGCGATATAAGTGACGAAATAAACAGAGTTGAAAACCTGAAACTTTTGTAGCCTTGAGAATGGGTGAAACCTTACAATAATAAATTGTTGTAAGTTACAGTAATTTAATGGTCTAAATTTTTAAACAATAAGGCTGATTATTTGTTATTACTACTCGTATACATTCTTTAAGAAAGAGGTTTTAACTCTGAGCTTACACTACAGGCACACACCATTTAGAAGGATTACAAGTCCACCCAAAGTGCAAAAACAAAGAGCAAAACTAAATTCATATGCTTGATCAAATACCATATAATTCTAAAAGAGGTACTCAAATGGGTGCCCAACCCATAATTCTAAAAGCGGTACTCAAGAAGAAAGATATTTTCTCCTTTTTCTTAAAGGGAGCTCCCCTCCTTCGAACACTTGGACTTGGAAAAGCATACCCGGGGACTCATACTCGATTAAGGACTCCCCTGTGTTGCGATTGATTCAGTCCTATCGGGCAAAAAGCTTATTCAGGCCCTTCCTCCTAAATGACCGGGGTATATGCAATTGAGCTCTTTCGAGGGCTGTTACATAAGGGACAGAAGAAGCAACAATCGATTTGGTTTTCCAAGAATTTACCGGCAGTTTTACTTGGCTGCATAATTTATGAACCTCATAGCCAATCTCTGAATTCCTAACCATTCTTCCTCGAGCAAGAGCCTGTAACTTGACAACTCCGAGCACACAGCAGAGAGTAGCAACAGCTTGCCTTCTAACCAAGTGTCCACGGATAAGAGCCTGAAGCCTTATTATGCCTTTAAGAGCTCGAAATGCTCGGCGAGCCTTCACAAAAACAAACTTATATCAGGGACTGCATGACCTCCACACAACATGATTCCACATGCCTTGTGTCAGAAAAAACAAAAAAAAACACAAGACATATTGCAACAGCTACACCATGAAATGGATAGAATATCAACTGAGAATCATTACATCAATTAGAGATTTAGTTAATGCCACCCTCATGCTTGCTATACAACACATTAGGGCATGAGACCATTGCATCTAGGCCCATATCAACTCCCTGAAAGCCATAATTAGCCATCAACCCTTGGGCTTGGACTAGGAAAACTGCAAGTAGCTGAGCAACCATGCATACCTGGTACCAAGTCAGTCGAACCCTCAAGGTCCATGAAAACAGCCCCAGTAGTGCACCTATCTACACACTGCAAGCTAATGCTTTATAACCAAGCTAGCTTTGCAAGGTTCAATAGCCTTTTTTTCACAAAGCAAAGACCCATGTGAACAAAATGATAAGCCAAAAACCATCTAGCAGGTGGCCTAGTGGTAAGAACTTGGGACCAAGGGGTTTGCTCCCCCTGTGGTCTCAAGTTCGAGCCCTGTGGTTGCTAATATGATGGTCACTGGAGGCTTCCATGGTCGTTAACTTCAGGGCCCGTGGAATTAGTCGAGGTGCAGGCAAGATGACCCGGACACCCTCGTTAATCCAAAAACAAAATGATAAGCCTAAGGAAAGGATCCATATAAATTGTATCTAATCTCAAGGCAATTGTGCTTGTGCAGCTGGCAAAACTGCCGCAGCCACTATAAGAAACAGATATCTATCCTATCCCACACAATCGCTTGAAAACAGATACCGCACAACCATCGCCAAAAGCAAGAGACGCAATTTTAATAATGTTGCAACGACTTAGATAAATATCCACGGCGATGATAATAAGATAAGAGAAAATTACCAAGTAACCCCTAAATGCGGCTTGCGCCATTGTCGCAGCTTCATCAAGCCTTATTTTGTCAGCATCAGATGGAGGAGCATCAGGAGTGTATAATTGAGAATGATTTGCATCTTGCTTTCCAGTTGACAATATACCTCCATCACGTGATGATTCTGTAGTTTCCCTGCTCTCTGGCTCTAACATCCTTTCAGTGATATTAGTGGTAGTGGGGGCTGTCGGCTTGACCACCGGAGGAACTGAGGTCACATCAGCTTCCACGGCTCTGACAGCAACCAATGTCTCTTTGTCATTCACAGTTCTCTGCACATAATGATCAAAGTTAGAAAACAGGATTTAGTACCTATGATTTTGTTCCAACATAAAAGCTTATCACAACTTAAGCTTCTAGATTGAATGGTTTTTGAATAAGCTTAAGGTTAAGACTGCCTTTTATAGCACAACAGACTAAGTAGAAGGAGAGAGAGAGAGAGAGCTTAAGCAATCCCATAGCTTGATGGATAGATTGAAAGGTTGTCAAACAGAAGGCTATTAGAAAGAAGTAAGTTGGCATTAAATTAAATTAATTACCTCCCTTCCTTTGACAATAAGAGATTTGGAAGACTTCTTTCCAAACAAAACAGTCTTTATCCATTTCGCAGGTGATTTTCTCCCCATTGCTGCAAAAACAAACAGGAACAGAAACCCACCATGTCTCTTTAAGAAAATGAAATGATAGCGTGCAATTCAGAAACCCACCACTGTTATCCATTATTACGTAACCCTACAGGTTAGAGCACACCCGCAAAGGGAAGCAGCTCAAAGTTGTGCTCCAAGGAATAGCGAGAAAACATTAAGGATTTGAACCAGATCTGTATTTCACCTCTCAAATGTGCTTCTTCAAAACCCTAAATCTATCATTTCCTTTTTCTCCAAACATGTTTTACCATTTTCCAACATCATCAATTTCAGCTTTGATTAAATTAAATTAAGTAAGAAAAAATGTGAGAGAGATTACCGCCCGTCTGTTCAGCAAGTATAGACACCGGATAAAGCAACAACAGATGCGTCTGTGATCTATCTATCTAAGCCGGCTGCTTCTTTTTATTTTCCTTTCCTTTACTTTCCTCTCTCTCTCTCTCTACTCTCTCTCCTGACACTCTCCAGTCTGTACTCTGTTATGAACTACTGATTCAAAACAAAAAAAACATGGATAAACTTCGCTTTTTCCCTGTACTTAAGCAATATTATACATCTATCCTGATACTTACACTTCTGGTTTCAGTATTACCCTTAACCATTACTATGATATCATAAAGAAATTCGTATTACTTGAGAAACAATTATAAAAACTGAAATAAATATGAATTAAAGCTTGTTTTTAATAAGAAAACTCGATTAAAATTATATTTTTTAAAAAATTAAATTTTATATTTGTTTAAAATTAATTTTTTATATTTTTATATTATTTTGATATATTAATGTTAAAAATAATTTTAAAAAAATATTATTTTAATATATTTTTAAATAAAAAATACTTTGAATTACAATTTTTTTATGATAAAAGGTTAAATTAAAATGCTTTTTATATTATGATAGTAATATCGGTAAAATCTAAGTTAAAAGTACAGTATCACAAATTTAGTTCAAAAAAAAACACAAGCACATCAAAAACAAATTAAAAATAAAAGAAGATAAAATAACGGTTTCTTATCCTCTACAGTAGCGATCACTTTAATATTCGCTATATTCTCATGACAACCAATTGATTGGGATACCTGACAGTAACAATGAGGGCTTACCGGGCGCCAGCCACTCTGGATAATTCCTTGAAGCGATTGCATCGGGGCAGTTACTTCGGGAACATGTGTCCAGCAGGGTCACAGCTTCTTCATTTCAAAGCATTCTATGAGATTACACTTATACCCCTCCTTTATAGGATTTAAATTCACGCACCTGTCAGAAGTATGTAAAATAGGAGCCGTTAATAACTGGCGCTGGAGTTAGGTGAACGGTGATGGGTGGGTCGTGAGGAAGCAGGAACGAGTGCCACGCTGGAATTTAGGGGTAACGGGGGTTGCTGGGCGGCAAGAGAGTAGAGGGAGGAGTTAGTATGGCATTGTCGTTTAACTCACTTTAAAAAAATTTAAGCTTTTTTAATTTTAAATTAATTTTTAAATATTTTTTAATTTAAAAAATAAAAAAATATTTTAATTTAATATTTTTAAAATAAAAATAAATTTTAAAAATAATCTTCACAGCAGTGACACTACCCATCAAAGTATTGTTGTGGTTATTTTTTAAAGTATTTTTTATTTAAAAATATATTAAAATAATATTTTTTTTTATTTTTTAAAAATTATTTTTGATATTAGTCTAAAAATATTTAAAAAAATATTAATTTTAAATAAAAAATATTTTAAATTTTATTTAAAAATACTCTACCGGCTGTCAAGTGCTCTTTTACCCATAAGCGGTCCCCATTTTTTAAAATCTTTATCTTCATAATTCCTTGTTTATTTTAGTCACTATATTTTATTTTTATTTACAAATTGATATTTATTTGAGATTTTTTATCCTGGAATGTTACATTTAGTTCTATAATAAAAATATTTTCAATAAAATCTGTGTATTATTACTCTGAATCATATAATCATTGTATAGCTTCTTTTTTTAATGCAAGACTAGTAATGTAACAAGTCAGTGTAATTGTAATCCTTCATTGCGTTATGATTTTGATAATTACACAACTAAACATGTGAATATAATACACCATTATATTATATAATTTATTAAATCCAACCAGACTAACAATATGATAATTATATTTGACTAAAAATAAGAAATTCCATACAATGTTTCATTCATTTTCATTATGATTGATTATTTCCGGTTAGATTTGGTTTTTATTAAAAAAAATAACCAAACCAGATTTTTTTTAAAAAAAATCAAAACTGGTTCAAACCGACCGATATCATTTTTGTTATTTTAGAACAAAAACTGGTTTTTTCCGGTTTGGCTCGATTTTTTTGGTTTGGTTCGGTTTTTTCAGTTATTTTTTTCTAGTTTTCTTCAGTTTTTTATTTTTTTCTCACCCCTAATTTTTATAAATCGATGAAAATCTTCAACCAGTTTACTACTTTAACCTTAAAAATAAAAAAACAATATTTGACTTTTGCTTGAACATTTAAATACTTAAACATACATATATTGAATTAGTAGGTCGAACTAAGAATCGAAGAGATTTTTGTAAGAAATTATAATTTTTTTGACAAAAAATAAAACTTGATAAAAGTTTATCAAATAGATAATATATCTACTAAAGATTCTAAGCACAAGGTTATAATATCTTTAATTGTATTATTATTAGTAAAAATAAAGTTATATTAGTCTACGGTCCACTCAGCATTTATAATAACGGCATTTAAGTTTAAAAAAATATATATTTCAACGCTCTTAAAACCTTTAATCTTATTCCTCACATTTTAGAAGAGAATCATATTTTTTTGTAGTGTTTTAGGAAATGTTAGATTCTAAATACGAATAGTTGGAGGCATCTAAAACGTTTTATGTCACCATACCAAATTAATGCACCCCGTAATAAATAAATAGATATATAAAAAAAACAAGGTCTTACATTAACTTTTAGTTCTACCCTAAATAGTCTAATTAATCAAGTTTTACATTTATTTCTCTCCATTTTTAAAAATTCCAGTCCAAAATAAATTTTGGCGTGTTTTACAATTATTAGCCATATTTAAAAAATTACAGAAAAATTAGATTTCTGTACTCTTAATTTTATTTTTATTTTTTAATATATTTGAATTAATTTTGATTTTTTTAATATATTTGAATTAAATGTTTAAGAATTAAATTTTAAAAATAAATTCAATATCGTAATTTTAGTTCTCCATGTAGAAAGTTTGATTTTAAAAATTAGAAAAGAAAAAAAACAAAGAAGAGATTTTGAGGATGCTGGTTTTTTTAAGATAAACAAGAAAGAATATCTGGGCTACTAGATTTAAGAAAAAAAATAACTTAAATTTTTTGTATAGATAATTAAAATATTAAATTTATTTATTTATTTTAAATATTTAAAAATAATTATAGTAAATAAATAATAAATTAGGTTGAAGATTATTGATTTTAAGGATATTTAAGTTATTCCATGATTTTATATGTAAAATATGGAGAGAACCATGAAAAAGATAAAAAAAAAAAAAAGATTTGATTTTAAATATATCAAACTATAAGAAAGTCAAACATAAAATAGAAAGTATATGGATTAATTCTCAAAAAAAAAAAATCATGATAGGTTTGAACCGTTTAACCTTTAAATGAGAATTTAATTTGAATGGATAGATTGTAGATCCCATGATTGGTCAAGATATTATTGATGAAGATTAATTTATTAATTGTATCTTTTACATGATGTCTTCTCTAGTAAGAAAAAATTGTTTCTGAAAAATAAAAGTTCTCTTGATTGAGTTTCCAGTAAAGTTAATGTCTGAAAGATTTTTCGTAATCTAAATCGCCCTTTTGTTTTTAATTTCAAAATTGTTGTAATTTGACGTGGAAAATAAAAATAAGAGTACATCAAACTCAATCTTTCTTCACTATGGGTTACCAATTTTTTAGTTAAAACAGACATTAGTGATCACCATCCAAATTTTATATTTAAAGATATATTAAACATTTTTCTTCTATTAGTTTGATGTAATTTATACTAATATATGTTAATTTAATTTTATAGAATGTTAGGGTTTTGAATTAAAAATTAAGTTAATTAGATATTATTTGAGTTCATAATTATGTTATTTTGTAAAACAATCAATGATTTTGGGTTAAATTATAGATTATACTGAATTATATATAAAATAATATTATTAGCTATAAAATATATGAATATTACTGATAATTTTGTTATGGTAGAGAAATTTGATAGATTTAGGTGTTTGTCGATTAACTTGATGAATTTAGAGTTTAGTCAATTATATTACCGTTATATTTGGAGGCCTTCTATTATAGTCATTTACTAGTTATTTCACCTGCATTTCATTGCAGGTTAAATAATTGTTTTGGAAAAAAAAATATGCAAGATTTTCAAATGTGTTTTTTTTTTTGAGAAATTCTAATTATAAATAAAAAAATCTATGCATGCATTTAATTAAATATACCGAGAACCATCTGTGCCAATAAATACAAAAAACAAAGTGTTAACACAATTATTCAACTCGTCTCGCTGCAGGTTGAATATTTTTTTTAACTATAACAAAAAAAATTAATGTGCAGGTGTTGTTAAAGTGTTTTTTGTGACATTAAGTCAAAATATAACCGTGAATCAAAAAATTAATGCTTACATATAATAAATTATAGTAAATATATATGCATTAATAAAAATATATAAAATTTCAAGCTAATTTTTAACACAGCAGAGAAATAGAATAATATTATCATTGTTATAATGAAAACATCATTTTCATAATCTTTGTATAATAATTTAAAAAAAAAGTGTAAAAAAATTATAAAATAATAAAGATAAGAACGAAAAGAAAGGTATAAAGAGATCAAATATAAAGTGATAAATATTCAAAGTGTAATAAATAAATAAATAAAATATTTTCGTTTCAAAAAAGTGTAAAGGAAAAACTAAAAAGACTAAGTGTAAAATGATAAAAATATCAAATATAAAAAGAAAAAAATATATATAAAAAATTTTTTTCTTAAAAAAAAAAACCAAAAATTACAATTTTGCTATTTTTACATTACCACTACAGTAAAAACAAATTGACAAATTTACAATTATACTATTTCTACATAAAAACACCATTTTTTTGGTATGTGTGTGTGTATATATATATAATAATGTTCATCGGTTCAGAGCAAATAAGTTCACAGTATATTGACATCCTGCTATGGTGATGTACTATGTTTAAGACAATTTTTTTATCAATTATTTTCAATTTTCCATTATTTATATTTATAAGGTTTAGTCTTCTTGAGCTAGCATTGGCTTTTAGGGGGAAATATGACTTGTTTTACGTTAGAGGTTTCACTTTTTTTTTTTTGTGTTTTAAAAAAATAAAAAAATTATTATTTTTATTATTTTTTATGTTTTTATATTATTTTAATATGTTTATATTAAAAATAAATTTTAAAAAATAAAAAATTAATTTAATATATTTTTAAATTAAAAATATTTAAAAAATAATCACTATATATATATAAAATATTATACTCGAGGACAGCCGCTTCTAGAACTGGCTGGCCATATATGAAATTCCTGTCCGAATCACAATGTTAAGCAGGGTTTTCTGTAGGTGTGGCAAAGAAAACAAATATGTTGTCTTCAGACCTGAAGGTGCTGGATACAATTTGCTTCTCTTTATTTTACAAAGAAGAATTTGATTTGATTGTTCATGAAGAATTAAAAATGAGAGGATCAAGATTGAAAGTGAAGTGAAATGAAACAACAATCTTTTATTAAATTTTTTTTAGTCCAGTCCTCCAATTCCCTTAATTGATAATTTAGTTTGATGATTTGTTTTATATTATTTTCTTTTTTTTTATTGTTTTAAGATTTTATCACTCGTCTGATTTTAAGCAACAGATAACGTGTTATTTTTTCCTTATAAAAAAATATTTGAAAAAATAAATAATGGTCTGGTGCAAGGACTAGGCTGGCTAGCCCATGCGTCAAGGCTTATTTTTTAGAATTGAAACTTACTTTCAAGTCCTGTTTATTTGCTGGAAAGTAATTTTTTTGGAAAGTAAATTTTGGGAAAGTAAATTTCAGAAAAGTAAATTATTTTCTGATGTTTGGTAGTGTAATGGAAAATAAGTTGGAAAACACTTTCTAGTGTTTAGTTATGTCATGAAAAATGAGTTGGAAAATAACTTATTAATGTTTTATTTTTTTCAAGTTTATTAAAATAATGAGGAACAAATCTTACAAATTAAAAAGTTGAATGAGAATGAAATTGAAAAAAAATATAATTTCATAAATTATCTAAAATAAAATAAATAATAATCAAAATAATAGAGATCAAATCTAAAAAATAAAAAAATAAAAGATGAAGAAATTAAAATAATAATAATTAACATTTCATAAATTATTTTAAATAAAATAAGTAACAATCAAAAGAATAAGGATCAAATTTGATAGATAAAACATTTCAATAAAAAAATGATAAGGGAAAAATAAATAACAATTATAAAAATGAGGACCAAAATTAATATAAAAATTAAATTTTAAGAGATGAAATTGAAAAATAAATATTCAAAACATATATATATATATATATATATATAGCAATCAAAAGTTTGAGGACCAAATTTGATATAATCAACAAATAATATGACATTTCTAAATTTTTCACAACTTCCGGAAAGTGTTTTCCACTCCAATTTTTCAGGAAAACCAAGCCAAATTTTTCTTTGACTAAAAAATATTTTCTATTAACCAACTTTTTTAATGGTAAACAAACACAAAAAAATTTAAAAAATGATTTTCTAGAAATCACTTTTTAAAAAACAAACACAGCCTCAAAGTAATTAGAAAATGTTGTATAAGAAACAAATGTCTTGCAGAAATTTTATTTTTTTAAAAAAATGAGCACTATTTTTTTAATCTTTATCTTAAATCGTCCTGACTTTTTTTTTATATATTTGTTTTATATATGCTTCTGGTTTTTATTAAATAAATAACATTGAAAAAGTTATTATATGTTTTTTTATCAATTAAATATATAATAAAAAAGACCTTCACTAGAAAATTATTTTATTCTAATAGAATTAAATTATTACTTTCTTATAAAAAATATTAGTGGCCTATAGTTAAGTTAAACAAAATTAAAGGGCTTCCAGGAATGTAGGACTATATATCTTCTTCTACGCACGTTACTTAACTTTATGACTTAGTATTTAGTTAACGTTAAGATCTATTTTTAGTATGTATTGTTAATGTATATAATTTTTAATTTATTTTATTCAACATATGCATCAGATTTTGAAAGATAATAATTAAGATTTCTTTTACTATTGAAAAATATATTAGTAATGCTTGAAGAATTTCTTTTTTTTAATGTTAAGAAAGAATTTGGCCTGACCCATGACATAACATGGATAAGTTATCTTGTTTGTATGTATGTGTAAATATGTGTGCTCGTATTTTGCTGCGGAGTTGGATTATATTTTTAAACAAAAAATAATATTTAGATACTGAAAATAAATTAAAAAAATTAAAAAACTATTTATAACAAATATGTAAAAATATTAATTAGAGCTAAGTCAATATAATATATTTCATTAAATCTATAGTCTAAATTATGTGATTGGAATAATCTAATTAAAAATAAAAAAAATTATATGACTGTAATAACCTTTAGGTGTTTATTTTTTTAAAAATTTCATCATTTTTAGGTTTTTTTTTTATTCTTTTTGTTGCTTTTCCAAGGTTTTTTTATTAATAGTTTTTTAACGATTTCATCTTTTCAGATGAAATAAATTGAGAGTTAAGCTTATTAATTGAACTCAAGTTAGTATTTAATGAGTTGTAAGTTTTTAAGATTAGACCAAGTTTAGAAAGTTAGTTAATTTTTTAAATGATGCTTTCTTCTTTCCTTTTTTTTTTTTTGAAATTTTACTCTTTTTTTTTATGATTGTTCTTTTATTAGGTTAACATTAAGTTGTTTGAAAATCAGGAAAATAGGCTCAGACATGATTTTTTTTATCTATTTTCATATTGTTTATTTTTTAATTATTATTTTTTATATATATATATTTTAAATTACCACTTGAACTAATGATTCAAGACTTAAATTGTTTTAGCCAACCACTATTATTGCATTAAAAAAAAATCATTTGCTCATAGAAAAATTAAATTTTTTTTTGCTAAAATTTAATATGATTTGTATGTTTTGGATCGTTTTGATGTGCTAATATCAAAAATAATTTTTTAAAAATGAAAAAACATCATTAGCATGCATTTCGACACAAAACATTATTTGAAAAGCAACCATTACCATAATATCAAATATACTTTTAATAGTTCCCTGTTAGATTATTTGCATGGATTATGCTGTGTGTGTAAGATTAATTTTTTTAATATAAACAATATTTTTGTGTTGTTAATATATATATATATATATATATATATATATATGTAGAAATCCGAGTATAAAATCCTATCTTTGACAGAGGAACAACCACTGCTTGGTCCAGTGGAAATCGCTAAACCTCTCCCTGTCCATCTCCCATCTCATGGCAACCGCTACTCTAGCAAGGCACAGCCTTGCACATTTTATGGATTTGGAATCAATTAAGTACAGTATCGCAGCCCAACCAGTTTCCAGAAGGCAATCTCTTCATCTTTTCTACCACGTAAGCCACCCGGCCCACTATCATTTCTTCACAGCTAAAGCATGATTTGTAGCTATTGATGGAATTATAATGCTGCTACGTTGTTTGCAAGCTTATTTCAAGATAGAATCTCGAAATGCTGTTACTTTATGTATTATATTTGATTGTACAGAGATGCTATTATCACAAGCCATGTTCAGTGGTTGTATCCATGAATGGCTGCCAAGGAAACCCCAGAGACAGAGTCCCTGTTGGCAGCATCGAGACTCGTACATTTCCAGCAGTTACATCTCCTGCTTTGGCTACGGACACCCTCAATTTGGCGATTTCTGAAATGAAAGCCAATCCTCCTCTTTTCACTTCAGGAATCTTACGTCTCCAGGTACACTCAACTCATTTCTTCTCTACACTAACTCTGCTTCAGCATAATATGGTGTAAAGAGGGTAGAGAGTAGTAGTAGTAGTAGTAGTAGTTCTTCAATGGAGATTAAGGTGCGTGTTTTCTTATCTGAATGAACATGGGCTAACGGGATAGGGTCAGGGGTGATGATCCGTTGCTGGGGAAATTCTTACTTATGTGCCACGTGGTTGGTTGTCATTGACTTGACTGCCATTGCTTCTTATCCTGTGCTGCCTTTTGCTTTTAGAAATAAATAAATAAATAAATAAACTCAAATTAGAAGAAAAAGAAGAAGAAGAAGAAGAAGAAGAGTGATAAGCCAGGCAGCCGGCGGAAGGGAATGGTATCTAAAAAGTCATCATGCTCCCTTGCACAGGCTGATTGAAAATGAATGATCTTTTTTCCAGCGAAAGCATGCATCTTAGCGTTTTATGATCAAGTATAAGATCGACAAGTTTGATGACAAAAATATAATGAGAAATTATAAAATTTAAAAGCTCACACGTTTTCTTACCCTTTTCTCTAAAAGGATAAGACATGCTAGAGTTTTCACGTATCATAAAATTTAATGGGGCGAATGTTTATATTGCAAACAAATAGTACGTGCAAGAAAGACTATCGAGGCATATGAATGTGGTAATTAATTCGGTTTATATCATATTATTGTTTTGGGTTGAATTTGGAAGGAGGTAAATGGGATTTTTCTTCCTAAAGCTAATATCTTACGATGTGATTGAAAAAAAGGTGCCAATCCAACAGCAAATTGAAGCAATTGATTGGCTACACTCTCAGCACCAGATTCATCCACGCTGTTTCTTCTCTGGTCGAAGACAAAGCAAAGATTTCACGGAGGTAACCAACGGAAATGGCTATCAAAAGTCCAATAATCTGGTCAGTGTGGCTGGTGTGGGCTCTGCTGTCCTTTTCAGGGATGTCCATCCATTTTGTTACAATGACTGGAAGTCCATAAAGAGGTATGTATGTATGAATGTAATGCTAAATCATATGTGAACTACCGCTATATATCTCTGCTAATTAGCTTGTTTTCTTAAAAATGAAGGTTCCTCTCTGCCAATTGTCCACTGATTCGTGCTTATGGAGCTATCCGCTTTGATGCAAGGGCTAACATATCATCTGAATGGGAACTTTTTGGCTCATTTTACTTCGTTATCCCTCAGGTAGAGCTAGCAATTGTTTTCTTCCATTATATCTATCTATCTATCTCTGTGCCTGGAGTCCTTCTTTTCCCCCTTCTTGTCAGTAGTTATAAGACTTGGTGCTAGGTACTGAAAATGACAGGTTGAGTTGGACGAGCTAGATGGGTGTTCCATGCTTGCCACAACTATTGCATGGGATAATGCATTTTCATGGACATGGGAACAGGCTGTGGATGCAGTTGAAGCTACCATGACTCAGGTCTCTGCTGCGTCCCATTACCATACATTTGCATGCTTAATTTCTTCTTTCTTCAACTACACAATATCATGTAATTATCCTGTCTGAAACAATGCAGATCTCTTCAAATGTGGTAAAGTTAAGTAAAGAAGTAACTAGATCATTCATTTTAAGCAATAGTCACGTTCCCTGCAAGATGTACTGGGATCTTGCTGTTGAGAGAGCTTTGCAAATCATCAATCGAAGCAGCTCACCACTTACTAAGGTATTTGAACGAGCCTACTCCATATATATATATTGCAAATCATCAATCAAATGTATAATTCTCCCTTTAACCGTATATAATCCTAGCTTGTTCCTTGATCAATGAATTTTGACTTGAAAATCAGGTTGTACTCGCACGTAGTAGCAAATTTGTAATTGCTAATGACATCGATCCTATAGCATGGTTGGCTTGCCTGCAGGTGCTCTTTATCCTTGTACTATTCTGTATATTAATTGAATCATCACTCTATAATGCATTCTAATTAGTAACTACAATGCTTGGAATGTACTCACAGGTCGAAGGGGAAAATGCTTATCAATTTTGTCTTCAGCCGCCCAATGCCCCTGCATTTATTGGGAACACGGCAAGTTTGATCATGAATCTTGATATAGTGAATAGGTTACTCAGTTGTTTATGCATTCTCTTTACAGAATCTGCATGTATGGCTGGCCTTTATTAGGCCCTCTGTTTTCCCTCTGGAAACCACACTTTTCAAAATCTTTCTTGATTTAGAAGTTATAGTTATGCCTTTTGAGTCCTCTACTCTAACTGTTCAGACTTCTTCATCATTCTTTTAAGTTATTAACTTTCCATGAACAATTCTAAGATAAAGTGGCTCTCTTCTAGTCTTGACTTGTACAAACTGTATGAACAGCCAGAGCAACTATTTCACAGAAATTGCCTGGGAATTAGTAGTGATGCTATGGCTGGAACCCGTGCTCGAGGTGGATCCATGGCTTTAGATCTTCAAATACAACTTGATTTACTTTCCAGGTAATTTTATTGGCCAGGCTGTTAATAAAATTGATCTATCATTATTTTGTATAATATTATGGTACGAGGCCAACTAGCAGGCAATCTGTAGGTTCTGATGCATTTTTTACCATTCATTTTGCAGTCCCAAGGACCACCTCGAGTTTACGACAGTACGAGATGACATAAGAAAAAAATTAGAGGTGAGTTTGCTTTCTAGGTCTCTTATCACTAACATTTTATGTTTATGACACTGGAAGATTGCAGGACATAAATCTATAACTCAATCCTCTCTTGCATCTTTCCTTGTGTTTTTGGAGCTCATTTGGTGGAAACAAAGATTTAGTATTGCCACCTCCCATAATGAGAATATGTTTCTAATTTTACTGTCAAGCTTATCGAGTCTTCTTTCCCTAGTCCTTGAGGGTTGCCACCAAGGAACTATTTGATAAATGTTTCCCTTGTATTGATCATTAAGTGCAAGTGAAAGTCCCTCGTATAAGTGAGATAAAATTGGAAATGTTTCAGCTATGCCTTGTAATTTTCAAGTAGTCAGAACTTTACCAGGTATGGACAGAAGCAATGTAGTGAGATTTTGTGCTGATTATTGTAGTTGATCAAGGCTGCTCCGATTATCAGTGACTCACACCTACTGATGTAAATGAGATGCATCAGAAAGTTAGTATGTTCTTCACTGATACCAGTCTGGATATGTTGGACTTCCGAAATGGGGAGAAAGCTCCCACAGGGAAAAGGCCCAGGAGGAAATTAATTTTGAAAAGTATGAGAGAGGAAGTGAATGAAATCGTTGTTATTTGACTTTTACATTCTCTTGCTCTATCGAATAAAAATAATAAGTGTTAAATTATAGTATTAAAGGAGAGTTAACGTACTGTTTCAAGTCCAACTGACTACCTCTCTTATAGAGAGTGCATTGTGAAGAAGTGCTGCTGTGCCTTTTCCATTTCCAACTTGGTACTTAGAGCAGGTCTTCTTTACAATTCTTGAAATTCCTTTCAAAACGAAATTAAAAGAAAATCCTACGACTCTTACCCTATTCTATTGCAGGCTGTATGTGACAGGATAGTTGTTGAACCAAACAAGGCTATAAGAAAATTGCATAGAGTTCAACACTTGTATGCACGATTGGCAGGCGAGTTAAGAAGCGAAGATGATGAGGTGCAACTACCACAGTTCTATCTATCTGTCTTGGACAAGCAAATATATTTGATTGATGCTTGGTTTCCGGACTTGATTTTTTCATGAATATGAAGTTTGCTTCTTAGAAACAATTCTGAAGATATTCATGGTTCCAGATTGATTGCCTATATTCCTTATCCTCATTATTTGGATATATCATAAATCCATTTTCTATTTGTTTTCCAGTTTAAAATCCTGTCTTCTCTTCACCCTACTCCAGCAGTTTGTGGATTTCCAACAGAAGAGGCTAGACTTTTAATCGCAGAAACTGGTATATGCATGTGTCATTCCTATTGTTGTATTTGGATTGAATTGCTTTTGCATTCTCTTATTTTAATAAAAAGAACAAAGAACCATATTATATGCTTTTCGCAACTCGTCATTCTGAATTATCCATTAACTGTTCTTCTCATCACAAGAAATCTCACTATTTACTTGACTACACATGCTGTAACTAATCAATTCTGGGTGGTGTATAACTGACTCTGCGTAATTGAGGTTTGTTTGGTACTCATTAAAAGACCTGTGAGTTCTGGTACTCATTCAAAATATGTTGTCCAGAAGTATTTGATCGAGGGATGTATGCTGGGCCTGTTGGTTGGTTTGGAGGAGGAGAAAGTGAGTTTGCTGTTGGCATTAGATCAGCATTGGTAGAAAAGGTGAGCTAAGTTCCTCACTGGCTTCCATTTGAATGAGTCTCATTATTAGCTTTCCTAGAAATAGAAGAAAAGAGTCTCATAATTGTGTGAATATCTTTGTTACTATCCATCTCATCTGTTGTCATGCCATGAAAAAATCTTGGTGCTGACCATTTTTGGATTCTAGGGTCTTGGTGCATTGATCTATGCCGGGACGGGGATAGTAAAAGGAAGCAACCCATCTTTGGAATGGGATGAACTGGAATCAAAGACATCTCAGGTATGTTTCCATCCTTAAATATATTCATGTGATTTCACATCCATATTCATGCACCTCCTCTCCATCTCTTGCCTAAGAACTCAGAAGTCAGCCCTTGAGTTTAGGGTGAAATAAATCAAAGAACTATCTTAATTCAAAAGTTTAAGCTATAGATGAGGTTCCAGGATATGATTTATATTATTCTCTAACACACCCCCTCAAGTGAAAGCTCTTTGGACTTGAAACTTGTACATGCCCACTTTACCTTGTCCTTAATTTTTACCTAAGAACTCAGAAGTTAGCCCTTGAGTTTAGGGTGAGATAGATTAAAAAACCATTTCAACCCAAAAACTTAAGCTATTAAGTGAGGTCCCAGGATATGATTTATATTATTCTTTAACACACTCCCTCAAGTGAAAGCCATTTGGGTTTGAAACTTGCACATGCCCACTTTATCTTGTGCTTAATTTTTATTAAATTAATGGGGATGGTAAAATTCGAACTCATGACCGCTTGGTCATCAAGACTCTGATACTATGTCAAAAAACCATCTCAACCCAAAAACTTAAACTATTAGGTGAGGTCACAAGATATGATTTATATTATTCTCTAATAAAATATGCTGAAGCTTGTGCAAAGAATCAAACTCTTTTCGCCTTTCATAAGAACCAGAACAATAATGGTCGAAAAATCTGTTGAAGTTGTTGATTTATTTGTAGTTTACCAAGCTGCTAAAACTTGAGGGTCCATCAAGACAAAAAATAGAGAACTCAGGAATCATCAACTGATAAGGTTAGTTTCTCTTGTTGATTGATTTCTACTAATAAGTAAAACGAAAACTCGAACAAACAACTAACTGCTGAGTTCATAACATGATCACTACTCGATGTATTGTGTTCAGAAGACCAGCGAGAGAGAGCATAAATTCCTGAAGTGTAATTTCTAGACTCCTGAATTGGAGTCATCAGTTTGCACCCATTGGTTTCTATGAGGCACTTGTGATGCAAACTAGCTGTTACTTTCACACTATTACCTGGTAGCTTTTGGCCCGATGGATCTTGGAATCAAGTAAAGCCTAGTTGGCAGGAGAAGTACCAAGAGCTTATAGCATGTTCAGAGAGCAGCACTTAAATTGTATCAGTGTGATTTTTTTTCCAGATAGGGAACTGGGTCGGTATTCTTTATTTTTTTATGAAAGAATTTCTTTTTCTTTTTTACTTTAATTTTTGACCAAGTTGGAGAAGGTGTAATATTCTTTAGCAATTTGATAATGTTTCCCCAACATCTTTCATTACCTTTTCATGTCATGCTTGCAGTTTTTATGAGTGAATTTGAATTTTCTGTTCTGGTTCTCTGGCTGAAGAGTCCTGTGGTGATTATCGATGGTCCTGTAAATACAAAGCAAGCTTCTTACAATTAGCTCGGCTGTGGCTTCTGGTGCAGCTTCTCACAGCAAAGAGCACTGTACAAAACAGCATTATCATTTTGGAAGATGGAACAGTAGCAAGTTGTCGAGGATAGAGTTGAGACCTTATCTAACAAAATCCATGCAGTTCATCAAAAATCTTGGCCGAAAGAAAACAAAAGAACCCTTCAAAAATCCATGAAAACATTGGATATTGTCAAGAGCCCTTATCTCGGGGAATCTGAAAGCATTAGGTGTTCCTTCCAAAAATGCAAATTATGCATTGTTATAAACAAGATGATTATTTAGTATTTATTTAAAAAAAATGAAAATTTAATCAATTATATAATTCTCTAATTCAATCCTTACAAAACATAATATTGCAATTTATTCCAGCTATATCATAAAAGAAAATAAAAAAGCAGCAACTGCTATTTCACGGAAGCCAAATCCAGGTCAATAAACTAATCAAACATTCAAAATTCCATCACACATTAGTTAATGCTAAAAAGATCAAAATTTCTCAAGAAAAAATTAACTGCCTTCGAGAACTAGTTTGAATATAAAAATTAATTATACCAACACAATGGTAAATAATATGTCACTAAAAAAAAAAGAGCCTATTAGCAACTAACTAATCCGTTGCAGATAATATTAAAATCTGTTGCTGATAAAACTCAGCAATGAAATTAGCAACAGATAATTTTAGATGCAAATAATAGATGCTAATTTTTTAGCAACGAATTATCCATTGCTGATTGTTTAATAACAGATTATCCGTTACTGAAATTCGGTTGCTGATTATAGAAATCAGCAACGGATATTGCATTGCTGATTCGTTGCAGATCAACAATGGAAACTTTGTTGCTGATCCGTTGCTGATTTGTTTGAATTTTTTATATAATTTTTTCCATCTATTGAATTTTTTTAATTATTTAAGGATATTTAAAAAATTATAGATAAATATATAAAGAACATAAATTAATACTAGAAATTATTTTATAAAAAATAATAACACAGATAAAAATAAATTTCATAATAAATTTCTAAATCTCGTTAAACTTACATCAAAATAGATAAGTCACAATTTAATAAATATGTTCTATCATAAAGGTGGTGATTGGAATGGTGGTGGAAACAAATCAAAACAATGAAGATCATCATAAGATGGGATCGGTATATGATGGTTAAGACCTAGATCAATATACTAAATTAGATAAAAAAATATATATGTACTTACTTGTGGAGCCACATGTGACGATATAAATAAAATCATATATACCGACATATCTTGATGTATATTTATATTTAACGGCTAGTTCATCAAGTTATTTTAGGCCAGCTGCCAATTTCCTTGTGAGACACAATGTCTATACGCCCTAGGATCAGGAAATGACTCTGGGTGGGAAGTCAGTGCTCACTCCAATCAAAAGGTGTGAGCACTGACTTCGAAGACTCCCTGGTGGAGGCTAGCCTCACACACGAATACAAGAAGACAGCAAACAACTAAGGGAAGTTGTGATTATGGTGTGGATTTGTGGTAGTGTAGAGTTAGTACATTTGGGATCATTTTTTCTCCTTTTTTTATATATTAATTAATTAATTTTTAATGAGATTGTGATTCTAGTAGTGGTATACGTATTACAAATCAATGGAACAAATATTTCAGAATTAAAAATATATATTTGCAATTGAAATGACTAAATTTAATAATAAAGGTGTTACATATAAAATATAACATAAATGAATGTAATTGAAAAAAAAAAGATAATAAAAATCAATGAGAAAATGTAATTGACTTTAAGCAGAAGCAAAAAAAAAAAAAGGGTTATTATTATTATCATTAAATGTATCTAGATCTTTTGTAATTCCAAAATTAATAAAATTTTTTAAGTTGTATTAACAAATCTGGAGGAGTAATATGGACAACCCAAAAACTTGACAACTCCAAATATAAATAAGTAATGTGATGTGATGATGGGTTCAATAATCTGAAATTAAAAAAAAAAAATGAGTAAGAATAATAGTGTTAAGAAATATGTTATATAATCTTTTTCTTTCCTTGAAATGAAGTTTTTAAGCCTACACTTAAGTAGATAAATAAACATTTGGTCATTTTAGGTGTCATATAATGGGTTATTTGGTCATTTTAGGTGTCATATAATGGGTTATTTTATATACTGAAAAAGTTTTTCTGAAAATTTCATCAAAAACCAGTTAAAAATATGTTAATTTTATTGGAAATACCAAACGCAAATCTAGAAATTTAACACTAGAAAGGATAAAAATCACTCAAAGGGCTACCAAAATAAAGCAATCATAAATGCATAAATTTCTTTGAATTTCTTGATCATTTAAACCTTTTTGTGTTCGAAGAAATACAAATATATCTCGATTCTCCAACTTCAAAGAATTAATTCTGCATGGTTAAAATCACACAAGCATGAGTATAAAATAATAGCCTGAGTGCATTAATGTACACGTATTCCATGGGAAAGAAAAGGGTTTTGGACACAAGAAAAAGCAAAGAATAATCCTTTTCCGTCTTTGTAATAATCAAGAATCTCTACAAATTCAGAAACGCCGCCTGAACTTGAACTCTCCAACAGGAAAAGCTTGGAATAACAGATGAACAATCCCACAAGGAAAGCTGTGTATGAGTATGAACATAAAATAATAATTAAACTTGGATTCACAACGTTTTTGCGTAGACACAAGGAAGAGGCCGAGTTTATTATATATACAGCAGCCGTGCGTTTATAAATTATCAAGCTAGCCAGCCAGCCAACACTACTTCTGTCCATTAGCTAGCCTGATCATTTCATGCAATGGCGAATATTGGAGGAGTGAGACCGGGAGGGATTGCAGAGAGAACACGCTCGCGTCACCACCTTGTTGAAGAGTACGTTCCTTCTTCGTCTTGGACAGAGGACTCGAATAGCCACTGTCTTCTCGTTGATCTTCCTGGTATATACTCTTATAATTATAATAATTCATGAAGACTGCTCATTCGTTTGATCATCATCATAATTTAATAATTTCTTCTTCTAACTTAAAGTAAGGCTTAATCTATGATTATGCTCATGCATGCCTTTACGTAATGCGTGATCCTAATCTGATTTTGCAGACCACTCTTGACTCCAAGAAAAGATCAAATAATAAATTGGAGGATTTAGCTCAAACTTATTTTTATATTTTAAATCAAATCTTGAATATTTGTATCATTTTTCAATCTATCTAGTAGATACTCTTATCCATCATATATATATAAAAGATCAAACGTGAGCACCAACCTAATTTATCAAAAGAAATTGAATTGTCATGCATGTTGTATTAAAATTCGATTATTTATTTATTTATTCAATAAATTAAGTGGGATTTGAGTTTTTCACATGAGAGTATTGATGTTAATTTTGATAGAAAAACATGACAAATGGATAGCTTGAAGAATGGCGGTATACTCGAGAATAATTGGAAGAAATTAGATTTCTAAGGACACATGGAAGATTTAGTCTAAAATATAAAAAAGTCAAAATGCAGTGTTATTATAGACATTAAAGGTATCAAAAGTCATCTCCCAAAATAACACTGCTAAAAGTGTTATATAATCAAATTATATGAGGTTATTTTAATAATTTTTGTTACAAAACTAATCAAATTGTATCACATAAATGCCTTTTTTTCTCTCGAAACACTAAACCACCACTTTAAAAACGTTTTCACTGATTATATATCAAAAGTAATATATTAAAAACGATTTCACTGATTATATATATATATATATATATATTCGCGATTCTGAGCAGATCATATATATGTAATTTGTATTTGTAGATTTTAGAAAGGAGGAAGTGAAGCTTCGAGTAGATGACCCTGGGAAGTTAACGGTGAGCGGAGAGAGGCTGGTGAACAACAGCAAATGTATATATTTCGAGCAAACGTTCAAGCTTCCACATAATTCAGATACTGATAATATCACTGGAAAATTTGATGGTGAGATTCTGTATGTAACTGTTCCAAAGCAAGAAGAAACGTCCGAAGAGCCTGATCTAAACCAGCCTAACACTATCGGTGACCAAAAATACAATAATGAAATATTAGAAGAGAAGGAAAGTAGTGGTAACAGCAGGGATGGTTACAGACTTGTTCCAAGGAAATGTTGGGGACAGGAGGATGAGGCTACACCATTAGAAAAGGCTTCGAGGATGATGAAGAAAAACAAGGGGATTTTACTGATGGCTGTTTTAGCATTTTCACTTGGGGTTTTAGTTGGGATATACAAATAATGAAAATGATAAATATAAAATTTCTTAGGAGGTTGAAGTATCCCGTTTGATAAATTTAGAGTTGTTTAAGGTTTATACAAAGATTGTCTGAAGATTAGATTTTCTTTTCGGTTTTGAATATTTGATTCAATGATGTGTTGTCACAAATGACAAGTCGTCCAAGTGCCTGATCTTTAACAGTAATCCACACAAACTAGCAGTAAAAAATCTCCTAGACTCTTTTAGAAGAGAATGATTGCTGTACCTTAGAGTGTTACTTTTTGTGTTTTAGGTGTTTATGTACTGTACTTTTCTCACTCTTTTTTTTCCCTTTCATAGGATATAAGAGACATAGTATTCTATTTATAAGGAAACCTAAAAACCCTATAAATGGAAAAAAATATCAATTTGCCCATTAAATAATATAACATATATTATTTTAGTCTAATTTTAGAAATTTATTCAATCAAATCCTTACTTGATTGTTTCTAAATCTAGAATTGTAAGACGCATATATTAATTATATTCTAATTCTTAATTTCTAAAATTTATATACAACCAAGTCACACTTGATTAATCATCTCATTTTAATTTCTGACAAATTGTTCTTATATGTGTGACAAATTAGGTTCCCTAATAAGTTGACCCAAATATAAATCATAATTTTAAATACAATAAGATTAAATAAATTAAACAATTTAATCTATTATCAATTCAATAATTAATTGATTTATATTTGAAGATCAAGTGTTAGTCCAGTAACCTGTCATGATACCTCAAATATTAGAAAAGTCATAAGTAGCTTGACTTAATCTTTCAGTGACTAGTTTCTCGATATAATTATTATCCCTTCATCATGAATGTTCCAATTTAAATATTATAGCATTAAATATGTCTGCTTTGTTAAATCATTTTAGTTCTCAATATTATAGTCATTAATTATTTAAGTAAGATTTTGAAACTCTTCTTAAAACTCATTCCACCTTGGCCAAGGATTTCACAATCAATACTATTTGAGAATAGAAGAAATATTTTTTCCTAATTCACATAGGGTAATGATTCCTCTCTTATTACTCAAATACATTTGTTGTTACCCGCTTTTGACCCTATAAAAATTAAGAAAAGAAAAAATAGAAAAGAAAATTCAAAGTACAAGAGGATATATATGAAGAAAGCCTAGAAGATTGACCAAGTTGGCGGTGAAGGACCAAAATAACAAGTGAAAAAGCTGGAGGACCAAAATGTATAAGATTAATAAAGTTAGCAACCCAATTCTGATTGACAAAGGGCCTCATTGATGAAAATATTTTTATTTAGGGTAAAAAAATACAAATTTGGATAGGTAAGGACCCAATGAAAATTTTGAAAGGCTTAATTAATCTTATTGAAGATTTAATTGCAAGGAAAATCAATTTTGGAGTCAATTTGGGTGTTAATTGAAATAAATTAATGTCTAGGGTCTTAATTGTTTTTTTAGGAGTTTTAATTGGATGAATCAGGGGCTTAATTATAAGAATATTAAAGTTTGATGAGTAATTAAAGACTTGATTGAAGAAATCAAAAATCAAAAACCAATTGAAAAAGATGTCTGATTGCAGATGCTGAAATTGACCAAATTGGGGGGCCAAATTGAAGAATTAAAAGTTTGATGGTCAATTAAGGGTCCAATAGAAAAATGACGCTAAACTTTGAGGCTGATGATTGAGTTTGACATGGATGAAATTGCATGAAAGTAATAGTTTAAGAGGCAATAATAGGTGCAATTAAACGCTATTGGAAGAACATGGACTAAAATGAAATTTATAAAATTCCAAATTAAAACCCTAATTTCTAGGGTTTAACCTAGATGACGCGTCATGCAACCATTGTTTAACTTCTTATTTGGCAGTTTTAGTTGATCGAGTAAACATCTTCAAGCAAATGAATATGGCGTCTCCGACCACCTCTAAGGCTGTATCTACCACTATTCAACTGAGAAACACCCCCTTTACAAAGATCAACTAATCCCATCAAATGTTTACATCCCATTTTATTCAACAACATCTAGTCCTTAATAAGTCATTATTGCATTTTAAATTCTCGGTTGACGACTTGACACCTTCAAATGAATAAAAGTGAAGCTACATACCTCTAAATGTAGCAAGAATGTATCCAATTGAAAGGTATGCCTCTCCTCTACCAAGTTTAGTGGTCTTCGATGATGTTTACATCAGATTTGCTTCGATGAAGCTTCAAAATTAGTCAACTCAGTCGGTCTTGACTAAGATACTCATTTTTGCAAAACCACTTAATGTTTTCATGTGTTCACACTTAAAAATTCCCAGAGGGTTATTATCATGAGTTATAAATCTTTCATATGAAATTAGAAGGTGGTGGAGGCATGCCATTGTCTCAAAAAAAAAAAAAACCACCTAGGCAAATTTGTTACAAAACTACCACCCTAAAATCATTGAAGGACAAAGGTTTTAGCTGTTAAATTTGTCCAAAACCATCTCTTTTTTATTAGAGGGCTAAACTTTGATCAATCTATGTTTGAATCCATCAAGAACACTAGGAAAACACTATAAATAACTCTTGGAAAATGAAGAAAGGAGAGAGAGGAAAAACATGGAGAAACGCATTGTGAAAAGATCTTGGTGTGAAGGTTTAAGAGTATAACATAGAAGATCTAATAAGCTTTGGAAGGAAAAGAAAGTGATAGGGGAAAAAAAGGAAGAAAAGAGAAGGAAAATCGCAGTCCATAGCCAACAGGCTTGATGAAGGTATAACCATCTAAAAGTTCAATGGTGGAGCCAATGTTGCTTGCCTATTCATGCTTTTTTAATTTTTAAACCTCTTTTGATGTTGTTTGAGCTTATCTTGTATTTTTTGGTTGGATTTTAGTGCTGGAATAATCTAATGTTTTTCGGTAGAGTTTGTTGTGTTTTTATTCTTATTTTAAGCATGTTTAGCAAACACACCCTTAAGTCCATTTTGACAGTTTTATATTTTCTTTGCAATTTACAATAAGATTGTAAAATTCTTTAAGGATTTGACCAATATTTTAATCATTCTAAAAATATTAATTCCTAAAAATTAATTGTTAATATTCTGGTATAAATGTTCAACCTACTAGTAGGCTGATATTTAAGTACCATGAGTTGACTAGAAAATTCTTAGAATTATTTTGGTTATTTACCAATTTTAATTGAAAATATTTTTCATCACAATATACATGTTATAGAAAACACTTTCACCTTCTAGGATAAGTGAACCCTGTTAGGGCACCTACATGGATTCTTCCTATAAGAATTTACCTGGGTATACGAGCCCATAATAAATTTGAAATGCTAGATTTATTCATGGACATAAATCTATGTTCTGAGCCATATACAAACCACCAGTTAGGAATCCATCACACTTTTAAACCACATCAAGACTACACAATATAACTTACCTCAAGTAATGTGCGCTGGGGTGTTAATACCTTCCCTAGCCATAATTAATTTCTTAACTTGGAATTTCAGATAAGACCAGTCCACTCAGGTCTCCTAGTAACTCTAAACCAAACAACTAGATGGTGACTCCTTGATCCTGATGCTGTAACGCCACACACACACATGTGACAGAATGATGACTCCACTAATGACCTTTTATTTTTTATAGTATTAGACTAGGCTTTGTGTGTTTTATATGTGATTTAATTTTCACATTTGGCTTACTTCTTCTTTTTTTACTTATTTACACTTTAACATGTTTTATCTTACTCATACATATACGTTGGATATGGATGAATGTCTTTATGCATTACTAGTCTATTTGTGATATATCACTTTGGAATGCACACACATGGAAACTTCAGGTTAGGTGGGGGAGTAGCGATTTACCCTATGACTTTCAGCCAGGGTTAATATTCATGAAACCATCTGATTTTTTGCTGAGTGCTTTGATTGGTAGTGATTGGTAAATGTACCATCCCATTACCTACTGAGCCCCCCATATTACCTTTACGAGGGTAATCACTAGGACAACAAGAGATCATTTTAAGACTAGATAGTGCCTACCTCAATATCTCATATAAAAAGACATAGAACTTGCCTGTAGGATGTATGTTTCACAAATAAACACTATTGCTTTAAGACATGCTTAACCTTAAAAAACATCTTGAATTATAGGACTAAGAGCTGATAAAATGGCCACCATTTGAGAGATGATCTATGTTGAATACGAATTGAATTTTGAATCCCTATAGTTGTAAGAAAGAGATTGCCTGAGACTGGATGATAGTAAATTACCACCTATCAGAAATGTGAGTTGCTCCAAAAATGACTTGAAAAAGCTTATTTCACACATGAAAAGCATCAACGAGGATGGGTTTTTAAAGAAATACGAGAGGATAGTGGAAATCATAAAGGTGTTCATGTAAAATTCAACAATTAAAGCCTAGATACATTTTTGGGACCCAAAGTACGGTTGCTTCACTCTTGGAAATGTAGACATGTGTTCTACTTTGGAACTAACCAAATTTTCAAAATCTATACAAAGGTAAAATAAAGTGCTACCTGAATTGGCAAAATTGATCAAAGTTCTAGATCTCTATAAGATATTAGAGAAAAGTGCTAGTGGTCTAAAGTGGAAGATGATCAAAAAGGTATTTAAAAGGAGAAAGAATGAGTCTAGATTTGTTGAAGAAAAAAGCAGAATACTTACTTTAGGAATCTTCGGGTTGGTGTTATTTCGAAACCTCACTGGAATAATTAGTTTAGAGGTAGCTGTAACTTTTGTTGCATATAAAAATACTCAGATTAATCCCACTACGACAATACTAATATAAACTATCTTAATGCTTAACCATTGTAGGAGGGTTGGCAAGGGATCAATGAGATGTTGTGAACAATTGTTGTATATATGGCTAATTAGCTATATATAAACCAAGAAGCCAATATTTAATAACTTCTAGTGGTTTAGTAAAAAAACATTGGAGATAGTTAAATAAAATAAGTGGAGGTACTTGAGAGAGGAAAATTGAAAAGTAAATGTGCAAGGAATCTTATAAGGAGAAATGAAATGGAAAGTCCCATGGATGAGAGCAACTTATTGCTTGATGAGTTGTGGGAAAAAATGATGGGTGCCTCTAATTGAGTGACTGGATATGTCATCTACGTGTTCACTTTGGTTGTAAAAACACTTGAGGGCGTACAACATGTGCCAAGGACAATCGAGTTATCCTATTTCTCTAGGTTATTCAAGGACTAATTTGCTTTGGAAGTTATAGAGAACTTCAGGCAAGACTAAAAGCTTCTGGTATTGGTAAAAAAAGAAATCAAATGGTTTGATAGATCCAGTTACTAGTGAAAATTATCAAAAGTGGAGAAATCTATCACTAGTCACCATTCTTATGTCTCTTGGATTTGAAGTTGAGACTTTTCAAACTGTTGAACCAATTAAAAGAAAGAGGATTAACAATACAAAAGAGTTGAGAGAACAATGAGAAAATTTCCAAATGGAGTTAGTGATTAGTACTTAAAAGTACATTTTTATCAAGGTTTTATATCATGATTTTGCACTTGAAGTATCAATAACTCCTTAACTAAAGCATGTTTCATAATAACAAGTCTGATCCCATAAGATATCTTTAATTTATGGTAAATGTTCATCTTAAATGTAGGCATATCACATAAATGAAAGGATTGATTGATGAGTTTAAGTATGGAAATTGAAAGGACAAAGAGAGGCCAAACTTAGAAAATAGATGCTGGTTCAGTCCAAACTGGAACACTATTCGGTCATTGGGTCATATCTAGAGTTGTAGATCTTGGATTTAGGTCTGCCTTATATGGATGGAAAGCTAAGACATAGGCCTAAAACTTTTATGTGGAGTCCAAGATTTAAAAAGGCCGTTTTCATGTCCAAATTGTTGCAACAATGGAGAAGTCTGAATCTGTTCTGTAGCCCAGACACTATTCAGTGTTTAGCCTATATCTCGAGTTCTAAAAGTCCAAATGACCTCAACTTTTATTTCCTGAAAAGATGAGACAATTTCCTATAACTTTCATGATTGAAGTCTGTTCAAATTATGACGTTGTCAATGATGTTTTTGGCAGACAAGAAGATAAGGATTATCACCAATTCAAGATGTGGCCACCCACTCAACATTTAGTCAACTAATCAATAGTTCTGAATTTTGGCCTAGAAAAAGAGGCATTTGCCATGTATTTAGGCATATTGATTTTCAGATCAAGATCATGCTCTTGCTCTTTATATTTTATAATGCTTAAGTTTTGCTTATATTAGTCTTTTACTTATACTTTTCATTTCCTTTCCTTGTATTTTTATGTTTCTCTCTTTTATTATGTTTAGTTAAGTTTATCATGTCAAGGTGAAAAGGTTACACTAATGGTGTAAGAATAAGTATAATATAAACTCAACATGGACCTTAATGTTTAATACTAACATGTTTTATATTTGTTATCTTGTTCACTTTTAATACTTTACTTGTTAGATGGTTAATCTAGATTTATGTTGTATAACCCTTGGTACAACAAATACTTGACACTTTCATAGCCCAACCGTATGGTATAACCGACACCTGTGCTATGAAAGGAACTTGATTTGTCGTTAACATAAGTTATAATCATGAATGTCTGACAACATTTACAAGTATTACCATTATTCAAATAAGATAACTAATGTAATCATGTTAACAATTTATAATCCGATTGGAACCTCCTTTGTGTGTGGTTTCCAGTTGAGTAATAAAAAGAGTTTATACTATACTTATTTGAAATACAATTAGTAGATCCTCTAACCTTGACAATTATTTTATCCTTACATTAATATCACATCTCAAACCTCTCTTTAACTTATTATTATTGTTGTTGTTGTTGTTTATAATTTATATAGTTAACCTCTTTGTGGTTCCACCCCGGTCTTGCCGAATTATTTATTACTTCAACACTCCTACATTTGGGAGAAGACATCAATCTTTTGGTCGTGTCAAGTTTTTGGCATCGTTGCTAGGGAGGTAAATTCTTGTATAAATTATAATATTTATGTTATTTTCTCTTTTCACTTTTTGTGTATCTAACTTTTGTTTCTTTTTATTTTGTTTTCTTTTTTCCTTTTATTCTCTTCCTATATATGCATGGGGGTTTGGTCACGTGCATTAAGTGGTAGACTTTGTAGGATATCCTCATCATTTTCAGAAAATATGGCCGAAGAATATAACCAGTCGCTTTATAATAAGAATAATGAGAATAACCGTGTTAGAACACTAAGAGACCACATAAATCCCACAAGAACAAGTGCACTCTCATGCATAGTTTTTCCTCCTGATGCATCTCCTTTTAATTTTAAGCCAGGTATTATTCAACTTTTACCTTCTTTTCATGACTTAGATTTAGAAAATCCATACTTGCATTTAAGGGAATTTGAGGAGGTCTGTAACACCTATAATGACTCAAATTATAGCATGAACACGATCAGGTTAAAGCCTTTTCCTTTTTCATTAAAAGATAAAGCTAAAACATGGTTACAAAATTTGAGACTTGGATCTATTCGTGCTTGGGATGAAATGCAACAATAATTTTTAAAGAAGTTTTTTCCGTCTCACAGAACAAACTCTTTTAAAAGACAAATCATCATTTTCACACAAAAACCAGGAGAAACATTTTACCAATGTTGGGATAGGTATCGAGACTTGGTTAATACTTGCCCTCATCATGGTTTTGAAACATGGAGATTGGTTTCACATTTTTTGAAGGGTTAAATCCTAGAGATAAGCAAATGGTTGCATTGATGTGCAATGGAACTTTTGAGGATAAAGACCCTAATGAAGTAATGGAGTACCTAGACTTGCTAGCTGAAAATGCTCAAAATTGAGACACTATAGGCACTTATGAGGCACCAAGTAAAACCCAATCTCATACATCTAGTGGAGGTATGTACAACCTTAGGGAAAATCATGACCTCCAAGCCAAGTTTGCATCTTTAGCTAGAAAAGTCGAGGCACTAGAATTAAAAAAGAGTGGTCAATTAAAATCTGTATAAGACATTGTGCGTCAAATCTGTAAAACCAATGAACATTCAACCAATGACTGTCCAACTTTGCTTTCTTTTAAGGAATGTCTCCATGAACAAGCCCATGCTTTAAACAGTTTCCAAAGGCCCAATCATAACCCATACTCCCAAACATACAACCCTGGTTGGAGAAATCACTCAAATTTTAATTGGAAAAGTGATAACAATAATGCACAAACTTCATAGCCACTGTTTCAAGTACATCATAATTTTCAAAATTCTCATGGATATGCACCTCCTTATGCTCCACCTCCTAGAAGAAATCTTGAGGAAACATTGCATGCATTCATTAAAAAGCAAGAGATAATCAACACTCAACTTGCTCAAAGGATGACAGATTTTAAAGATACTCTTGTAAAATTGACATCTGCTCTCAATTTTCAAGAGAAAGGTAAGTTTCCATCTCAACCATAGCAAAATCCAAAGGGGCAATACAATGCAAATGCAAGTAGTTCTGGAATCCAACACATGGATCAAGCCAAATTAGTCATCACTCTTCGCAGTGGCAAGGTTATTGAAAAACCCATTCTTGAACCTTGTGAGAAAGATGATGAGTCAATCTCTAAGGGTAAGGAAGGGATTGAATCTGAACATTGTAAAGAAAAGACTGATTCTTTACCAGCACTTCCATTTCCTCATGCCATGACTAAACAAAGGAAAGTCAATCACAACTCTGAAATATTTAAAACTTTTAAACAGGTAAGGATCAATATACCTTTGTTGGATGCTATTAAACAAGTACCTTCTTATGATAAATTTTTGAAAGATCTGTGCACTGTGAAGAAAAAACTGAATGTGAAAAAGAAAGTCTTTTTAGCCGAACAAGTAAGTGCTATTCTTCAAAACAATAATGCTTTGAAATATAAAGACCCTGGTTGTCCTACAATTTCTTGCTTTATTGGAGATCATAAAATTCAAAAAGCTTTACTTGATCATGGAGCTAGTGTGAATTTACTTCCATATTCAGTTTTTCAGAGTCTTAATCTAGGTGACTTAAAACCAACTTCTGTAACTCTTTTACTTGCCGATAGATCTGTAAAAGTACCTAGAGGAATAATTGAAGATGTTTTAGTACAAATTGATAAAATCATTTATCCTATGGATTGTATTGTCTTGGACACACAACCTGTTAAAGCATGTAATTCATTTCCTGTTATTTTAGTTGCAACTTCTAATGCATTAATTAATTATAGGAATGGACTGATGAAACTATCTTTCAGAAACATGACATTGAAGATGAATATTTTCAACATTTGCAAGCAACCTAGAGATGATAATGATTTACAAGAAGTAGATTTTATTGAAGAATTAGTTTATGATTAACTTGAATCTACTTTGAGTAAAATTAAGTTGGATGAATATGAAGATTTGTAAATGATTTATTCTCAGGAAGAAATCACGGATGAAAAAGGCATCGAAAATATTGATGCGGATCTTTTGTCAAGAGTGACAACAGATTCGACATTCGACATCACACCAATCGATGATTATTTTTTTAATGAATCCTTACTTTCTCTTAGTTCAATGCATTGGTTTACTAAAAATATCAATTTTCTTGCTTTAAGATTTTTGCCAGCTCACTGGAGTACCGAAGACAAAGGAAAGTTTTTGAGCGACGTGCAAAAATTTTATTGGGATGACCCTTATTCAAATATTGTCCTGATTAAATATTTCAAAGATGCATTCTTGACAATGAGGTAAGTTGTGTCATTAAACTTTGTCATTCAGAGGCATGTGAGAATCATTTCTCATCAAAAAAGACGACTGCAAAAATCTTACAATGTGGATTTTATTGGGCCACCATGCTCAAAAACACACATGTGTTCTGCAAAGCTTGTGAAAATTATCAAAAGTCAGGATTTATTTCAAAACATAAGGAATCTTTAGATAATCTTCTATTGACTTTTGAGACATATCCTGGTGGAGATGTGTATTGTGCATTTTAGGACTTATGACCCCATTTCCATAAAGAACATGCTTGACATAGTCTTGGGAATCTGATTAAAAAAGACCATGTTTGCCAGTTTTTAAGAAAACTGGATGGGAAGCCTATCCCCGACCCATAGAGGGCGTTTAAGTCGTTCTTGGACGTAAAATTAAGGGAAGATGTGAGCCACAATCACAACTATGATTTGAGTCTTAGTTTGTAAAAATTTGTGTCTTTTGGTTTTATTAATAGCATATTATTTTGTTTTGTTATTTCTTATATTTGTTTAAGTGTGTTTCAGGTTTGTCAGTGTTCGCTATTTTACGTGATGTCTTCTATACTCTATCTTTCTACCTTATGACATTAAGGACAATGTCTCGTTCTGGTTGGGGGGAGAAGGTAGTAGTTGACATTAAAAAAAAACTAACTTACTAATTATTTTTGCTATTATTAAAACCATTTGACAAAACTGTTATTAAGATGGCAGAGTAAGAAGGAATTTTATTGACTCTTGAGACGCATCTTAGTAAATAGTCTTATCAAGGTCTATCAGAATACTTCTTGAAATATTCAGGTTTACAAACTCTTGCATTGTTATCACTTGATTCTGCTCATATACTCATTTAACAAGTATTTTTAAACCTTCATTTTCACACATACACTCTAACATATGATTGTGGGTGGGTTGCACATTGGATTATTACATTATTTATGTTCTTTTGTTAAAGGTAACAATTAAGGGAAAGGGATAGTATATAATTTAAAAAAAAAAAAACAATAACAACCATTTGATAATATTGATGATAATAAAAACATAGATAAGTTTGGTTTCGTAGTCTCCCTAACCTAAGCAATTAAGCCCGAAGGGGTGTTTTAACACCTAATACCCTAAAGTCAACTGACTTGGGAGCTATTGGCCCAAAGCTTGTTACATGGGTTAAAGAAAAATGCTTAAGAGAATCAAACATTGTACTATCTACGTATCAGTATCTACAACCCGAGTTACTAAGCTTGTAGGGGTGTCTCAACACCTAATGCCCTTAAAACCAACTGGTCTGGGAGTCATTAGCCGAAAACTCATTACATGGGTTAAAGATGCATTGTGTTTTAAGTTATATGTATATATATTAAAAAAGAAGAAGAAAAAGATAATAATCCCAACCCAAGGAAGTTAACTTTAAACATTATAATAAAAATTTTGTTTTCTTCCAAGTAAAGCCCCATAACTATATGTTGATATATTAAGCACATAAAAAGAAAAGTTTATTAATTTCTTGTTTAAGAAGTATTGAGCAGATATATAAATTTAATGAGAGTTTGTTTATCTGGATAGATTAATGGAAGTTGAATGATGAATGCCTTGCTTTATGGAATTTGCAAATTGTTTTTCTATTTTAACGCTTTGATTACTAGGGACTAGTAATAAGATGGTTGGGGGGTGTGATAAGTACTTAAAAATGCATTTTTATCAAGGTTTTATATCATCATTTTGCACTTGAAGTATCAATAACTCCTTAACTAAAACATGTTTCATAATAACAAGTCTGATACCATAATATATCTTTAATTTATGGTAAATGTTCATCTTAAATATAGGCATATCACATAAATGAAAGGATTGATTGATGAGTTTAAGTATGAAAATTGAAAGGACAAAGAGAGGGCCAAACATAGAAAAGAGATGTTGGTTCAGTCCAAACTATAACACTATTCGGTCATTGGGTCATATCTAGAGCTGTAGATCTTGGATTTAGGTCTGCCTTATATGGATGGAAAGCTAAGACATATGCCTAAAACTTTCATGAGGAGTCCAAGATTTAAAAAGGCTGTTTTCAAGTCCAAATTGTAGCAACAACGGAGAAGTTTGAATCTATCCTACAGCCCAGACACTATTCAGTATTTGGCCTATATCTCGAGTTCTAAAAGTCCAAATGACCTCAACTTTTTTTTCCTAGAAAGATGAGACAATTTCCTAGAACTTTCATATTTAAGTCTATTCAAATTATGACGTTATCAATGATGTTTTTGGAAGACAAGAAGATAAGGATTGTCACCAAGTCAAGATGTGGCCACCCACTCAACAATTAGTCAACTAATCAATAGTTCTGAATTTTGGCCTATAAAAGGAGACATTTTTCATGTATTTAGGCATATTGGTTTTCAGATCAAGATCATGCTCTTGCTCTTTATATTTTGTAATGCTTAAGTTTTGCTTATATTAGTCTCTTGTTTATGCTTTTCCTTTCCTTTCCTTTTTTTTTATGTTTCTCTCTTTCATTATGTTTAGCTAAGTTTATCATGTCAAGGTGAAAAGGTTACACTAATAGTGTAAGAATAAGTATAATATAAACTCAACATGGACCTTAATGTTTGATACTAACATGTTTTATATTTGTTATCTTGTTCACTTTTAATACTTTGCTTGTTAAATGGTTAATCTAGATTTATGTTGTATAACCCTTGGTACAACAAATACTTGGCACTTTCATAGCCCAACCGTATGGTATAACCGACACCTGTGTTATGAAAGGAACTTGATTTGTTGTTAACATAAGTTATAATTATGAATGCCTGACAACATTTACAAGTATTAACATTATTCGAATAAGATAACTAATGTAATCATGTTAACAATTTATAATCCGATTGAAACCTCCTTTGTGTGTGGTTTCCAGTTGAATAATAAAAAGAGTTTATACTATACTTGTTTGAAATACCATTAGTGGATCCTCTAACCTTGATAATTATTTTATCCTTGTTTAATCCTTACATCAATATCACATCTCAAAGCTCTCTTTAAATGATTATTATTATTGTTGTTGTTATTGTTATTTATAATTTATATAGTTAACCTCCCTGTGGTTCGACCCCGGTCTTGCCGGGTTATTTATTACTTTGACACTCCTGTACCTGGAAGAAGACATCAATCTTTTGGTCGTGTTAGTTGGACTCTAGTAAAGCCCTCAAGATATCCCTCGAGGAGCAACTCCTCATTGAAAAAAAATTAAGAAAGTTTGTAGAGCAACAACTTGAGGAAAAAGACAAGAAAATCATATCCTTAGAGAAACAACTAAAGGAAGAAAAGACTACTAGAAACCAAGATGAGAAAGTGTGAGAAGAATTGAGATCACATTGGATGTAAATTAGTACTAAATTAGAGGCTTTAAAAACCAATTTCAATGATTGCCAAGAAAGGGCTGATATGTCTTCAAGGCCCCAAGCTAAGTTAGAAAGCCAAGTTGAGTAGTATGAAAGGCTATACAAGAAATATATGATGCTGGAAAGTGAGCTGGCTGAAGTAAAAGCCAAAAGAAAAGCTACTGGGGCCTTTAAAACTGATATGGATAATAAGAGATTGAGATCAACCTGTTAGAAAAAAAGCTTGACAAAGAAAAGTCTAAGGCAAAACATTTGGAAGAAAAGAATGGACCACTCGAGTGCCATAACCAGGTGATTGACACCAACAACAATCAATTGAATAGGAATAACATGTTACTCTTGGAGAAGATAAGAAACATGGATTAGTAGATTGACCGAGCCTCTATCTATGCCTGAAGAATTAGCCATAATGCCTAGTACGCTGGAAAAGATGTCTATCAATATCAACAAAGCATGGCTGAGACTAATGCTTTTCTTAGGGACATAGAAAAAAAAGGCTTTTCCTTTCTCATTGTAAACGATGATGATGAGTATACTAGTTTCCAAATGTAAAAGTTTTCATCAATTATTAATGGAAAGGGCTTAGACCCAACCTTTTGAGCAATATCTCTTTGTGATGAGTATATTTTTATTAAGCATTAACTCAGATTAATTTGTTTTGATAGCAATGAAAAAAATCAGAACCCTACCCGTTTATATAGAAATGATGGCCATAAGGAGAGAGAAGCTCTCGAGTACTGAGAGAAAGAGCTCTTCACTGTGATAACGTTTCTCTTCTCAGGGAACACGTTTCTTTTTCACGATGGGTGTGTTTTGTTCTTTTTTTTTGAAGTATTTCAAATGAGGTGAATGTTGTCTCTGTCTGATTTCGATATCTTTTTGACTCACTATAGTTTCCTATAGTGAAATCAAAGAAGAAATCTGCTTTACTTCATTTTTCCCAGCAAGATTGTTCATATCAACCTTCACGACCTTTGACTGGTTCTTCTCGTGATGCTAGTGCTCAGAATTAGGGAAAATCACTTGCCAAACAGGATAAGCTGACTTCTGTTCTAGTATCCCTTTCTCTAGTGTCTCATAGTTTTGACTCCATTGGGGTTGGTCATAGTGCTGTCTAGTCAAGTCATCCTTCTAGAGCTACTATGTATAGGTCTGGTCTATTTGGTCCTGACCCAGTGCTTGTTGAACATTGTTATGATGCTAAAGTTGATTTTTCCCTTCCCTCTAGCTCTGGTGGTGGGCATTCCTTTAGCCCTGAACGAAGTCCCTTAGTTCCCCGACCTTCTAGGGTACATGCTCTTTCTTGTGATGCTTCCCTATGCATTCCTTCTATTATGAAAGTTGTTGTTGGAGATGTCTCTCCTGGTGAACATGGACGAGTTCCTGTTGACGACCCTTCACCAGGTACTCGTAAACCTTCTATTGATGATGATTGGAGTGGGACTTCATCTCTAGTTCATTATCTTGATTTTAACAATGCTACATCTTGTCCCCTACTGGATGATGATTTAGGCAACAATAAGGATATATGGAAATTGTGTATAATTGAATATGTTGCTGGGAAATTCCTTGGCTATACTGCTTTGAACAAACTCATTTCCAGCACCTGGAAATGTAATGCTAAGCTAACCATGCATAACTCTGGATGGCTGATTTATACATTCTCTTCTAAAAATGATAAACTTGTAGTCCTGAGTGGTGGTCCTTACTTAGTATTTGGAAGGCCTATGGTTTTAAAGTCTATGCCTAAATACTTTGATTTTGCTGCTACTGGTATGTTCAGGGTCCTAGTTTGGGTTACATTCCTTAACCTCCCCCTAAAATGCCAGTCTTTATCTTGTTTATCTAAGATTGCTAGCGTGATTGGTAAACCTATTCACTATGATATGCTCACCGCTTCTATGTCCAGGCTTTTGTATGCGAGATAGCTCATAAAGGTGGATTTGGTTGTTGAATTGCCTACTTTAATCAATATTGTTTTTCCTAATGGAATGCCTCTGTTGCAATCTATTGTATATGAGTCCCTTTCTAGGTTTTGTAAACATTATAGGGTTCTTGGCCATACCGTTTCTATCTGCACCAAATTTGATGGTAATAAGAGAAAGAAGCACAAACAATTTCCTCTCTTGCGAATCTACGTCCTGGCTATTCTAGCTCTGGCCCTTTTGCAGAGACAGCTGTTATGGAACAACAACAGGTTTATAGTGGCATGTCTCATAGTGAGCATTGTATGGACCCAATGTGTGCTGAAGTGGCAGCTGTGGTTGATAGTTAGATGGAAGTTCATGGCCATAAAAAGGCCAAACTCGCTAAAGGTGGCCAAATTGCAGCCCCTCCCATGCAGTCCCCATATGCTATGCCTTGTACTCCTTCGACCATAGTGCATGTTATTGATGATCATATGCAGGATATGGCTACTGCTGCTAAAGGAGGGGAGCCTTCTAGGGGTTGGAAGTAGTACATGAGTTGTAACAGAAGTTTGGTTGCTGGTGCACATACTGTGGTTAACTCTGGCCAGCAAGTGAAGACTGATGTTGCTGTTCTCTCCCAAAGCAGAAGTTCTACTAAGGTTTGACCTGGGGTGGCCAACAGGTTTCAGGAGAGGCATGAGGTTTTTGACCCTTCTTTTTTTTTATGACTTCACTTTGTTTGATCTCTGATAATCATGATGTTGTGGTTCTTGATGCTGCTATTTTCTCCATGAGTTTTGAGTTTATGTGGTGTTGTTTTGGGTTTTTAAAACATGTCCTCCTGCTAATGGTTGGTGCTGCTGGTTGCCTATCTGTTTAGGCTTTGTGTTCTTGTTGTTCTTTTTTTTTTGGGTAATCTGCTGCTATCTACAGTGTTGTCTATGTAACCATTTGTTAAGCTATATTTTAGTTTGTAATGTACTAATATTTGATTAAGGGTGTTTGTTCTCCTAGCCTCTATATATACATGTTTGTATATTCTGAATTGCTGGTCTCCAGCTTAGTTTCGTTTTGATCTATAAAATTTCTTATATTTAATAAATAAAAAAAGAAATGATGGCCATTTATCAACCTGAGGTATAACTAATCCATATCCAATATACATCATCATGCATCCATATGCATTTATGTTTATGAATTATGGAATACGCATAACATGTATTCAAAATATACGTCCCCTCACTAGAGTTTACAAACTAAGTTTCATAAAAGGATGAAGAATGAATAAAGGGCTCACCTTGGGCCTATTACCATAAAGAGACAGAAGGCGTTAAGAATAATATGGTTCAGATGGATAGCTTACTTGAGTAACTCTTGTGAGCATAGTCTGAGGAAGGGACATCCAACCAATAAATAACTATGTTACCACTGTCAATAGCTTTGATTATCCTCGACTCACAAACCTTAGGGGTAAATCTCGTTACTAGACTATAAGGAATAACGAGTTGATACGATTAAAGAGTTGATGTCTTATCCCAAGTGCAGGAGTGTCAAAGTAATAAATAACTCGACAAGACTGGGATCGATCCACATGGAGGTCAACTATATAAATTATAAATAATATATATAATGTAACAAAGAGTTAAAGAGATCTTTGACTTGTGAGATTAATGTGAGGATTAAATAATGATAAAAACAGTTGTCAAGGTTAGAGGATCCACTAATGGTATTAGAAATAAATATAGTGTAAACTCTTTTTATTACTCAATTGGAAACCACACACAAAGGAAGTTCCAATCGGATGATTTATCCTTAATAGTTCATTATAAATTTTTAACATGATCATATTAATTATCTTATTTTAGTAACATCATACTTTTAAATATTGTCAGGAATTTATGATGCTAACTTATGTTAACAACAAATCAAGTTCCTCTCATAACAACGATGTCGGTCGAAGACTATGAAGGATCAAGCATTTGATGTACCAAGTGTTATACAACACAAATCTAAATTAACCATTAACAAGCAAGGTATTAAAAATGATTAAGATAAAAAGATATGATATATTAATAACAAACTTTCTTGGATATAAACATTGAAGTCCATGTTGAGTTTATATTATACATATTCTAACACCATTAGTGAAACCTTTTCACCTTGACATCATTAACATAGCTAGATATAATGATGAAGAAGAACATAAATAAACAAGATAAGAACATAATTATGATATAAGTTAACTAAGAGTAGTAAAGGAAATGAAAAGTATAAACAAGAGATTAATGAAAATAAAACATGAAATAAAACTTGAACATTACAAAAAGAGAGCAAGCAAGAAAATGATATTGATCTGAAAACCAAGATGCCTAAATAAATAGCAAATGCTTCCTTTTATAGGCTAAAATTCAAAACTATTCATATGGTAATTGATTATTGATGTAGTGGCCAACTATTAATTTAGTGGATTTGGGGGACAACAACACTCAAGCATTTTGCCTGGATGAAATGACATTGATGTAATCAGAATTTGACAAAGTGTTCTTCATGAAAGTTGTTGGAAATCATCTCTTCTTTCCACCTACAACATTTCAGAGCATTTGGATCACTACAACTCGAGATATGGCTAAAATACAAAGTAATGCTTCTGGTGGACGTGGTGGATAATCCTCAAGTTCTTGTCTGGATGAAATGTCATTGCTAACATATGAACTTGTCTTATCTTTCAACCCACCAAATTTTATATCATTGTACCTTCTAGAACTCCAGCTATGAATAAAATTCTGAGCAGTGTTTGGAATAGATTGCAGGACATATTCTGACTTTTCTTTTGGGGCCAAGCTTTGAATTTAAAAATGGTAGATTTGGGTCTTTCACTCTTCATGACGTTGTAGGCTTATTTCTTAGCTTTTTAGCCATATAAACCAAACTTAAATCCAAGATCTACAGCTCTAAATATGTCACAATGACTGAACAGTGTTCCAATTTCAATTGAATCAACATCTCTTTTCTAAGTTTAGCCTTTTCTTTGTCCTTTCACTTTCAATAGTTAATCACATCAATCAATCATTTGAATTGTGAGATATGCCTGTATTTAAAATGAACATTTACCATAAATTAAAGTTATCTTATATTATCAGACTTGTTATTATAAGACATGCTCTAGTTAAGGAGTTATTGATACTTCAAGTGCAAATTGATGATATAAAACCTTGATAAAAAAATACACTTTTAAGTACTAATCACAAGCATTCTGATGACTCGCCCGATTATGTCTGTTTAAATACTAACCACTATAAATCTATCAATTAAGGGATCCTACAAGGGTTAAATCCTCTGATCATCTCAAACAAGATAAGTGGGCTATCTGAGATGAAAGATTAAGGGTTGTTGAGAGATTTGACGCCTGTGCCCTAGTTTTAACAGTTGAGATATGCTTGGTGCCAAATGTAGTGGTGCCCAAGAAATCTATCGTGTCAGAATTTGTCAAGTAACAAGACTAGAATGTCCTAATACACACTTGAGGTCATACTATAAAAAAAATAACATAAGTCATATGCGATGAGAAGTTACTTATCCATTTCTTCTAAGATAGCTTGACTGGTTCTACGTTAAGCTGATACATGGCCTTAAATAACATAAGGGTAAAAAAATAAAGTGATCTTGTTGATGCTTTCTTGAAACAATAATAATATTGACATCGCTCAAGACCGAACGAGCTTGATGGTTATAAAGAAGAGCAACAAGGAAACCATAAGGGAGTACGCTTATAGGTGAAAAAATAAGGCAATGCATGTACAACCACCTTGTTGAAGAAAAAGATGGTGACTTTATTTGTCAATACTTTTAAGTCCCCTCATATTATGAGCATCTTATGAGTAGCTCTACCTAATATTTTTATAATGTTGTTGTTATTGCTGAGAGAATAGAATAAAAGATAAAAGTTGGTAGAATATCAAAACTTACCAAGAAGAAGGGGTTTACTAGGAAAAAAAAGAATGCTGAGGTGAGCACCGTGGAATAAAGGGTATAAGAGTAAAAAGAATTACCAAATCCAAAGCTACCAAACCCTGTCTTCCTAAATATCCACTGTTAACTTTTTCAAGTCTATTTTGATAAACCAGCTTACCAACCTGCCACAAAACTAAGCCAAAAACATTTTAAGGAGAGCCTACCAAAAAAACCAAGAACAACTCCTGCCTCTACCTATGCCCTTAAAAGAAATGTATGCAAAATTGCTAAGTATAGGTCATGTGGCCCCTCTTTCATTTCCACTACTAAAGCCTTCCTTCCTAAATTGGTACAAACCAGATCTAACATATGAGTACCTTGCTGGAAACCCTGGTCATAGTATTGATAGTTGCTCAGCAATCAAGAGGAAGCTCTTGTGATTATTCAAAGTAGGATGGATAACCTTAGAAGATACCCCTAACATTAATTCCAACCCCTTACTTAATCATGCTTCAAGTAGTGGGGGAGTAAATGTTGTTGACTTTGGAAGAAAGAAAGAGAATGTTTTAAGGGTAACCATGGATAAATTATATGATATATTAGTGCAAGCCAAGTGTTTGCCAACAAAAAATGAATTAGGTTCAGGAAAGAGTGATAATTTTTGTAAGTTCAACAAAGCTATGAGATATAACATTGATGACTATGAAGAGTTTCACCAAAAGGTGATATAAATGATGACTTGTGGTCTGTTATAGATAGAGAAGAAGGAAAAGGATGATGTCGTAGACATGATAAGTTTGTAAGGGAAGAAAGTAAAGATGTGTAGGCTTCAATTTACCGAGAGTGATCCACCAAAGCTTGTCTCAACAAGGCCTACCATTACCTATAATGGAAACTATAATGCATTGCTTCATAATTACAGAAATTCTCCTTATACTAAGGATATTACTTCTATGTTTTAGATCGAGATTGATGGACTAACTCAAAGTGGCAGGTGTGTTACACTTGAAAAACTAGAAAGACAACGAAAAGACAAAGGCAAAATGGTTGTAGATGTCATCAAAGATATGAAAATAAACAAACCCGTAAGTGAGAAAAAAGCTAGTGAATTCCTAAAATTGATGAAGCACAATGAGTATAGTAGCTAAAGAAAACCCTTACTAGGATATCCATGATATCTCTTATTATGAGTTTCGAGCCCCACCATAATACGCTGCAAAGAGTGTTGAACGAGGCATATGTGCCCCAAGACATGACCCAGATGACTATGGATCATCTAGTTGGAAGAATCCATGAAATAAATTACCTATACTTCACTAAAGTCGAGCTGAATGTTAGAGGATTGAGTTATAATAAACCTCTATACATCACTATGAGGTGCAAGGATTGTTCAATTGGCAAAGTATTAATAAACAACGATTCAGCTTTAAATGTACTCCCGAAGCATGTGTTAGATGAAATGCCAGTTGATTCAACCCATATGCTACGAAGCACCATGACAACTAAGGCTTATGATGGTTCTCTAATGCAAGTGGTGGGGACCATTAAAATAGAGTTGTTCATTGGCCCACAAATGTTTTTAGTAACCTTGCAAGTGATGGAAATCCACTCGTCATACAACATGTTATTAGGAAGGCCTTGGATACATGCCGCTGACGCTGTGTCATTATCCTTGCATCAATGTTTGAAGTATATTGTGAATGGAATATTGATGATAGTTAAGGCCGAAGAGACCTTGGCAATGATGTAGAATATAATAGTTCTCTACATAAAACATGATTGTACCAAGAGAAACCAACTATAAATGAGTATATTGAGCTTCACATCACATTATCAATCAGGACATTATGTGACAAATGAAAGTCGTCTTTCAAGCTTGCTTTATTTAAATTCATATAGTCTACACATACTTTGATTTTGTCACCCTTCTTGGAAAATACTATTATATTAAATACTCATTGTGGGTACCTAGCCACCTCCAAAAAACCACCATCTCATTGCCTTTCTATCTTGGCTTTCACCCTGAGCACCATATTTGGACAAGTTTTTTGTAATTTCTGCTTCACATGTATACTTCCTTTATTTAATGGCACTTTATATACTATAATATTAGTATCTAAACCAGGTATCTTCGTGTAGGACCAAGTAAACACATCGACATACTCGCGTAATAGTGAGATCAAGTTTTTCTTTTCACTAGGTAGTGAATAGAGTCCCTATTTTCAAATCTCTTTCATCCTGCCGTGTACCAACATTAATTGTCTTTAACTCTATTTTTGCCAGTTTCCAAGCTCGCTTTAAATGTTTTATTAGCCTAGCGAATCTTTTACATCATTTTCTTCCCATTCATTTTCTTCTATTGCAATTGTGTACTTATCAAAATTTATCCATTCATTCTTAATGTAATGTGCTCATGATTTAGTGAAAGATCCGCTTTCAAATTTCTTGAAAGCAGAAGGTGTTTAGTATAAATGTGTTTTTAGCAAAGATAAAAAGATGAAGAAATTTACAAAAATGCATGATTTCATTGATCAAAAGGAAAGGATCAACTACAACAAAAACCATATGTTGACATCTTGAGCCAAGATTGCCAACTTGATATGAAAGCAAAGACAAACACATAGACAAACATAAAAAGCACATTAAAACACTATTGTCATTTACTTTTTGAAAACTATAAGAGCCTATTTTTGAAACCTTTCACCACTTACCAGCTTTTGCTCGAAGGTCTTTGCAAACATTTCTTCCATAATATGGACAGTTAGTTGTGGTAGTAACTCTTCTCTTTCCACAACCTTTCTTTTCTCACTGCAACTCGTGACTTTAGTGTCATTTTGTTCTAATATGTTGATGCCCATAACAACCAAGCCTTAGGTAAGGACATTTGTCATATCTTCAGAGTGCATTACAATAAGCAGCCTTGAGGAATGATACTTAGATCTACAGGATGACAATGTCTTCCTTTTCTAGTTCCTTTCCTCTTAGCCTGGCCAGCCTTAAAGTCGAGCTCAAATCTTTGATTTACAATCTTAAACCTTATTAGACTTATTCTTTCAAGATTCCTAGAGATAGAATCATACTGGAAAGAAAGTCTATGCTTTAACAAATATTTAGCATCCATTCTTGCAACTTTAGAATTTACTAGTTTTCTTAATACCATGTTTTCTGATTCTTTTATATGTGTGATCCTCTAGGCTTTCAATCGTGTTTGTAGTATAACTCAACTATATTCTTAATGCTAGCAACATTACTTGTATCGAACACGATATAAATACTTGTATCCATATAACTTGTCTTATAGAGTTAAATGCATAAGCTAACACTATATTATAACACCCAAAGTGACTGAAAATATTCAATCAAGATTTTCTAAGTATGGTACCATGCAATTCGGTCTCTTCATTATACATTGTCATAAAATGATACAGGGTCTAGAATGTGCTTGCCATATATAATCAATTCTTATTTTGCTCTCATTTTCTATTAGATAAACTTCATATTATAATTTATAAAATTAATTACTAGTATGAGCACATATTTCCCAAAGTTATCTACTTAATGTGTGGCCAATGACATTAACTTTGTTTACAGATAGTGACAAATCTCATCATGGTTATTCATAAACCTCCATATGGTTCAACATATATCCAATCACTAATTTTTGTGCAACCTTTTATGGCTCATCCAAAAAGTGTCAACTTACATGGTGCACTATGCAAGATAATCTCATAACCTTAAATCAAAAGACTAGTTGCACCTATCTCTATGAGTTTCCCATAGAAACTAGGTAAGTATCAATTAGGTTCTTATACAAGCCACATCTAATAAACTTGTTCCCTAATAAGTATTTACACACTATTCTTAGTATCATTATAATTTACAAGTGAGAATCCCCATTATCATTATATGATAAAGATCAAGTGCATACAATTTATATTGAAGTTTATTCTTAACAAAGCTATAACTAGGGATATTTAATAGCTATACCAAATACATGAGATATGTCTCACACCATTTATCATAAAGAAATTATTATTTGGACTTTAATTAAATAAGTACATAATGTAATTATAATAAACTTAAAAGATAAAATAATTTCTTAATAGTTTTGTTAAACAATATGTATTAAATCCATAATATATATTAAATCGTATGTCATAACACTTTCATCTCTTATTTGAACTAGAGTCAATCACTTATCTATCTCATATCGAATGTAATTAGAATAAGCTTAAAAGATAAAAGAATGGCTTAATAGTTTTGTTAAGCAAATATATTATGTTTACACCTCCACAGGCTAATGTCTATTGGCTTCTAGGTCATTATATTTTCATCTCTCATTTGAAATAGAGCTATCTCTGTATCTCATATCAAATGCTTAGAAATGGCTTTCATTTTTCTGTTAGGACAGTTATTTAGATAGAAAGTCGACAATATTCTTGTTAGTTAGCATTTTTTCTATGATCACATCATCTTAATTCACAATCTCTTATATCATGTGATAACACCATAATATATTCTTGGATCTAAAATGAGACTTGGGTTCCATTACTTATGTAATGGCTCCATTATTGTCATAAAAGATATTTATGGGATCAACCATCCTAGGAACCAATCCAAGTTCTAATATGAACTTTTGATCCATACAACCTCATTTATTATATTGGAAGTTACAATGTACTTGGCCTTGGTAGTTAATTCAATGATGGTCTCTTACTTAGAACTTTTTCGGTCAACTACATCAATATTTAGACAAAACACATAATCTAACTATAACCTTAAGTCAACCTAATCATATTGAAAACTAGCATTTATGAACCCATTCATAATGAGATCCTTTTCTCCATACATCAAGAACATATTCATAGTACTTCTCAACTACTTGAGAATATTCTTAACTACTTTCAAGGGACTCTCACTTAGATCTGCTTAGTATTTACTTGCACTAATCAATGTATATGATTCATTAAGCCTAATTCATAATATGACATACATGATGGATTATATAACTAAAATGTATATGATATTACTCATTTTATCTCTCTTATTATGTTTATGGACACATTTTCTTGGAGAGATATAGACAAGTGATATTGAAAGATATCTCATCTTAGATCATTGCATAATATATATACTTTTGGACATGCTAATCAACCTTTTAGATTTATCTTTATAGATCTTTATATTAATATATAGGTTGTTTTTCCTAAGTTCTTTATACTAAAGTTCTTTGATAACCATGACTTTGATAGATTTTAAGATTGAGTTGTCATTTCCAATGAGAAGTATGTCATCAACATACAAGACTAAGAATACAAATACACTCCCACTAACCTTCTTGTACATGTAAGGTTCGTATTTGTTTTGTCTGAAATCAAACTCTTTGATTATCTCATCAAAACAAAGATTTTAAATTTGAGAAGCTTGATTTGCTCAATAAATGGCCTTTGTAACTTACATGCCTTTGAGACATGGTCTTTGGGTACAAAGCCATCAAGATGTGTCATATACACATCCTTCACAAGATTCCCATTAAAAAAAAAAGTTCTGAAATTCATTTATCAAATTTCATAACCAAGGTAACAAGTAGGATCTGAATAGATTTAAGCATTGCTACTAGTGAAAAAGTTTCATTAAAATCAACACATTGCATTTTCTTATAACCTTTTGATTGTTTGGTTGAATAGTTGACTACTCATTTAACTCTCTTGGTCGATCAAGCACTTCAAACATAGTCAATTATGATGATTCACGATTAGTTTCAATTTTCTTTCCTTGTTTTGTGGTGAATAATTAATGTTCTTTGTGATTGATATGTGTATGTTTATTTTAGATGTAAACAACTATTTATTTGACATGAACCAAAAATAAAGTTTAAACTCACATATTAAAAGCAATAAACCAAACAAAACCCTATATGCTAGATCATCCATAATTATTTAAATTATTAGGAACATCTAATCCAATATCAAGATCTAGATCTAAAATTACTAATAAAATTAAAAAAAAGAAAAGGAAGAAGAAGAAGAAAGCGCTAAGAAAGACAAAAGGGGTTATCATTGATGAAATACATTTACAATAATCTAAAAGAATGTGTTTTTTTAAAGAATATCTTAAGGGGTGAAGAAAAATATTATTAAAAAATAATTATCAAAAGCATTGAGTGTATATCTATTCTATTTTTTTTTCTATGAATAAAAGGTCAAATTATAAACCTTTTAGGAAACGAGGTATAAGTTCCTTTTAACTAAAGGAAAAAAAAACTAATTAGTTTATGTTTTTTGTATAATTCGTTAAAACTAACTAATCTCTGCTATATTCATAGACAATAAATGAGTGGAAAGTTTGAATTCTTCTAAAGTATTAGATGACAATAAAATAAAATTAATAAAATAAGATGCAGGCTAGATATGAGACGAAAACTTATATTGAACATATTTAAACATGGATGCCCATTTATAAATATGGGGGCTATAAGCATCTACCTCCAGTTTAAGATACAAGTGGTTGATCTAAACCCCAATCAATATACTAACGCTACCAGTAGAAATTATGGAGCAAGAATCATTTTACAATATATTGCTATAATATAATGATATTTTTGCTCTTCATGGTATAAATCAAAGAAGCACAAATTGAAGAGTAAAATGGTTTTTCCATGAGGTTCAATTGACATTACCAAATTGAATGGAGATAAATCTATTTCTTTACTCTTTTTTTTTGCATAGTAAAATTATGAATTTACCCTTAAAGAAAAAAAAATAACTAGAAGGCGAAGATTGTTTTGACTTTTTATTTTTTTATATAGTATAATTACATTTGAAATTTTATTTTCTTGAAATTTGGTCCAGTAGTGTTTTAGTCATTTCATTATAGCTTTTTTTATAACTATCAAATAGACTCAGGGAAAATTGACTATTTTAACATATATAAAATATAATTTAAAGGAGAAAATGGACGGTGCTTGCATTCGAGTGGAAGAAGCTCGTGCTTTTCGGGTGGTGCATAAAGGCTCTTATGATGGTCAAACACTGCCCTCCATGATGGTATTAAAAACGGTGTACTGAGATCTTACAGGTGGTGGGGTGTGTGTCGGTGGCAAACTGATGGTGTGGCTTTGGTGGACTTTTTTATTCTACTCCGTAATTTCTTTCTCTTCTCCTTGGTAAAATACAAAAGCTTCATTTCATTTGTTTTTTGTATATGATTTAGTCCCCATCCTTTTGATTGCTAGTTAAAAAAAAATCTTTTATAGATTAATCTGTTTCTTCAACTTTGTCCCTCATCATTTAGTTTTATTTAATTTTTTATATCAAATTTGATTCTCATTCTCATAATTGCTATTTATCTCTTTTTTAACCTTTTCCTAGTTGAATTTTGTTTTTAATTTCATCCTTTTTTCTTTTTATCATTTTTCTAATTGAATCTTGTTTTCAATTTTATCTCACAATATTTGATTTCAATTTATTTTTATATTAAATTTGGTCCCTTTTTTTAATACTTTCAATTCTTTTTTTTTATCGCTTTTTTTTCTTTTCAATTTCATCTCTTATTATTTTGTGATTGAGAATTTTATTTTGTTATTTTTAAGGGTTTGTTTTCTATAGGGTTAATCTCAGGCTCATAACCAAAGCCATGAGTTTTGAATATTAACATAGGTTGACTTTGTTCTACATTCTTTATTAAATTTGATTTTTTTTCAAATATCATTTTTCAACAACGTTTGATTTATTGAGAATTGATATTTATGCTTTTTTTTCGCTTTCCTTTTTCGCAAGGTTAATGGGTTAATTTGGATTGAGTAAAAAAACAATTTGTTGCCTTTCATTTTAAATTGATTTTTTTTTAATTTTACCCTTCAACATTGTGTTATTTGATAATTGAGCTTCATTGGTTTATTCAATTTGCTTTCAACTGGATTATCCTAGTATCATGATTAAGTTGCAAATTTGTTATGTTAACCAAGATGAGCTTGGGTTAGTTTTTTTTACTTTTGTTTTCTTTGCTATTTTTTTATCAGTTTCTTTATTGTTATTATTTTTATTTATTTATATTATTGGAATTATAGGACTTTATTAAAACCAGTGAAGTAAATAACCAAAATCACGGGGTTTTTTTTTTTACTTTTTTGGAAACGCCTGGGTCGTCTTCCTAGAAAAAAATGATGTTGCCTGCGGCGTTTTGCACATCACCTATCTAATTAATATAGTAAACAAGGAAACCCTGAGGTGTGTAGCTCAACTACTCAGACCCTGGGTTTGGTCTTACTAGTTTGAGTATTACAAATCTCAGGGCCACTAGAGGCTTACCTGATCGTTAACTTCAGGGCCTCGAGAGATTAGTTGAGATGCGCGTAAGCTGACCCAAACAACCACGATTATATATATATATATATATATATATATATATATATAGCAAACCAGGACAGGATGAGAAAGGAGTCTTGAAGCTTAAACAATTGTCAGACATGTGCTTGTATGGAGAAGCTGTTTGTAGTGATTCAAGGAGGAACCTTAATAATTTATAATTTTTATCTTCGCACCATTTGATTCCAAGAAAAAGTCCAAACAAATGTTTTGAAATCTATATAATGGCAAATATCTCATAGTAATGACATGTCATAACATTAAAGGAATATCCGGGTGTCGCCTTTGCTTTCGCTTATTTATTTCATGTTACGCTGCTCACATGACATATCGAAGTATGAAGTAGTTCAAGTAATCCATCTGCTTCTCACCCCCACTGGAGACTCTTGGAAATTCATCTTGTTGGCTAAGAAACAGACATGTACTAAACGCACAGGTTTTATGTAAATTTAGGCCCTGAGAGCCACAGAAAGTCCAATCTTCGAAATCTTGTTTGTGGCCCTGCAATCAACCTCTCCATTCATGGATAGGAGGACTTTTTCCCACAATTCTAGCCGAATAAGTGTATTTATTTTGGCCTCTGTGTTTGCACGAGCCTTAATCAATGTAAATGGAAACAACGCGTGCTGCGCTCCAATTGTCAGTGTTGTTGACCCATTCAACAACGAGCTATGCTTCAATTCTGCTGCAATGGCAGTCCTGGTGAGAGGGTTCAATTCGCGATAACAGGAAGCTTTTAAAGTGTCGAGTTTATCATCCCTGCAGTATAAGAAATGTTTAGATAACAAAAAGATAACTCTTTATTCTTTTTCCTTTTTTCCCCTCAATTTTGGCACAAGATTGCTCACAATGTCAAGGAAGTAATAAGGAAGGGACTGTTGAAGCTTAAGCCGGCAGTGAATTGGTCAAATGTCTTTGCTGATATGTCAAAGCTAATGTCAGTCCCAAGGGAGAAAAGAGTGCTTCCAATCACACCAGAGAAATTTACAATCGGGTTATATCCATTTCCTTTGAAGGATCCTTGTTGATATGCCTTCACGCCAACGCCTGATGTAATCCCAAAATAGTTTTGCATGAATCTCACTTCCACCTGTTATTGCAGTCACCATTGCCTTTAGAGGACATTAAACATGATGACTACATCTCAGAGTGTCATGCTTTAATATGCTCCAAAATAAGTCAGAAAAGAGAGAGATAATTCGTTGTCAAAAGTCTCAAGACGTTAACGACTGTAAATAGATGTTCAGAAGAGTAGCTAAAGGTGACTCAACTTCTTACTTACATTGCTAGAATCAGGAATTGTAAATCTGAAAACTGTTGTGAGTCCTGGCAAAATTTCTTGAGCTGCAAGAATCATGAAAATCAACAAGTTGACAATTATTAGATAATTAGCTCAATATTTTATTTTTCCAAAACCAACCTTAGATGGAAAACATGTTCAGATTCCAGGGTTGAACAGAAAGAAGACAGGCAGATCCATTTATCAGTGATCCGATTATATGCATTCTTTCAAACTCATTTGAGCTACGAAATGCCCGTATACTCTACCCATCTGGCTGCCTATACAGAGCAATGAAGCATATGCATTACACAATCGAATGCAGATCACTGAGGGGAGGGAAACCTATGACAACAGACTGTAAATGTGAAAACTATGAGATTATCTATCTGATGATCTCAAAGTTAAAAAGGAACTTAATTATAATTAACCATATAGAGATTAATCTCCGTCAAAGTTCAAAACATGCAGGAATATCAAACCTGAGAAGTCAGAACCTAGATGCGAGTGATGCAGGGTGTAGTTTCTACACTCTTAACACCATTTCTATTTACACTGTTCCGCAGTCATGCAAATTGAAGCAACAAGCACGCATAAGGTACACATCCAATTCTTCAGAAGACAGTAATGAAGGCACGAGACAATGCATGAAAAGTAAGGATTGAACTTATCATAATTGAAAATCTTAATGAAGAGGGAGACAGATTACTTTCACAGGAAAGATCGAAATTCCACTTGAAGCATTGGTAATTGAAGTATGTTGGTGGCTGCTGAGCATAATCTTTGTAGAGAACATCTGATTCAGAAAAACAAAAATGAAACAAGTAAAATACATGTATATATCGAGGGAAGTGAAGTTGTAATAGACAAACAAAGATGAGATTAAGAGGCTCAGAGCCGAAGGTGGTAATTAATTATACCTCTGGCTTTCTTGCCAATATCGAAGTATAAGCCAGGACACCCGCCCATTTGTTGTTAACAATCGAGAAATCTTAACATTCTCATTTAACCTGTTCTGTCGCTGGCAAGAAAAGAATATATTGAGAATGGAGAGAGAAAGCCAAAGGGGAAGTTTCCTCGTGTACTGACTGACGCAACATTTAAAAAATGTGAAATTTCCAAGAACTTCAAGTTCAAGTCCTGTCACAGGTGGCCTAATCGATTCGATTAATTCATTGACTTTTCACCAACTATTCTGTAAGGAAACAGATTATCTTACATGGACATGGTTAGAAACTTTACGCACATGTATTAGCCCATTCTGCCCTAACCTTAATTGCCTAATGTCTTCTTCTCTAAAATATTTCAGTGAAGCAGCACATAGACAACCTATTCATCGTACTAGCAATTCAGTGGTTTCACTCGGTTGATCACGACCGAGCACCAACAACTTCATATGAACACTTTCGTGTGATCAAAGTCTCACTAACAATCATCAAAATTTCCCTCCATCAATTCTGGCTATTTAACTTGTTGTTCATCACAATCGCAGAGGTGATTTCGTTAGCCCCGTCCAATTGCATGGGATTTCATTGAGGGTGCTTGCTACATTTAAGTTGTTTTACTTCTAATAACTTTTAGCACATTTAGCAAGTTACAATAGATGGATCAAAGGAAACATATAACAACCCTTCTTGGAAATTATAATTAAATTGTATAATAATTTAAATCCTCATTTACATGCATAAAAAAATCAACAAAAAAGTTTGGACAATTTAACCAGAGAGGAACTCAAGTTAAAATTACAAAATTGCCGCTCAAGTTACATACCATAATGAGAGAGAGAGAGAGAGAGAGAGAGAGAGAGAGAGAGAGAGAGAGAGAGAGAGAGAGAGAGAGTAAAAGAAAAATCAAAAGAAAATCCATGAAAAAAAAAAAAAAAACCTCTCCTACTCTTTAATAAACATAAAACCCTAGCCACTAACTAGTCTGCACCATACTCAGCCACTAAAACACTAACTTCGGCAAAAATCTTTTTAATCATTACTTGATAAAAGACAAGAAGAAAACTCCTCCTCTCTATAACAGAACACGAGGATTCAAGGTTTTTATAATTTATTAATCGGAGAGGAACTCAAAATCAAAGTAAAAATTGAAAGCAAAAGAAAATTCAAAGAGCTTTAAGCATATCATCAGCTCCACTAAAAGTAATAGCTCCTCCTTCCTCCAAATTAAAAACCTTAACAACCCCATCTTCATGAATAATACATACCTCCTTGACCTCACTCCTAGCCCAACTAGCTAGTTTGATCACTCAAATCCAACTCTCACCCAATTGCCTTTGTAAAATCTCCATTCCCATTAGACGAGAGCACACTCCATCATCATCTTTTATACCAAATTCTCCTTTCATGCTCTCATCACAAAAACATCATTCACTACTATGCATGCGATTGTATTAACCCCCTTTGACTTTAGCTTTTCCAATTTCTCCAAGAAGCTTGAAAGGTGTTTTTGAGAGCATGTTGGGGTGAAGGCGCCTGGGATGAAGAAGAGGATTGATTTTTTGTTGGATGTTAGGGAAGAGATTGTGGTGGTTTGGAGTTCTCTGTCGGAGTTGAAGTCGGAGAGGGTGGCTTTTAGGAGTTTGTCCCTGACAGAAATCGTGGTAAAGATTTGATATTAGTTTTTTTTATGTTAGGGTAGATTTTTTGTACGATGTTAGGGTAGATTTTTTGTACCATTTTTTGTACGATGTTAGGGTAGATTTTTCTATTTGTTCAAATTTAAAATTTATGTACGATGTTAAAAAAAATTATGTAACTTATATTTTTTTTTTAAGCTATGGAAATTTTACTAATTAAGGCAGGAATAAATGGAGTTCTTATTTAGTTTTTTTTTTCATATAGTAAAGAGATTTTTCAATGCACCAACAACATTTCACATATTCATCAATAACATTTTTTAGATTTAATAAAATATTAATTTATTCAAAAATTAATATGTAAATTGATCCATACTAATGTAAATTCAATCTCATCTCCAATTCCAAAAAAAACCAACATTGATGAAAAAATTTATTAACATCTAAAACATGTGAAATTACACATTATTTTTAAATGTATAAATCTTAAAAATTTTGAAATAACATAAATAAATATCTTAATCAGTCTTAACTTATATACTAATTCCTTATTGGTGCTTTAATTTGAGTACCAAAACTATTAAAGTGTTTAAAAAGCAATGATATTAAAATTTGAAAGTAATTAAATTATTTCAAATTCATTGAATTATCAAATATGATTTTAAGTTTATTTCTTAAGAGGGATTTTTGTTATTTTTTATTACACCTAAAATAAACATATATGTTTTAAATATAAAAAATATTGCTTGTTCACCTCAAAGTAAAGAAAGAGAGCTGAAATTGACCGTGAAGTAGAAGAATTAACTAAGCTTGAAGAGTTCTTAATCAATGAGGAGTGTTGAAGGAGGAATTGATCAATTGATCTAGTGTTCATATAGGCACAATTGACCAAAAGATAGCAATTTATCAAGAACATGCACACAACTAAATAAATATAGTCATATTGAAAGTGAGAGTCCTTAATGGAATAACTAATTAGAAGTTAGAAATTAGACTAGAGTTCATGTATGTATCAATAAAAAAGAAGTTTAGATTGATTAAAGATCATTATTGCCTCATCATAGGTCCGTTCCTAAATAGCTTTAATCGGTAACAAATAGAATGGCACGTTTAGTGGGACCAAGATTAAAAATTTATTTCTAAAGCTATAGAAAACATGACTCCCAAAAAGAATTCAACTAAACTCATCACTAATATTTTGTAGAAACAGTTAGTATAAGCAATGTAAAAAGGCTAGCATCTTGTTTATGAAGAGCTTGAAATTCTAATATCTCCCTTAGATAATGGTGGATCAACTAATGACAGACATGTCTAGAGATGGATATTCATTGTCTAACTCACTACATCAATACAAAACCACATCTAGAAACACTCCCATACAGTCTTTTATATTCTCGTATATTCCAACAAAGTCATTATCACCAACCACAAATAAACACGTTGGTGCATTAATACTTCATGTATAGCCATATGTTTATCCATCATATGGATATCCTTGTAATCTTGTAACACTTTTATTACAACATCTTTAGTACTGGTAAAAAGATTAACATCCTTCTATAATTGTGCCAAGACTTCTCTTACACTATGATCTAATAAATCCTTAAGGTTTAAGGAAAGGATGTCCTTTAATAGCTATTTCATCTAATCAATAGAGACTTTATTACTTAAGCTATTGTCATTTAAGGAAAAAATAGGCACAACCTCCTTAATATTAGCTCTTAATGACTTTATCAATTGGTCTTTTTCCTCAAGGTCTATTTAAGGAGATGAGATATCCATTAATGGTGGAGTAGCAACTTGAAAGAGTAAGATTTCCAAGTTTTCCTAATAAAAAAAAAACTAAGGTTTTATTAACATTAGAACACAAGAATTGAAATTCTTTAAATAACCATAATGACTTACATGTTGGCTTAGACAAGACACCACAGAGGGTTAATTTGGCATTATAACTTTTTTCTCTTCAGTAAGAAATCAAAAGGCATACGTGCATTAGTTTTCTAGTAACATAAAGGAAGAGAAGATTTTAACCCTTACATGTTCCTTAGAGATATCAACTATCAAGTAGACATGAAGATGATGATTGATAACATAAACTCATCTTTAGGGTTGCTCTTGATGCAAATACCCCTTTTTTTTTATCTTATACCATGGAAGCAAGAGACTATAATCATTCATGAATTAAGCTCCTTATAGAACTTCAATGGAATTAGAAGCAATTGTATTAATATCTTCATTCATTTCTTCTCTTTCTTCACTGCTACTATCCTTTCTAGTAAGAGATGTACCCTAAAAAAACAGCTTTGAGTAGGGTGCATACACCTTCAACATGAATAACATAATCCATAAGAGGTTTCATTACTGAAGGTTTGAGAGAATTAGTTTTGATAGTAGGTTTAACAGCAGTGAGTAGTGAAGAATCTGTCTTTTTAGTATTGAAACCTTGTCAAATGCTTTCATGATGTCCAATAATAGTAGAAGAAATTAGTTAAATAACATTAAAACTAGGAACTTTAGGAGCCACAATAGTAGGAGGAGTTGATATTTTTCTAAAAAAAAAGTTCCTTGGAAGAGGATGACATATGTTTGTCATCTCTACATGAGAGAAAAAAGAAAAAGAAACAACAAGAGTAATAGTTATCTGTTGAAAAATAAAAGAAATGGTAAGTTAAAATGCTTAAAAATTTATTAAAAGATCATGACTTTAATAAGTCATATTATCCTAGGCTTGATTCTTAACTTGAAAATAAGAGCTTCATCTTCTCTATCTTCTTCTAGTATAAGAGGATATTGAGGGGGGGTCTTTTATTGTTTTTAAGTTGAGGATTTATGATAGAACATTTGATTTCAATGTGATTAATATTTCAGAAAATTACATTTAGCCTCTTATAGTTTGATCATTTTTTATTTTATTTCTGTGTTTTGAAAAATTACACTTTACATTCTAAACTTTAATAAATTTATAACATCGTACATCCTCCAGTTTTAGTACAAAAAAATTAATAAAAAATATTAGATTATTTATAGGTTTTCCATTATATTCTATTTAATAACTAAAAAGCTCTTATATATTAAGTATTACTACTTTTTTATCATATTAAAAACCCTAATCAAAGAGAACTTTTATCAAACATATGGTGGACATCCCTCATTCTTTTGATATAGTGATTGTATCCATTCATTCTCTTTAAGTTCAAATGTATCAATAATTTTCCACCAAACCCTTTTCTCTTCTTCCGTTACCTCCATTGAAACCTCCACATTCTCTTCATCTTCTTACCATTCTAATTCCCTTGACCACTAGAAGAATCCTTTCCTTTTGTCATGGTAGCCAAGAGCCCTAGCACCAGCTTGAAAAGCCTCATTAACTAATTCTTCTCCATCGATATTTCAGCCTGTTACTTTGAAATATCTCTTCAAATAATACATGTAGAAAGAGATAAAATGTATATGCTGAAGAGGCCTTCTCATTAAGTTAGATACAAAAAAAATTACAGAAAAACTCCATGAAATTAGTTAGAAATTACATTGGAATACATGTTTTCCAAAGGTATACAAAGAACCCAATCCATTTTCATTTGCTTCATGGGAATTATTTCTTCAACTTCCCTTTAAACTGACTTAATTCTAATCTTACTAGAAAGAGGGAGAGGAGATATAACTTGTTAAATAAAATGTTTAACAAATAAAAATAGAAAGAAATGATGTACTTCCATTAATTCAAAGGATTTTTTCTAGGTTAAATAAAAAACACTAAAGGCACTTATCTTCACAACCACACCAATTTGCAACTATAATTCTGAAATTAGAACAAAAGAACATATGATGAGGCAACTCTTAGAAAGAAAAAATATGGTGTTAGAAAAGTTAGAATATGAGACATAAATTCTCAAGCTCTTCATCTCTAGCTTTGAGAACCACACAAAGTGGATGTCTTCATCATAAAACATGTTTTTTTTTTTTTAAGTTCATTTTATATGAGGTTTGACTAGGCATAAAGGTGGGGACAGTTGCAGAACCAACATCCTCACTTTACCAACTTGGAAAAGAGAGATTTATGATCCTGCTAGTACCATGAAGATATATGAGAAATACAGAGTGTGTACAAGTTCTATGAGCTTTCACTTCTGCAACGTGCTTTAATGCAATGAGGCATTTATCAGACATCTATATCTAAGGTTTTTGCAACCTATGATTCATATCATATGAAAACCACTCATGTTTCCTACATTTTATTACTAACTATATACAAATTGAAATCTTTTTAAAAAAGAAGCAAAATAAAAGTAAGAATTTAGTCAATAGATTAAAACATAAAGACATTATGTAATTACAAAGAAGAGAGAGATAAAGTAGCATAAGATAAGAAAGAAAGAGGTAGGATTAGAAAAGAGAGGAATGAAAATTTGGGGGACCTTGTGTAATCGTCAACCTGATCCATTTTCTATGTCTTGCTTGGCTTGTCAAGCATCTCACCCTATAAACAATCGGTCTTGCAAAAGTAGGATGAAACTTGTGCAATCCAGTGAAGTTTGTGTTTTTAATTTGGAGGATTTAGAGGATATCTATAAGCTTTAATTGATCAATTGATTTAGAGTTAAAACAAAAAGAGATGAAGAGAGAGAAAGGGAGAGAGAACTCATGACTTGATAAAAGAGAGTGTGGAATATGTTGTTTATGATTTTTTGATATATTATATATAAGGATGATTTAGTAATTTCATACAGTTTAAAAATTTTAGTGTAATTTTTTAAATTATAAAGATAGAGTGAAAAAACAACCAATCATAGAAGATTAAATGTAATTTTCTTATGATATTTTAACGAAATAACTTAACTTAAATCATGGGCTTTATTAGAAATTAACGATGCACCGATATATAAAAAACTATTTATTCACTCATCACTTAAACATAATATAGTATTTATTCATTGTGCAGTGGCATTTTTTAAGTTCTGGATTGCTTTCAGGGGGTTTTCAATCTCAGTATATTTCATTTACTAATATTCATAATATTTAAGGAACAATATTTCACTTGTTTGCATTTTGGCTCCTAGCAAGAGAGTTCTTTGACGTCTTTTCAAGCCATGATAATCACTAATCTTCATTTCCATCCATTCAGGCTGAGGAGAGGAGTTTGTTGATGGTGGCCACGAGTTTTGATATGGCCGGAGTTTTGATACCGTCGAGAAAAAAAAATTGGAAATCTGAAAAGTATAATTCAATTCTTGAACTTGATTTTTAGGTGTTGAAGAGAAAAAAAATGGATTTAGAAACAAAATCATTTGTGAAATTAAGACTGCTTATCTTGAAATAAAATTATTATTTTTTAATAACATTCAATAATAACATGTTTTCCAAATAAAATGCTAATATTATTCTTTATTTTAAAAATAATAATATCTTATCACTAACTTATGTAATTAAAAAATAATTTCATGGATATTTAATAAAATATATTTTTTTATTAATTTTTGTACAATTTTTCTAAATTAAATTTTATTGTCATTTTTCCATACAATCTTATAAAAATTATTAAGCTATAACTTTTATTTTTTTTAATTAAAACTTGTTTTAACAATTATAGTAACAATTATAGTAGAAATTTTTTTTTAGAAATCCATGCATAAATAAAAATTATTTATGCTTTCTAAAAAGTAAGATTTGTAGAAATTAAGGATAGGATGAATTAATAAAATATAAAATTTCATGAAAAATAATAAAACGAAAGGAAAAGCAAATAGTTTAGTGTATAGTTTTTAAATCTAATTTGGAATTAACTCCTGATAAGTTTTGAATTACAAGTTTGATTTGGCTTAGGTTAATTTAATTTAATTTTTTATTTTATAAAAAAATAAAAATATATATAATTTTAATATCAAATTTTTTAAAAAAAATCAATTAATTTTGACTCAATTTTGTCCCTAATCAAGGCATGAATCAATCCAAAATTTCAACCATCAATTCTCCACCTATTTTAATCAAAAGCCAACTCGTTCTAGACCCCGAATTATCGAAATCATGTATAAACTTGCCGGTCACAATCGTTGCTGGGACCATCATACTATTCTTGTATAAAATAGTTGAGTGCGACGAAAACTAATAAAACAAAAATACAGAATAAGAACTTTGCCACGTTGTTTCTAAAGTAGCTGAAGGTGGCAAACCATACACATCAGCTTAATTCAATATCTTACCCTTTCCAGGAATTCAAGCTTTTCTTTCTTTCTTTTTCTTCTGTTGAAGCTTATAATATCACAAATATTAAGCATGGTGTGTTTAACGAATTAAGAAGCTGTTTTGGATTTTGATTTATTAAAATATGTATCTGTACACATCACTGAAGATCGGCCTCATAGCTCTGGTAAAAAATGGAGGGATTTCGTAGATGTATTTTATCTACAGTTGAGTGTTGGTGCAATCTTCACTTGACAGATTACGCCAGGCATGCTTCTGTTGGCTGCACACTTTTGCAGCTTCATTGTTAATAGTTATAGAATTTTCAGGTATTTAAGAATTCGTGTTTTAAAAGCGTTTTGAAAAAAATTAATTTTTTTCAAATATTAAACGGGCTTTGACGAGAAAAGAATCTATCTTTCAACACATGAACATGACTACAAGACCTGATCAAGAAAATCTGAAAAGATACATGATTTGAGAAAACCTGATAATTAGGATGTTGTGGAAAAGATCGAACAAAATTGGCAGAAAGTCATCCCTAGAAACATAATGTCAGCAGATTCATCCTCATACTATAGAGAGCATTAGTCATGTTTAGGAAATGCAAACAAGATCAGGAGGAAAATCAAACTGGCAATCAGAACTGCATCTTCTTCTCACCGTCAGACGGGAGCTGAAAATCAGGGCTAATTTTTAGTCGAGAAAGCAATGGGGACGATGAGAACTTGCCACAATAAGATCAAGAGAGAGTCGCCACTTTTTTTTTTCTTGCCCTGCTGCTCCCTGGCTAGTTTTACTTACTGATTTAAGACTTTTAAGGATCAACTTCCATTAACAAACCAAAGTTACAGAGACATGCAGCGAGCTAAAACTCTGCAAGTAGAAAATCAGGAATACCAGCAATCATCGTTGGGGAAAAAAATATTACTAATTTAACCACAGCAGCACTTTTTCGTATGTAGTATTTAATGTTTGCCTTCTACTGTATCCACTTGCACAGTATAAAGCATCATTCAATTATCATTCACAAACTCCCAAAATTGAGAGAACATCAGATTCATGCAACTCTCACATGGAAAACAAAACAAAAATCACCAAAACCCAGAATTCAACATGCGAAACCTTTACAGAAATATATAGCAAGCATAAGCTCCTCTCAAACACAAACCCTGTAAAAGCTTTGAAAATCTGCACAATTACTTGTGGGCCGAAGCCTGAAGAAGTCCATCTCGAATCTGAGTAGCAACATCACGAATAGCACCAGGTCCATGAGGAATAAACACAGCAGAAGATTTCGAGGCAGCACCGATTTCCTTCATTGTGTCAAAGTACTGGGTGACCAGGACCATGTCCATGACATCCTTTGCAGAGGTCCCTGGCACATTCTCAGAGAAGCCCAACACGCTATCTCTCAAGCCATCCACAATTGCTTGTCGCTGGCGAGCAATACCCAGTCCAGAGAGATACTTTGATTCAGCCTCACCCTCAGCTCTCTTGATTTGTAGAATCTTCTCAGCCTCTGCCTTCTCATTAGCCGCCACTCTCAGTCTTGCAGCTGAGAAAGAGACAGGTTTATTAGGAAAAGATGTTGAGCGACACATGCAAAGATTCTGAAATCTCTCAACGTTGATATCACAGAAAAATCCAATCAGAAGAATCATGAAAGTGACCGGAGTTAATAGACATTATTCACTACAGGAGATGTTGAATTCACACGGGTAGGATATCATCTGGACCAAAGAAATGCAGTGCAAGATTAATACCAAATACAAAACAACAAAACAATGATGGGAAAATCTGCATTCAAAATAAAAGGGGGCAATTTAGAAAGGGACTAATTACAAGAACCAGTTGAACAAATCTCAACCTGGTGAAATGCACAGTCTGTCTGCAAATATAACTGTTCAACACCTGCAATTAAACTGTCCACCTATCCCAGTAACGGAAGTCATTAAAAGGGGTTCTGCACTAATTATCTCAGTTTAGAGATACCAATACTTTACCTGCATTGATCTCATTCATTGCCCGCTTCACATGCTCATCTGGTTCTATATCAACAATGAGCGTTTGCACAATCTCATATCCATAAGCAGACATGGCCTGCAAGAAATTATTAGATGATGACATTAGACCATTGGGGAAAATGCCAAAATTTGTGAAAGCTTGATCTCTAACTATATATTCACTTTTCACAATATGACATGGCCAAATACTTAATCTAGATGATTATTACCTTTCCAAGTTCGTCTTCCACAGCTTTGGCTATCTCATTCTTCTGCTCAAACACATCATCGAGATTAAGTTTTGGGACACTGGCCCTTATTACTAAAGAGAAAAAAAAATTATACAGAGAAGACCTGCTCAGCTTACAATGTGAAGAATAAATGAATCAGAAATCAAACGTAACAAGAATAGCAAATATCCAACTGTACTACAACTCATTACCATCAAAAACATAGGCCTGGATTTGAGTCCTTGTGTTGGTTAGTTTGTAGAAAGCATCACTTGCCTTGTCTGCCAGGGCACGGTATTGAATAGATGCAACAACATTGACAAAAACGTTGTCCTAAAAGTAAAAACAAAGATCAGTATGTATCAGCTACCACTAGAGTGCCATGAATCATCCAAGTTGCAAGCACCCACATGTATAAAAACTAAATTACCATCCATTGTTGATAGCTGGACAGCTGTATATTTGAAGGCAGAGTAAGACAAGATAGGATACAAAGTTAAGCCAGTATATAGATTTATACGCATACTTATGATTCACTATGCTCATGCTGTAGATATGTCCTGCCCACTCTAAAGAAAAAGCATATTTATAAAAATAAAAGGGAAAGAAAAGGATAGAAAAGGACAGAGAGGGGTTAACAGTGTTTGAATAGTGAATAAACAGACCTTCGTCTTGGTCTCACATCGAACATCCAACTGCTGCAACCTCAGAGACAGATGGCCTGCGAGCTGGCTTCCAAGAAACCAAGGAAGGAAATGACATCCAGGATCAAGAACTTCTTCAAACTTTCCAAATACCTCCTTTATAGCTACTGAGGACTGATCAACTTGTACGCAACAACACAGATTACCCATCTTCTCTGCACTCAAAGACATCTCGAATGAACATATAAGCCAACCAAAAGGGATTTAAACAAGATAGGCAAAATTAATACAGATTTGATTACAGTCTATGTTATTATGCCTTTTCAGATTCAGAAAAACTGAAAATCGCACAGGAAATAGGAAACATTTTTTTTTTTTAAAAAGCACAAACTGCGAAGAACATCCTAATTCGGGTCCAAAAATTTAACAAAACCCATCTCAAAATTTAGGAAACATTTTGAGACATCTGAAACATGACCAAGAAGGGGGGGAAACACAAATCTCAATCACCTCTGTTGTATTTTTTAGAGAAAGGGACTTAGAAATTAACAAGCAAACGAAATGGAGATTTAAGAGAGAATGATGTGAAACAAAGGACTTTCCATACTAAATTACAAGTTCACAGAATTTTTCTAATCATAAAGTCCCCTTAGGATTAAGTATAGAATTTAAGGAATTGAAATTCAGATACAATAATAATAATAATAATGAATTGAAATCTCAGGGAGAGAGATGAGAAATTTACCCGGCTTTAAGCAAAGGGAAAGGAAGCCGAAACAGAGCTGTTGACGAGCGACGTCAATTTTTGTTATTCTATAGCACTGTTAAACCCGGCCTGCTAGATTGATACAAAGGTCAACTTGTTTCTTCGCCTGATTCGGATGTCAAAAATGATGTTAATGGAAAATATAATTGGTTTAACTCGATTAATTCACTCGATCAATTCATAATTAAATTAAAATTAAAGTTTGACTTTAAAAAAATTATTAATCTAAATTTAATATGCCTAACATGTAATCAAGACTTTAGATTTACCAATCAGATTTATCAGCTATGTTCTATAGCATTTAGGAATATAAATTATTATTTTATTATCACTTTTCACTTCCACTTTTTTTTATCGATCTATTTGGGATTAAATTATATGTTGAATTAAATTTAATTAATAATTTATTATAATTATTATATTTAAAATAAAATATTAAATCACTTGAGTTCAATTATATTATTTAGAATATTTAGATAAATAAATTAAATTAATAATTTTGATTATTTTATTTTTAATTTAAAATTTATTTTTATTACAAAAATTAAAATAATATGTTAGCAATGTTATCTTGAAAACAGAACTATAATGATAAAAAATTATTTTATTGTTATTTTTTTTATTTTGAATAAAACATGAAATTACAAATGCTTTTTACTTCATCTCCTTTTATTTTTTAGTCTTTTAAAATTTATCCATATATATATTTTTTAATTTTAATATGTTATAAAATTACACTTTTTTTTCCAATCTCAACCCCTTTCATTTTTTTCTTTCAAATTTGATCTGTATTCTTTTCATTGCTATTTATTTTATTTGTGATCATTTTTAGGTTTTTTTTTTACAATTTCATTCTCAGTTTTTTTCTTTTAAATTTGATTTTCATTCTTTTTATTGCAATCTTTTTTTAGCAAGTTTTTTAAATTAATATTTTTTTTTCATAATTTCATCCTTCAAAATTAAATTTATTGAGAATTAAGCTTCATAATTGAACCCATTCAAGGATTTCATATGTTGTGAGGTTTAGAGATTAGATCGGGTTTAAAAGGTTTGTTCAGGTTGGCTTGAGTTTTTTCTTCCTTTTTAAAAGCTATTTTTTAACCTTTTTTTAGAGTTCTTCCTTATTATTTTTTTAACAATTTGTCTTATATGGAATTAGTTTCAGATTGATGACCAGAGTCACCAATTTCAAAGGTTAACGTATGTTGACTTTTTTTTAATTGATTTATTTCAATTTTATCTTTCAATATTTAATTTATTTAAAATTGATCTTCCTGCTATTTTTTTTCTTTTCTATTAGGTGTTCTTGATCTTATACCCATGATCATGGGGTTAACAGGTTAACTCAATTTTATTTTTTTGTTTTTATGGGATTAGTTCCAGGTTCATGATCAAAGTCACTAGTTTCAAAAGTTAACACATATTGACTTTTTTTTAGTCTTTTTTTTAAATTGAATTATTTCAATTTCATCGTTCAAGATTTGATTTATTAAAAATTGATCTTTGTACTTTTTTTTCATTTCCTTTCAATTTCGTTATACTGTTTATTTATTTTTTTACAATTTCATCTTCCATGAGTTTTTTTTCCTATCTAATTTGATCCCAATTGTTTTTACAGTTGTCTTTTTTCCTTTGGAAAATGTTTCAAATTCTTTTTTTTTTCATGATCTCATCCTTTAAAATTAAATTAATTGTGAATTAAGCTTTTTTATTGAACTCAGTTAAAAGATTTCATGATTTTCATGGTCATGAGATTTGCGAGTCAATCTGAGTTGACTCATATTTCTTTCCAATGCTCTTTTAAATTAAATTTTGTTTTTCATTTATATCTTTCAACATTAAGTTGTTCGATAATTGAGTTTCATGATTTGATTCAATTTGCTTTCGAACGCAGCCACCACCTTTTTCTTTTCATTTTTTTTTTGAAGTTATCGTATTCTTATTTGAATGGTTTTTTAAAAAAATTCCATGTGTTTCTTTCTATGATATTATCTTAATCTTATGTTCATGGTCGTGAAATTTGTGAGTTAACCTAGTGTTCTTTATTAATTTAGTTCTATGGGATTATCCCAATCTAGTTTACCACTAATCAAATACAAAATGGAACTATTACACTATGGATCACATTGTAGACATAGAGTGTTTGTACTGTGGACGACACTGTATCACCTAGAGGGTGTTGTCTTTTCTGTTTATTAGTCAAAAAGTGTTGTTGGGTCTGGCTTAGCCCCCAAACCCAACGCTATTGGGTCCAACTTTCCGTCAAATGCAAGGCTTTTGGGTCCGACTCGCAGCCAAACCCATCGATATTAAGTCTGGCCGGGCAATAAGATATTTTTAATTTTATTTTTTTTGCCTCTTTATATATGTTTTTTCTTTTTTCTAATTTAATTTTTTTTCATACAGTAAAGAGGAAATAAATTGATGAGAATTTTTTTATATTGTCCAAAAGTTGGGTGATGATAATGAATTTTCTTATTAAAGCATGTTTGTTTTTGCATTTCAAAATACTTTAATAAATTTTGAAATTTTTTTATTTTTTTCTTTAATTCAAATTACTATTTTTTAAAATGTTTGTGTATTATTTTGATGTGATAATGTAAAAAATCAATGTTAAAAAATAAAAAAATATCTCAATATATTTGTTAAATTGTTTTTTTTTAATAACCATTACGTAATAATATAATAACTAGCATATTGGTCTATGCTCCGCAACAGGTCAATAACAAATTTTTTTTTCAAATGTAAACATACTTGAGTTGGGTTAAAAGCATGAAATGTATTTGCACCATCACCATCTGCAAATAAAGTATTTTCTATAGTAGCACCATGAATAGCGCACAGTAGAGCATGCAAATAAAGTATTTTCTACAGTAGCACCATAAATAGCTTACAGTAGAGCAACGCCCAATATACCGATAACTAATTTCTTTCCCTTTATTTTTTTTTTCCTTTTGAGATATTTACAATTTTATTTTTTTTCTCTTTAAATTTTTTTTCTTTTCTCTTATTAAATTTCTTTTTCATATTGTAAAGAGAAAATAAATTGATGTGACTTTTTTTTATATTGTACAAATCTTGGGTTATGATAATTTTTTTCATTTCAGATTGGGTTAAATTTTCTTATTAAAGCATGTTTGATTTTGCATTTCAAAAATGCTTTTAAAAAAATTTGAATTTTATTTTATTTTTTTCTTTACTTAAAATTAATATTTTTTGATATTTTTATATTATTTTGATGTGATAATAGATCCAAGGAGCTAAACCCAACTAGCTAGATCCAATGTTATTTTTATATTTGAAATAAAAATTATTATTAACTCGTTGTAGAGCGCGAGCAAATATGCTAGTTGGAACAACTTGATTTCTTTTTTATTTTTAATCTTTGATTTATAATTAAGAATTATCCCCAAACTAGTTTTCACATGCTGAGACTAAATCCATCTTTTTAATACTAAGTATTAAAGAAGCATTTAATTCAAAAGTTTAAGTATTAGCTTGAAATGCTAAGACTAAAATCTATCGAACTGACTTGATGACTTGCTATAAAAAACTCGGGACTCAGAACATAACATGTGTTAGGTTTTTAGTTAAATCAAATAAGATATTGACCCAATGAATTTGTTCAACCCAACCAAGTTCTTAATGACTTAATTGATCTAGTCAATCTTAACCATATTTTTTAAACCCGGCTCAGTCCAAGGTCCTGGTTTCGGGTTTTGGCTGGGTCACCGGGTCGGCCGGGTTACCGGGTTTGCTAGGTCAATCCCTTTTTTAAAAAAAATTCAAAACGACATCGTTGTAGTAAAAAAACAAAAGTCAACAGGTTGCAACCGGGTTTTTAACCATGTTTTGCCAGGTCAACCTATCGGGTCATGGCTTTTTCTATTTTTTCATCAACCCAGCCTAGTTCCAGCTCCGTGTCGGCCAGGTCCTGAGTCGACCCGCCGGACCGGGCCAGGTTTCAAAACTATGATCTTAACCATGTCAACAACTAATTAAGGAAAATAAAGAACAAATAAAATTGATCTTCTCTAGTTGGTTGATATAACTACCCATAGACTTATCAAATAACTCAATGAATTAAGTTTGTTTTAATCAATCTTTAAATTGAATCTCCCAAGAATGCATCTAAGACAAACTCATAAGGTATGAGTTAGACTCATTAAAGACATTACGAAATAATAATCCTAAAAGAGGCTTACATAATTGGCTAGTTATAAGAAACTATAAAAGGCATAGGAAAAATATTATTTACATATCATGTATCTCCTTTCACAATTCATTATGGACTCCCACATTAATTATTTTTCACTTCGGGCTTCCAAATTTTTTCTCCTCGATTCATCCATTTCATAGCTAAACTAATGGTCAATTAGGTCTAATTTATTGAAAAAGATCATAATTAAAAGATGGAGGATCGAAGTGGAAAAATCATGAAAACTTGGTGGTTCCTTATACTTTTTAATTTATTTCTTTTAGGTCCCTTTAGTTTTTTTTTTTGGTCCATAATTTTTTTCTGTTATTATTTAGCTCCTAATTTGAGAGGATAAAGTGAATCACTAGAATCTAGTAATAAACAAAAAAAGTATTGGTTGACATCAACTTAGACCACAAAGAGACGATCTTAGTGTAAATGGTTCTATTTGATGAAGGATATCTTACTAGGTGTTCTTTGACCTTCTTATCATCTAAAATGGTAAATTTAAACTCAATAAATTTTTCGATTTCAAGTTGCTTTAGGGTTTATGGATCGATTTTTTAGTTATTTGAGGCCATATACATGTTTATTAAGGTGTATAACATGTTTTATAGGTGTTTTAGACTAAAAATGAGTTTGAAATGGTTTCTAAGTTAAAAAAACCATTAGCCCCAATTTTCTGACCATCATTGTGGCTAGAATCTAGTTAGAAACATACGATGCGTTGCCTGCCTTTGTTTTTGTCAAAACAATTTGGAGCAGACGATATGTTATCCAACCCATTTTCAAATTAAAAAAAGGCCAACATGCGGGCCTATCCTTATAGGCCCATATATGCCCTTTTCAAAATGAAGCAAGCAAGCAAGTTTGACTTGTTTCTTTATATTTTTTTATATTATTTTTCTTAATTGATACTTTTATATATGTATTTATTTGGAAGTAATTTTTTAAATTTATATTTAAATTAAAACCTGCTCTCTCTAATTTGTTACATTGTTTATTTAGCCTTTTTCAAATAACAATGGTTTTTAAAATTATTTTTATGTATTTAATTCTTTGAAGAGATTACTCTAATTCATCTATAGGTTTTTATTTATGTTTTATATAAATAAACTTTATTTTTATGATATGTTTATAAAAATAAAAATTATTTGTTATTAATGCACTCATAGTATTCTTTTATTTTTCTACTACATTAAAAGTTATTTTGAGATCTTACATATTGGGTTGCGTTGACGATTTTTTATTATTATTATTAACACATATGATTCTTTTTTTTTTATTATATTTAAATATTAACTTCTCAATTCATAATTATATTTTTTTAATATTAAAAATTATGTTAGCAATACTTATACATTCAGTCTTTTATATTAGAAAAAAAATTATATTATTGGACTACATTAATTTGTATTTATTGATTTAGATGGTTTGCATCGAAAATACCTATTGTTTTTTACTGAAATAAAATTTATCCAACATGGGCGAAGAACGGTCAAGGAAGTTATATCTAAAAGATAAAAAAAAAAAAAAGCAATGTCGAGGATAAAGCTATAACTGATTTGATTGGTGGAGAATAAAGATTACACAAAAGACCATCCTACGTGGCAACTGCATCATCATCAACAGGAGAAACCACTCTCATTCGTTACGAATCGAAAAAAACCCTCTCAATAGTATAATCAGAGACCATCCATGGCGGTGACGGCACCACCATTATCTTCTGCTGCTTATCTTCGAGGACTAAATCGCCCCCATTTCCACACCTCCAAGTCCCGCTTTGGCCTCCAGTCACCCGCCAAACAGGTGGCCCTTACAATCGTTGCCATGGCTCCCAAAAAGAAGGTAATTAAGTAATTCAGTTCTTTAACGAGAAACCCTTTACGATAGCTTCGCCATGGTTCATTGCTAAGAAAGACATCCAAATTTCCTCTCTCTCTCTCTCTCTCTCTCTCTCTGTCCAACTAAAGCAATGCCTATATATACATGCAGGTAAACAAGTTTGATGAGAGCTGGAAGAAACAATGGTACGGTGCAGGGATCTTTTTCGAAGGCAGTGAAGAAGTCGAATTTGACGTCTTCAAAAAGCTCGAGAAACGTAAAGTCCTTAGCAACGTAGAAAAAGCAGGACTCTTATCTAAAGCCGAGGAGTTGGGGTTCACTTTATCGTCAATAGAGAAATTGGGTGTGTTTTCAAAAGCTGAAGAGCTGGGCTTGTTGAGTCTGTTGGAGAAAACGGCAAGCTTTTCGCCGTCCACGTTGGCCTCGGCTGCGCTGCCCATAATGGTGGCAGCAGTGGTGGCGATTGTCGTTATACCTGATGACTCGGCGGGGCTGGTGGCCGTACAAGCTGTGTTGGCAGGGGCACTTGGGGTTGGTGCTGCCGGCTTGCTGGTTGGGTCTGTCGTTCTTGATAGTTTACAAGAAGCTGATTGAGTTTTAGGTTTTTTTTATTTTATTTTTAATATTCCTCCTTTTCTCATCTCTGTTTTCCGTTTTTTTATTACATCTATGTTTTTAATGATCAAAATGTTTAATCATACTCAGAATGAGAATTTTTAATGGGTTAAATTAACCAAATGATTTAGCTTAGTTAGGATTCATGTGATTATTAATAAATAAGAAGTTTAGTTTATATTAGAATTTAATATGTCTCTTTGTCTAATATATATGACATGTCTAGGATTAAAATTACATGTTTAGATAGAATTAAAGCACTATACCAATATAAATAGATCATTCCATAGTCAGAAAGAAATAATAATCAGGCTCACTTATATAATTTTTTACCATCAATTCAATTTAAGTTAGCTTTCTTTTAGTATTTACAATTTTATTTCCTTTCTTTCTTTTTACTATCTTTGATTTTAATTCCCCTCTCTCTCTCTCTCTCTGTGATATATATATATATATATATATATATATATATATATATATATATATATATATATATATATATATCTTTCATTCAACTATTACTTTTCAATATCTTAATTCCCTATATGTCACTTGATTTTACAAGGCTATTACTTGCCTTTGCTCAAGATTTAGTTTATAGTTGTAATTTCTTTTTGTTTGAAGGAAGAAACAAATAGCAAGTAGCATAAATGATCCAAAAATATTTTACTTTATCAACAAATTGACACTCGATAAGACAAGATTCAATATCTATTCTATTAATTAAAAATATGCCAAAAAAAAAAAAGAATACAAGTAAACAATAAATTTTTTTGGTGAAATAATCCATTTGTGCTCAATGTATACTCAACGAATCCATACCCAATATTACATCAAAGTCATACAAATTCAAAGACATCAAGTTTATCCTTAATTATAATCTCCCTATATAAAATTTATAAACCCTTGATATACATCATCATCAACATCTATGTTTTCTCCTAATGATGTACTAACAATTACTCTCATATCCATTATATCCATTCTATTAGGCAATACATGTAAGTTATTTACAATTTGATGTGTCATATGGCACACTCGGTCCTGGGTCTTCTCCTCCTGAATTTTAGGTCGACTTCTATTAGCACTTACCATAGACTAGGCAGACTTTATAGGTCTATCAACAATAACTAATTACTATCGACTCTGTATAGCAGTTCTCTGACCCTAAGTAGCTGCTGCCGATCAACGGGGACATTATTTCTTCATGTGGCTTGTCTCTCTATAGTAATAGCAACCTCTACCCAAGTACTAGTAGTCTCCCCACCAGTGTCCCTCTCTAATACAGATGTAACACTTCCCTGATATGGATGAATAGTCCTTAGGGTGTCTCTAATTGCACCTAGCATATAGTGAATATATGGGCCCTCTTTACTCAATAAACCTTTCTGTAGTAGTTGCCCCTTGACGAACTTGTCCACTAGAGGATCCTCCTCCACTAATCTATATGAATCCTTTTGAACTCTCTTATAAGGTGAAACTCCCTCTCCTATTTTAGAACTAACTAGATGGTTGCCTATTTTTCCCTTTTCAAGAGGGGAGGCCTATTAGTGGAGAAATAAAGTCCCTCATACCTCATATTCGCTTTTATCACTTGTCCTCGTTTAACTTCCTCCTTATGTTAATCCCTAGCGACTCTCTTCATAGCTTGAGCAAATCGTACTAACTCTCACACTGTTTGAAACTGCATGACTACTAGTATTCTTTTTAAATTTGATTTGAGTCCATTTTGTAATCTTTCTATCTAGTGTTGCTCAATACAGAGGTATGTAGATGCAAAAATAGATGAGTCTTGGAACCTCATCTTATACTCTAGGATGGTCATATCTCCTTGCTTCAAATCTAAGAACTCTTGTTCATTATTCTTCCTATACTACCAAGAGTAATGTTGCTCCTCAAATTCTAATATGAAATCCTACAAAGTCAATACCTCTCTAGACCTCCTCTCCCTAATAGTCTCTCACCAAGAGTGGGCACTCCCGAATAACAACTAGGTCACACAATCAACTTGCAGCTCCTTTGTCATCAAAATCTGATTAATCACCCTTTCCATTTTCTCAACCAATATCCTATAATCTCAGCATCTTCCTCTCCTGAATATGTTACACACCTTAATCCTTCTCATGCCTTTCACCTAATGTACTAGAGTGACAAGTTTCTCTCATCTATGTATAGTATTGGAAGCTCCAACTAGTCCCGTTGCCACAAATTAATTATATGTTCTAAAAAGGCAGGGTCTAAATATGGTGTAAGCACAATAGTTGTCGCCTTCAGTGGAGGCCTATTTGTCTACTCCTATTCATCTGATACCAAAAGTAGTGATGCCTTTGCTCGTCAAGAAGTAGAATCACCATAATGCCCAGCTGATTCATACCTCTCAGAGTGTACTGAAGTCACGGGTATACGAGATGCCATATCTATCAATAGATCTCCCCCCTGGTCGTCATTATCACGATACACATGTACTCTTTTCTCCTAACCGGGGATGGATCGGTCTTTGTTTTTTGTCTAATTCGAACCATCCTAAAAACATATTTGTTTTGCCAAACAAACCCCAAATATTTTCCAAAAATTATGAAAAAATTCAGGGAGCATTTTAAAATTATTTATGGGCCTCTCATGTGTTTTTCCAACCATTTCACTTAATATCAGAGCTATAAACATACACTGTAAGATACTGATTCGATATTAAAAATAACTTTTTTTTCAAAAAAATTTAAAAATACAAAAAACATAAAAAATTCCTTATTCAAGAAAAATAAAAAAATATTTTATTCGTGTGCATACAAACAAATTCTAAAAGTTCTTCATGCATATTTTATAAGAAAACAAAAATTTCATTTTTATCATGCTTTGAAAAAAATACAAAAAATGTGAATTATAACTAGTTTATGGTTATCTATTACGATTTGACCAAAATTTAAAAAAAAACCATAAAAATTAATTTTTTAATTAACATTTGAGATATGAATTTTACAATGTAACGCATATTTCCAATATTAAATTAAATGAATTAACAAAAATAAAATGTTAGGAATTAACTGTAAACTTTAATATTTGGGAGTACAAAATTACATTATAAATTATATCCTTAGGTATTAAAAATGAAAAATAAGAAGAAATACAACATTAAATTTGGGTCATAAAATGGATAGGATTTAGCCTGATAAGATAAAGACCTTCTTATTAAGAGAGATCTATCTTGAATCTTAGATATACTAATGAATAGAAATGTGACTTATAAAAAAAACAATCAATCAACAATGTTGCTTGCTATAGGTAGGGTGCATTAAAGGAGATGTGTCTTTCTTATACACAATTAATTTTCTTATCTAAACTCTCACAAATTAATAGATTTTCTAATGATTATGATATTAGGTGGCGACTCCTTCAAAATCATAATTAATCTCAGTACACCCAAAACTCCCCTCAATCCAAGAGCTAGATCCATCATTCGACGTAGTGCATGCTATGACAAGTTGTATTATAAAATAAACATTAAAATTGCATAAGTTTTACTTGCATTCTATGCCATAAAAAAGTAGTTAAAAACCTAGCATTGGATGGTTTCTTAGCTAATCACCTATGGCATTAACATCAATTATGAGATGGAACAAAATATAAATATTATCATGACAAAATCTATTTTATAGTAGTTATAGTTTGATGGATCAAAAACTAAAAACAAGGTTGGAGTAGGGATAATATCCCTAGTAGGTCATTAAATTACATTTTTTTAGCTTAATTTTCCTTTTACAAATAATCATGCTAAATCTAAAGCCTTAATATAAAGTATTGAAAGACTGATAGAATTGGAGGTATAGTCAATCACAATAATAAGAGATTCATTATTTATTATCAACCAGCTAGTTGGTGAATATAAATGTGAACATCCTACCTTAACTTTATACATGAAGTGGCTATAAACCTTATCAAAAGGTTTTTTAATCCTTTTTTTTTTTCAATAAGAGAATACAATACAAAAGCCAACAATTTAGCTCAATATAGATTATGATATAAAGTGGCCTTTGATCATCATTGTATAATCCCAACATCTTTATAAGATTTGTTAATCGATCAAATATTACTAATATCGAATATGGTGGTACCAATGACCAAAGCAACATAGGTTCCATGGTTGAAATTGTATAAGATAGCAACATTAAAACCATTACTAAGATGTTTTGCCAAGTACAAGAAAAGTATCTTAATAAAATACATGTTGATTGAAGAAAGAAGATTAAAACATTTTTGCAAAACCTTTCCTAAAATGTTTTTAGATCTTTTAGAATGAAAGCGACTAACTATGTTCTCTTAGTTAATATATTATCTAGATTCATAAAATTAAACTCTTACTTAGATTCTTAAGATAAAAAAAAGTTTTATTAGTTATGTTCGAGGTTTATGAAAGACTCTTAAGATCCCATCAATTTATAATCAAGATGAGATGGCTTACCATGAACCATGACTTTCATTTACCAAGTATAACCAATGATTGAATTAATTATGCAAAAAAATGTCAAGAATTTTAGTTGTTTGTTCTAATTGAACATGAAAAAACCATAAGAAGTTAGTAATCTTGATGAAGTTTAATAGTATATGTTGGATTGTAGTAGTAGGTGATCCGGTGAGAAATGCCATACCACCAATTGGCTATAAGAATCCAAAACTTGGGAAATGATCCCCAAACAAAGAGGTTCTATATTTTGTTCCTAAAGTTATTACATGAGGTGATATCATCTAGTTGATCAAGATGAGGTGTTACATTCTTTATTAATCAATGGTTGATTTTGGAAAAAAAAAACTAACTCTACATGAAAAAAACACTAGAAGTTAGTACCCCTAAAAAAGTTAGAAGATAAGTCTAGAGATCACAAGTCTAACACTTTTATAAATATATATTGTTTGTAATTTAGGCCTCATTTCATAAAATACCTTAGGTTTTTGATTTTCCAATTATAACAAGTTAGTTCATATTCAAGTACAATCAGTCATAAAAATTGGAATGAATATCAGTATTCAAGAAGTTAAAGAACAAACCAAAATATGTAAAATTGAATTTTATAAATATTAAATTTAGTACATATAATAAAATATTAGGATTGTTTACTAAGGGAAACTGCTACTTATTCTAGTTTTAATGGTTTCTAAGGTTGAGCTAACACCATAAAAATCATTTAAGAAGTTCTTCCTTATTGGTTTCTACTATTTGAGAAGTGCCAACATGTTTTTTATTGACTCTAAATAATTATATTTTTCTTTATATGACTTCTAGCCTTGATCTTTATAAAAGATCAAATTAGCTTTAGCCTTATTAAGCTTCTCCTTAACCTTGGCCAACTTTTTCCTCATACAAACCACCTTAGTTTTTTAGGATTAGAATTGTGTTGAGGCATCTTTAAAGGATAAATAGTTGAATATTTAGTATCCCAATACTACCTTTAGATTTTTAAAAATTATTAAGACGCTTCATAATCATGTATCACCTTTGTTGTATAGTACTTAGTGTTATTAAACTCCTTTTTAACCATGAAAAACTCTTCTTTCATAACCTTAGTTTCTTGGGACTAGATTTGTGTTGAGGCATCCCTAAACAAAAGGTAGTCAAATATTTAGTATCCTAAGACTGCCTTTAGGTTTTAAAAAATTCTTGAGAAGCTTTATAATCATATATCATATTTGTGATAGACTACTCAATACTGGTAAAAGGATTAATACTCTTTAACAATTATACTAAGGACTCATATGTGTTAAGATCTATTAAACCATGAGGCTCTTGAGAAATCTAAAAGTTGTTGCAGGTGATTAATTGAGGCTTGATTGACTAAAATATTGTCTCCTAGGGTATGTATAGTAAACAATTCTTTGACATTGGCTAACAAAATCTCTTTTGATTGGATGTCTCCATCAAGCTTCAACTTAGAAGAACAAATCTTTATTAGTTTAGAGGATAATATTTTGTACAAAAGATCATTAACATTTCCTGATTAAATAAGAGAAAAGGTTTCTATTAATATCCATATATAAAAGATTGAGAAATCAATAACAAAAACTTACATTTTTGCTTGAAAATAAGATTGTCATCATTAACATGACTCCAAGCTTGATTTATTCATTCCTAATAATAAAAAAATGTGGTGTTCCTATTATTTTAGACTTTTATAGTAATAATAGGAGATAAAGGTTTATATTCTATAAAATTCATAGGCGCATTAACTAATAATGCCTAAATAGTAAAATAAGACTCAATAGATGATATGATTTTTCCCTTTAGGGTGTGTTTTACTCTATTTCCTACTATATTCACTTCGTGCCATAGTAATATGAGGACATTTCCAATCTTATATTCATGAAGTAGGGGGGCTTCTTGGACATCAATTGCAGTTGTATTAGTGTCGTCATTTCCCCCTTATATTTACCACTTTTCTCTAAGAAGAAAGAAATTTATAGTAACACAATATCCACCTTTACAAAGGTGGACTCTAATGGTCTACAACCACCTTTTACATGGAGTGTATATATTCTTATTGGTTTTATCCTTGAGGGCACAAAAAAGATAGCTTTAGAAACTAGTGGTTAACTTCTTTTGATGTCAATGAAGGGGTATCACCCTGGTCAACAAAAGTAGTAGCTATGTTTGATGGTGTCCACTTTTAGGAGTAGTTATGATAGGAGTAATAGTTAATGATTAGAAAGCTCTCAATCTAAAAGGACAGAAAATAGTTTTCAGTATTATCTTTATAGCAGGAATTAAAGGTAGAGGAGTAATTTTAGGAGTTAATTCCTAAAGAATGCAAGAGAAGTAGGATAATATAAGTAAAAGAAAAAACAACAAATACATCATTTATAGTTAAAATTTTACCTTACGCATATACCTTAAACCAAGAATTGGAGTCTCGTCATCATTATTATCTTCTTTTATTATTATTATTATATAAGGGTTTAAAGATTTAATGATATTGGATATCACTGATGAATCATTGGTATTTTAAGGAGTTAAATAAAAAAGAATTCTCTAAAACATCAAATAGGGTTAAAAAAGATACAACTAAAAAAAAACAATTTTTACTAGAAACATCTTGAACATATCTTTTGCTTGACCTTTTATTAAGCTTTCAAAGGTTTTTCTTTAATTTCCTTTATAAGAGTATTTCTTATAGAAAATGAATTTCTCTACCATCTCTTTTAAGAAATTGGTGTGAATAAGGTCTATTTTTTCTTATCTAATAACAAAAACCATGGTCGATGGCCTACAAAGTTAATAGTTTTGTATGTTTAAGTAGACAAAGTGATGCTTTCCTATTTTAGTTACTTCCTCCATATTTTATAGGTTTTTAAAAGTTATTATGTCTAGACCAACTTTATTCACAACATAATACTTTAGAAAAAAAATACCTTTGACAAATCATGATTGTATAGCTATAAAATGAGGCTTGTAGGGTTCATAAGAACAATAATTATTCCTTGACACTGGATCTATCACTAGCATAAAGTGTAGATCCCTAAAAGTAATGATACTTCTCTAAACTATATTATTTTCCTTTCTCTTATAGTCTTATCATTAATACTGAGAAAGTAGTACCTATAGAGGTCATTCTCTTATAGATGCAAGAAGAGACATAAAAACATCAATCCTCTTTATAATGAACAAAAGGGTTTTTACATACCTTTCGAGAGAAAAAAGTTTTCAAAAGAGGATCCCTAAGCAAATAAAGTCTAGGTTATGGATTGCCCTCGTATTGATAAATTTCTTAAAGTATAAGTAACCCTTGCATATGTGTACTATAAAACTCCATAAACATTACCTTTCATCACAAAAGGATGATATTTATATCTTGTTTGGTATTTGCCTAATGCATTATAGATGTGGCTAAATGTAAATGGTCTTAAGACAACTATTTTATATTTAGTCAAAGTTACTACTATTTTCAAATATGCTTTATTTGGATTTTTAGACTTGGAATATTTAAGGTTTTTGCATATCTAATATAGCAAAAAAGCCACATGTTCTTATTGAGAGGGAAAATCTATTTTTTTCTTTTCCTCTCTTTATCAACATGCTAAATTCTAATGACCCAATAACAAGTCTTTGGAAAGACTTGTAGAAATTTGTATGGAAGCACAAATCTCCTTATCTATAAGGTATAGGTTTTTTATTAAGACTAATTCATTCAAAAAAATAGTTTGCATCATATACCTAAAAAAAAAAATGTTGGATTTCGACCAAAATAGGAAAAAAATGGTCAATAATTGCCTATTAGGTTTGGTGATGATTCTATACAACTAAATAATATTAAAGATCCTTGACATTTCCATTATTCACTAAAGTTTTGTGAAGCCATTCTGTTGCACTCGACAAGTTTCATTGCATCTTACCCAATCATCTGATATAATCTACAAAGGTGATGTTGAGCCATATTGGGATTCATTTCTTTCATGTATTAATATTTACATGGTTATCATGCAGAAAAGTTTTTTATTTCTCAATATCTTAAGCCAAATAGCAATTTTATTCTTCTTGTGTATGTTTTTATAAAGTAGATCAAAACATTCTCTATTCATATTTTCTAGTGCATCACTAACTATGAACTAGTTGATATGAGATGAGTGTGGCTTTTGATAATGACATGTTAGGAATTAAAGAGAAATAAATGAGGTGTAAGGTTCTCAATTAATTTTTTCTTTTTGAAAACATTTAAGGATAATGCTATTTTATTTTTGTCAAAGATGAAGAGTTGAATTATAATATAATAGTTAGTATATGAATCTAGCTATGATTTGTTGAAATCTAACATGAAGTTTAGAGACTAGAGCACATGTAACATTCAAAAATTAATAAATTGGCCAACAAGTCCGACACATTTAAGAATATGATAGAATTTTTTGGATAAATAATGTCACTTTCCACATTGTTAATGTTCAATTTCATAGATTAATTTTAATACAAATATGACGAGGAAATATTCTTTCATTTAAAAAATAAAGGAACATGGGGGGAATTGTTATATAAAAAATAAATATCCATGTGTTAATGAAATAAGAATAACAATTGTTCATGTTAAAACAAGGAAAGAAAAGGTAAAATTGATTCTCAGCACTAATTAACCAGCTTAAAGAATCTTAATTGATTAAGAAAAATATAAAGCAATTAACTAGGTGATTAATTAAGAGTTATAATCAACCAAGAAAAAATAATTGACCTTGGGGGTTTGAATTCACATAAATGATCAAAAGGCTATACTCAAAATAAGGAGTTTAGTTTATATTAAAATTTAATATACCTCCTATATGATATAGGTTATTTAATAAAATTAGAATTACATGTTTAAATGTAATTGAAATAATATCTTGATATAAATAGGCAATCTGATAGTCGGAAATGATGACAGGCTTCACATTTGAAATTTTCTTCCTTCAATTCAATTCAAGTTATTTTTCTTCTAGTATTTACAATTTTATTTTCTTGCTTTATTTACATGCTTTCTTTTACAACTTTGTTCTCCTTTTGTTTTAATTCCAATACCCTTTGAACGAATATACTTAACTTAAGGTTTGATATCTTGGTGTTCTTATATATTTGTTTTTGATTTTATAATTTTGCTATTTATCTTCACTTAAAATTTAATTCATAATTGTAATTTCATCTTATTAGAAGAAAGAAACAAAGAATATGTAGTGTAAGTGATATAGAAATATCCTACTTGATCGATTATTTTAAAGAAATTATGTTTTTATTATATAAAAAATAAATATTAAAGAATATAGACACTTAAATATAAATTTTGTGCTATTTTTGAGTAAGGAGTCTTTAATTTTCAATATTATTACAGTTTCTTAAAAAAAAAAAAAATCCTTTCATTCAAAGGAGTCAAAGATAAAACAAGGCAATAATTAAGAATATTTATAATATTTTAATAATTTTTAAAATTTTGATGTAATTTATAATATTTTAATTTTAATTATGTATGGGGTGAATATAAATTAAGAGTATAGCCATAAATGATTTTTTAATGGTTTTGTTTAAAAGAGTCAATTTTAATTTTAGTAGTCGTTTGTAAAAAGTAATAAAATATAACAAATTGTAATCAATAATAGTTTTTTAATTTTTAATTCTTATTACTTGTATTTAATAATATCTATAATTAAAAAATCTTGAAAATTCACTAAGAAAAATGAAACCTGATTAAATATTGTATCTTAGATACTTGTATTTATATTTTAATATTATCAAATTAAAATATAATCTCCTCAAAAAATTATTAACATTTTACAACATTTACTAATGATGTTTTTGTCTAAAAAGTCCTATTTCAAAATAAAATCTATATATAACATAAAAATATAAGGTGAATGTCATGAATAAAAATCTTAGTTAAGACTTTATTAACTTTAATATGATAACATTAGTGTTATATGTTTTTCAAAACCCTTTATTTCCAATTAATCAATTGTCAATTCCAATTAACTTTTTGTTAATCTTCAAATTATTAAACTGAAATATTGGAAATGCAAATAAATTAATTAACAATTTTGTTATTGACGGTTAGAATTGTTAAAGAATTATCTCAATTTAATAATTTAAACTGTTAAGTAAAGTCCCAACATATGATTTATGTTATTTTCTAACACACTCTCTCAAATGAAAGTTCTTTAAACTCGAAACTTGCACAAGTTCACACTATTTTATACTTAATTTTTATTAAATAAATAAGGATGATGAGATTTAAACTCATGACTGCTTTGTCATGAAGACTCTGATACCATGTTAAAAAACCATCTCAACCTAATGACTTAAACTGTTAGGTAAGATCTCAAGATATAATTTATATTGTTCTCTAAAAAAAAGTAAATAAATGACATTTTTTAAATTGAAAAAAATAAAAAAGATAGATTTTACAAATAAAAACCCTAAACTCTATATTTCAATTCTAAACCAATCCGTTGCCAAATTAAATTTGGTATCACTAACCTTGATTATAATTTGTTTAATATTGTTATGTTGTGGTTGGCTTTGATTGCTATTTAATATTGCGTTGTAAGATGAAAATAGCATTAGCAAAGCAATCAAAAGTGTTATGTTTTTTTTTTAAAATGTATTTTATTTAAAAAATAGTAGACTTCACAATAAACTTCTTTGATTTTAATTAAAAGCATGGGGTGCTTAATTAAGTTTTAAAAGCAAAACACATTTTTTTCTTAAGAAAAAAAAAACCTCGTGCTTTTGATTTCAAAGTAAAACAATACGGGTAAAAAACATTTATATTTTAGAAGCACAACAATATATATATATATATATATATATATATATATATATATATAAAATGTGGGTGTCTGAGTCAGTATGTATATATCTCGACTAATTCCACGAGCCCTGAAGTTAATGACTATGTAAGCCTCTAGTAACCCTAAGATTTGTAGGACTAAAACTGATAATTTTTAAAAAATAAATATAAAATTTGACCAGTTGAATTGAAGCACAACAATACTTAATATGTACTTAAGAGGTTCCATTTTATTAAATCACTACGATACTATTAACTGAAAATGAAGATAATCCTGGCAAATCTTTAAAGTTTTGAATGTTATATTTTTTTTTTCTATAAATACAATTAAAATCTTAAATATATTTTTGAGAAAAATGAGACCAATTCATCAATGGAAAGAGTTAATGTAAAAAAATAAAAATCATAACTTAAATTATATTATCATTACAATTTGTTTGGTTTTCGTTCCTGATAAAGCTCTTTACTATGTGTAATTTGAAAAAAAAGGTCGTCGTCGTCGTCATATTTTTAATATTGGGTTTGCATTTTAATTTTCGATTGAGGATTTTCAAACAGTTGTATAAGGAGGATAGGGAGACAAATGTGGTTTGCAAAAGGAGATAAATTACTAATTAATTAATATATAGTAATAGAATTTCAGGATCTTAAACACCATGACTCTCTCTCTCTCTCTCGTCTCCCTAAAATAACAGACAAGAATGGAAAGTCTAATTCATTATATTAACTAATTAATTGCATTACTAATTGTTAGGCTGAGAAAGGGATTTTCTCATGGACTTGTACTTGTAGCGGCTTGCCCAGAAGAGATAATGAGACAAGTTTAATCCACTTAGTATGCACATCAACCAGTAAAACCTCTCCAGGCGATACTTGTTCAAGTTGCTACCAAAGAGCCATGGCGTGTCTCGGTACCTACTTGTGATTGTGTTGATCAGAGATACAAGCACAGAACTGAGGTAGTATCCCATGGCTAGTGAGGCCCATGATAGAGATGTGGCCAAAGATCTCATGCTTTTTGGGGCCTCTGTGAAGAAGAATTCCATCATGCCCGCTAATGTGAAAAGATCAGCTGATCCCAGGAACAAGTACTGCAATGCGATCCATAGGAATGTGATGGGTAGAGGTTTTGTTGAATTTACTAATCCAGAATTGACTGCTACTCTCTTTCGCTTCATTTCCACCAGGGCTGCCACTGCCATTGCCACGACGGATAGGACTAGCCCTGTCCCTATTCTTTGCAAATGAGTTATCCCCATTTCGGATTTTGTCACTTTCCTCGCAAATGGAATGATGATGTGGTTATAGATTGGTGCCAGGATCATGATGAATATAACAGGGAAAACAGGAAGAGATGCTGGTGGGACTTCTAAGGAGCCAAGATTGGTATTCATGGTCGCTGCTTGCTGGACAGAAAATGTGGAAAGCTGAGCCAGGCAACAGTTTAGCATTATAGTAGACATGAAGATGGGGAGGATTCTTAGCACTATCTTAACTTCTTCCACCTGCTCAGCTGTACATTCTAGCATTGGATTGACTGTCTTGTTCTTGACTGATCTGTTAACAAACTCGAGGCTTTCTGTTGGAGTTTGACTTGGTTCCTTTTGTTTCGTATTTCTATCTTCTCCCTCACTGGTTTCTGTGGTATAGGATGTCCTGCTTGTGTCCATTCCAATGGCAGAATTGCTAGAATCCCTGAATTTGTAGGTGTTGTAAACCGCTGCAGCGAGAACCTACGGGGAGAAAGGGAAAAAAGATTGAGATTGCGTAGCTCTTATTTTGCAGCATGAAAGGGTTTTATACTGTGTTCTATCTGGATTTTTACCTTGAATATAGTTGTGATGGGACTTCCTATAGGAACTTTGGTCCTATAAACTGGGGAGCCGATGAGGAAGATTGGGATAGAGAGAAGTATTGTTGCAGTGGAAACCCCAAATCCCCATTGCCATCCTTTGTTGTCCTCAACCCATACCACTAGAGTCACTGCAATCAAAGCTCCACAGGAAAGGCAGAATACATAGTAGTTAAAGAATGCAGATCTCTGCTTTCTTCCTTGAAGAGTATTCTCATCAAACTGCTCAGCGCCATGTGGGGGAAGAGAACCCTTTATCCCTCCAACACCGAGTGCCACCAGGTAGAGGCCTGCGAACAACATCAATGCTTTCCTGCCATCAACTTGCTCGCATGAGATACTGGTGCTCGCTGAAAAGCATGGTGGTGGTTTCAACGAGGTTACACGAGCTTGAATTGTAAGCACTAACATACCCTGTTCCGCAGATCATAGTTAGTTAAAGATCTTGAATTGTTGTGGAAATCTTTAAACGCACTCACGAGTGAGGATTGATAAGAAAAGAAAAACTAGCAAGGCTACGAAAAGATTGTCTGCAGTCTGGCTATGTTTGTTGCTGTGACACTGAATTTGAACAACTTGTAGGCTGAAGTTGAGGAGATTGACGGCTTATTTTCACTAGGTCTTACAATTTACTATATCGAAGAAGAGAGTGTTAGGATCATTGATTACGTCTTTTCTTTTCTAACAATCAGATTATCACACAAAATATTACATACGTGCGTCAAACTGTCACTTATCTTATTGTCATTTCCGAAGTGTTCGTTTCTGTTCTAGAAATCAATCAAACTTTACTAGGGTACAAGTTGCCATTTTGCCTTGTTGTTTTAGGTGCACGATTGGACGATTCTAGCTTTCTTGTGTCCTTACAGTCGTCGGCAGTATCAAGTTCTTCTAAGAAACATGGACATTTTTTCAACGGTGGGTCAGGACATTAATTATCCGGTAGGGCATAGATTTGTTCCAGTACCATCTATAAAGTTAACAACATTGAAGCAATACGATTGGCAGTGGCACATGTTGGGGCATAGTCAGGTCGTTTTATGGCCTATCCTTGAAAAACTCAGGAGATATTCTTGTGCCTGACCCTCCACTAAATGGTACTCTTGAAAGGGAAATGACAGGCAAATTGATAGATGCTCTCTCAACCAGTTCCCTACTTGCGACGCCACTCATTGGTAGCCAAAATGTTGACTGTTAATATAGTTTCCATTGATAACATTTATGTTGCATAATGGATGGCAGAAACTAGCTAGTTTCTATTGAAAAATGAAACTATGCAGGGAAATTCATTACAGATATAAACAGCTAAAACTTGTTTAAGAATCTTACCAGGGATTCTATTGAAGCACTGATCAAATAGATGTAATAGGTGGTAAAAAAAGCATCTGCTAGAAAGCCACCAAGTAGAGCAAGGAGAAAGGCTGTGCCCATGAAATTGGTAACAACGTTGGCCGAGCTGGATGGGGAAAAATGCATGAACTTGGAGAGGTAAAGAACAAGGTTGCTTGCATTGGCCAGGAATGCTAGATTCTCCAGAACCTCCACAACTGCGATTTTCAATACATGAAATTATATATATATATATATATATATATTACTGGTTATTCATCTATAAGTGCAGACTGTAAGTCGTGTTTTTATTAGTTCACTTAAGTTTCTCAAATAGTTATAGTAACAAAAATAAGCATGAGGTATTTGAGTAACTACCCAAGACAAAGGAGGCAGCAAGTAGTCCACCATGCCGACCTCTCACGGCAGGTCTGTTCCTCCAGTCTACGTAACCTTCACAAGTATTCAACGTGTGTGCTTCATCCTACAACAATGGGGAAAAGGAATTAATAACCCTGGTGAACTGAGCAGTGAAGCTAAGACGAAAAGGAAGAGAGAGTAGAGTTATACGAAATCTTACCATCTGTATTGTCAAATTTTTGCAGCTATGAGAAGCTTTAGATAGGATCACCCTTGACTAAAGAAATACTTTTGGTGTATGGTGTCCTTTTATAGGCTGAGAAAATGGTGGTCCAACCCAAGGAGAAAGGTCTAGACTCGATGAAAATGATTCTTCATTTTCCCTTTACGTTGTTGATGTCGACGTTTTCATCCTAGATTGAAGAGAAGGAAGAAAGGGAGGGAAGGTTTGCTTTTCCCAGGATCACTTATCCTACCTGAAATTAATCAAATATTGAAGAATATATCAAACCCTCTTACCCATGTAGATTAATTTTGTCCAATTTATTCTTATCGATCCAAACTTCAGATTATCAGTTTATGAAGATAGTATCCTGGTTTTGGTTGGTAAATCTAAAGGTGGATATGATGTATAACTAGGAATGAAATGTGATGCTAGATGATTGCCCGCATTACAGTAACATCTTCAATAAGGTTATAATGGGACGGTGCCGCTATTTGAAGGTAAACGCCAGAGTCCATTTCTGATGTCCCACATCCCACAATCATATAATCTGGTAATGGTAGGTAGTATAAGAGATGAAGATTTAACCCTAAATCGTTGGATATTAACCTAAACTAATTTAAATGAATAAGTTTTTTTTTTATGTATCTTATTAGATAGATAATGAATAAAATCTAAATATTATCAAACTTAACATGGGATATATATATATATATATATAGTCCAATATAATATTTATATAACATTTAATGTATATGTATTATGTCAACATTGAGATATATAAATATTATATTGAATAAAAAAAATATAAATATTCTACTATATATATATTATTTTTTGTCGAATAATAAATAAAAGTCAAATATATATCCATATAATAGCCAAAACCTAATGAATAGGATATGAATATCTAAATCTTTTACACTATAGATAATGGATAAAGTATGATTAAAAAAAACTGGACTTGTAAATACCCATTACTATCTCTACGTGAGACCACTAAGTTATTTAGGTGGTGTTATTCACACTCTAAGTTATTCTAATTTTATTATTTAGTATAAAGACTTAAATTATATTATTGAATTATTCTTCAATTTTGTTCAAACCTTAAAAATAACAAATTTAAAATGGACTTAAAAAAAAGGAATATACAAACAAACAAGTAGATTATGCATGATTTTATTTTTCAAAAATACAAGTCACATAATATTTTTCACACGAACTTAATATTAAATTAACACATATTACAAATCTTATAAGTTACTCAATGAATCACGATCCTAAATTATTTGAAAAACCATACACTATAAATCATATTATTACTAACATTGTAGTATTTTTTTTATTATGTAATGAGTTGACTATTAAAGGTATGCATTAAAAAATAAAAATATTATAATCATGGATATCAATCCCTATTTGGCAAGTTCATCCAAAATATATAAATATTGTAAAGTAAAAAATTGAACCAAACAAAGATAAAACAAAATTTTCAAAATATAGGTTTTTTAACAATAATTATTTCATAATTTAAAATTGTTGAGTTAACTAAACACTAATAAAATAAGGTCATATTAGTCATTAAAAAACATTATGGAGTGAAAATAACTACTTGTTAAGTGGGAACCACATTATCCTTTTACATTAACAATAATCTCATAACCTACTCTAATAATATACTAAGATAAACTCCAATCAAATATTTAACTATATTGAAGTGATTGCAAGTTGAAAAGAGCTTATACACTAGGTTGGTGGTTCTAAGTGGAATGATTATATATATATAATTGAGGTTAATTAAGATTTGAAATTTATCCTTATAAAATTTTAGTTTCTTTCATATTTATTTTTTGAAAAAAGTAAATTATCAAGAGGGATATTACCATTTGAATTAGTGTTTTTGAGAAAAAAGAGTTATTAAGGATAGTAAAATTGACATTCTAAACCTATTATTTATTTATAGGGAGTGGCAATTAGCACACCCTAAACATCTATCATTACAAATTTTCCTTTTTATTTATATTGAATATCTAAATTATTCTTAACTACATAATTTTTTTTATATTAAAAAAAATAAAACACAACAAAACCTTTATAACTATATCTTTTCTCTTTTATACATAACATAGAAGTAGCTAATAATGAGGATATTCATCCTCGAAGGTAAATAAGCTTCCACATTAAAAATAAGATGATTAATCCTTTACTAGAGAAATGATGGTGAGGGGACTGCAAACTTGCAAAACCACACCTTTTAGGTTCCAGGGACCCTTTATTGGTTAAATCAATAAAAGAATTAAATTTTTAGAGACAAAATAAGCTTTATATGTGTTTTTCAAATAAGATGCAAGAAAATAAATGATAATCAAAAGTTGAAGAAAAAAGATAGTATAATAAGAAAGTGTAAGTTAAGATATTAAAACCTTTTGCTTGACGACTCATGGATGTTTATGTAGCTATGAGTCATGTCACTTGCATAAAGACAAGGGTAGAAAGGAAAAAATATTGTGACACTTATCCTAGAAACCATCATCTATGATAAGAACCCCTAATAATTGGTGGTTCATTATTGAGTTGGAAGGATGATGTCATATGAGGCATCCACTTGATATAAGCATGCCCTAACACTGTTCTATAGGCTCAATTATGGTACAAGGATGTGTAAGCATTTAATACTTGGTATGGATTGTATGAAGAGTATTATAGTAGTTCAAAGTATTATTTGAAGGTATTCATTAAGGCATATACTTCATATTTCTTAGTTAGGTTAGATGGATTAGGTATGTCATCCAAGTTTTTAGTTATACATGAAGGTTTATAATGATATTATTCAGTCTTTTTTTAGGTACACATATGCTCAAGTGCATTAATTACACCCTCGAGTCCTAGTTGCAAGGATGGAAATAAGATTAAGGTGTTTGTCCATCCTTCATAAAGTAGTTAACTTGTGTTCAAGGTTGCCTATATATATGTTAAATAAACGTGGAAAATAAAGTATGACTTAGAATGGTGACATGTATCCTACACCTAGTCAAATGACAATTCTCTTCATTAGTATTATCACTTATGTTTTTTCAAGGTGTAATTAATATGATATAAATAAAGGAATGTACGTGTATGATGGACATGTTACAAAGAGTCTAGAAATCCATATATATGTGCATTCGATGATGCTAAAGATCCAGATCTTTTAAAATTCAAGAGTCATCATTAACCTAGCCATGTTAGATGGGATATATCCTATTAGCCCAACCTTGATTGGCCTACCTAAATAAGAGTAAGTTAGGTGATTTACATATTCGGTCACATGGGATGATCTATATAAGGCATTTTCCCTTCATTTCTCCTATACTTTATCTTTCTAATCCAAAGCAATTTATAATGAGAGAACCCTGCAATAAATTATTCTATTGATGTTCAAACTTTAAATTGTTCCTTGTAAATGCTTATAAAGGTTTTAAATGGTCATTTTCTTGTTTAAGATTCTTTCAAGTCATTTTTATCATTTTTTAGAATTTTTCACTGGACTTCCTAGTGGTTCTACCATTTTTTGTTGATCAAAACATTTTTGTGGATAGGTAATTCCTTATTAAATATATTTTAAATCATAAGTAGAGTAGATCAATCATGAGTAACTTCTAGGTCGGGGGTTACTATAAGTTAGGGGCTCTAAATGAGTAATACACACTTTTTTGATGGGGCAAAGAAACCCAAAAACAGGTTGGGGTACCCCAAGATGTTATTATAAAGGAGAAACTCTAATTGCATGATCCTTACAAGATCATTGTTCCTTTAGGTAATATTAATTATAGTAGAAGAATGTTAGGTCACAATTACTCAATTAAGGTACCCCTTGAAGAGGGAAGATTAATCACCAAGTTGTGCATGTTTATATACAAGTATAATTTACCCTTAGTCAAGTTTGTAGAAAAGTTCCTTCGGCATCTTAAGTTATGTGCTAGCCGACTATACTCAATTGACTAGGCCATAAAAATAGCTTTTAAAAGTTCTACAAGTCATATAGGATGATATCTAACCTAGTGTTATTCAAAATATGTTATTGAATAATATGTTACATATGGGTAAAAAAGTAATGTTCAAGTTTTACTCCTTATTTTGAGATAAAAGATCATAATATGACATCATTATTGTCAAGATAGACCATATAAAGGAATAGATATAGGATTAGTTCATGGTTTAGCACAAGTTAACATCCATATGGGATAAAGAATTTTTAGAGGTGTCCTTATTTCTTGAAAGTGCAAGTTGAGTTATATAATAATGTCTATATACTATATGATACTTACTGAAAATGTACTATCCAGATGCTCACGATGAAGGTTAGCTATAAGATAAACCCTTTAACTTATGAAAGGAGCTTAGATGAAAACATATATAATAGTTTTACATGTTTTTAATTTCTTTTATCTTAACTTTATTTTCCTGAATTATAGCACTTGTTATTTTAAAAAATAATGTAACCCTAAATGACTTTTGCAATCCTAAAAATGCTACTTCCTGTTAGAATGTTTAGGCTAGTATTTCCTAATCAAGTACAAAAAAATGCATGACATAGAGACAAATTGTTAATACTTCTCCATCCTCCTTAGCACTCGAGTCACCCATAATTGAATCATTTATAATAGAGTTTTTAATACCCAAGTCTTTAGTACATTCAGATTTAGAGAAGACTTACACTACCTCGAAATTCAACCTCTTAGAAGAAAAAGAGAGTGAACCGAACCATTTTAAAGGAAGTAAAGTCTTTTTTACAATCCTTCTCTTATTTTTTTTTTAAATATAAGCAAATAAAGGAAAACAAGATAAAAAAAATAAGGCAAATGAAACAATCCCTTCCCCTACTAGGGCCTCAATATAAGTGGAGGTCATCTTTTGTTTTCTATCAACCTTTTAAATGCAACCAGTTCCACCTTCAATTGAAGAAGTTTCTTACAAAGCACCATCCCTTGCCTTTCATCATTTAGGTAAAAATATAGCCTTATTTTAATTTTAAAATATTCCTCTTCACTTGAGGAAGTTAGGCCAGGGTGGATTCTTTTCACTCTAATACCTTTATTTGTAAACTATAGACAGGTACTAAAGGTCTTGCTAGGGGATACTCATACTCTTTAGGGTGATGATGCGAATAATTACATGGAGTAATTTGGATGGTTAAGTCAAATCTTTAAGGATTTGGATATTTGGATGTAAAACCTTAGTTGAAAGATGATGATAAGCTTTCAATATGCTTTTAAGGTAAGTTCCTCTCAAATGTTTCCCTTTTATTTTCATTATCAATATTTTGATAACTTTTATGAATTTTTTAAGTAGCTCATATCTAGTTTCACTACCTTTAAATATGGAAAAATGAATAAAAAAAGATGGCAAAGGTGTATAATAAGATGGCCAATTAAGGTAAGTTGGTTTTGCTTACTTTAAGGAAGGATTTGCAAGACTTATCAATTAGTCAAGTTGAGTTAGAGAGGTAATTAAAAAGATGCTAGGAAGAACTAACTAAGGCTTTATAAGAAAACGATGGAGCTACAATGGCTATACAAGTAGCTATTCAAACCTAAATAGGTAATGAACAAACCTTAAAGGAGGATAAAGATAGGATGAATGACTTACAATGGTTGATAGCCAACTTGGCCTAAGATAAAGACGAGATCATGAAGGAAGCTATCTAACTGGGAGAGATGGGGAAGTTCTTTGAAAAGTTCTTTAACATGTTCTAAATAAGCACTAGGATTGCAAAGGGTTTTGTATAACAAGAGATTTTAGTTGATAGATTTGTATATCTTCAAAAAGTCTAAGAGAATATAGATGGAATTCTCTTAATTTTTATTTTTGGCTAAGGGTGCTCAAATTTATAAAGCTCTACTTTAGAAGAGATACAATTATTATATGGGAAAAATATATGCTTAATATGAGCAAGGAGAATATGTTGGGAAACTAAGAAAGGAATGAAGCTAGGGTCTCCTAAAATTAGAAGGAAAAAGGTCCCTTATGAGATGAAAGAGATGTATCCCAACTCAGCTATAAATAGAGAGTAGGCTTAGACATAGGTAGAACATGATATATAAATTATAAAAAAGTCTTCAACCTAAGACTTAGTTAATGTAAAAGAGGTATTCTTTGTTTTATAACTAATTTTTCTAACCCCAATCCTATGGGGTTTATATTTATGTATTATTTGAATGTTTTCCCTTAGTAGGTTTTTATGTACATTTAAACTATGTTTTATTTTTATCCATCATTATTTTTCACTTCCTTATTTCTTTTTTTATTTGGGTTCAAAACCTTCTTCTTAACCATGTTTCATTGTTGCTTGCATCTTATTATATGGGGCTAGATGACCCTTTTATCCTTATATCTTAGGATCCAAGTCCCTGAGGGTGGTTCTTATAAAATATAGGATTAAAAGTATTTCTATCTTGTTATCCAGGATATAATGCCTTTCATCCCTCATAACCTAGGATCCAACATCCTCAAATTCTATTACTTATTATCCTATGTCATTTATCCATTATCTAGTCCTTATTAAGTAATAAGGGCCTATATAAGTTTTACTCATTCAATTGCATCCATTATGAAGCATCTTATTAAATCTAATAGCTTTGAGTGATATATATGGGTTTTGATCCTCTCTAATATAGATTTTTAGTAACTTCTTCCAGGTGAAGTTTTTTTGGCCGTTATACTTGGATAAAGTAGCCCTTTCTACGTGGGGTAAGGGGATTTAACCTAAAAAAATTAATTAGTAGAATGCATAAAATAAGATTTTTATAAAAGAGAATAGTTTATTGATGGTTTATAATTCATGTAAGTTATTACAAGTTATTGATAGTACAACTTAAAATGACCGAAGTTCAATGCTGGCTTTCACTTACCTTTCATATTATATGTAGTTTTAATCTTCATTAACACAAGATCTTATGTATAGAAGCATCCATTTGTTTATTGGATGTTGTGTTATTAGATAGTCTTTTATCCATATGAATTGTTCTTGATGGATATCACTAGTCAAGTTTCTTCTAGGATGTCTAAGGTGGTCATCAAATCTTGTTAACTAACCTAAGTGAAATAGTATTGGACTTGACAGGTGGGATAATTGATTTTGACTAGAAACATGATCTTAGCACTATACACTAGTAGGAACAATGTTTTTACCAGCGAAAAATTTTGGATAATCTTGTACACTTATAGAATCTCATCCAATAGTTCGGCTCACTTCCTATTTGCCCCATCTAATTTCTTATTAGGCCCTTTCAAGAAGATCATGTTTATGGAATGAGTTTTCCATTTGTTTGAGGATAGGATATTAAAAAAAACATATATCATCGATTTGAATTCTTTAGCATTGCTTTTTCATTTTATTGAAATTAAACATAGGTTATCATAAATTATCAAGACTTTTAGAAGCCCAAATTAGCATATTATGTTCTTTCACATAAAAAAAAACACCTTACTAGCTATGATGTTAGCTATAGCTTCAACCTCAACTTGCTTGGTGAATTAATCTAAAACCATAAGGATAACACAATCTCTTTCTTGATGTTTTGGGGAAAAAGGTCTAAGATATCCATACCTAATTGAGAGAATATCTAGGGAGAAGGGATTGGTGTCATTTCGGGGGATGATTGGTGATGGACAAAAGTAAACCTTTGTCACTTGTCATACTTCCTAACTAGCTTTACTGTATGTAGAGGATAATAGGCTAATGGAATCCTACTTGAATAGTTTAGGCAACCAAAGCTCTTTGTCATATGTATATTCCACAAATCCATTCATGTATCTTTTAAAGTACCTATTGGCTTTCTTTATAGAGACTACACTTAAGGATTAAGGATGATCTTAATCTTCTATATAGTTGTTCATTCATTAAACAATAACCAAATGCTTTTCCTACAAGCTGTTTCACTTATATTCTATTTGAAAGCTGCTCACCACTGATTAGATGATATATGATAAGGTTCTTTTAATTAGCTATGGTAGGATTAGTTTTAATAGATAAGATTAGAAAACTCTACACCTTTTAATGTTAGGCATCTTTATAATTTCTTTCCACTCCTTCTAGGAAATGTATGTAAGGTTGGTAATAGCTAAATAAGAGATCAACTTATTCATTGTTTTCTCTTAATACTAGTGATAGAGATCACATGTCCCTTCTTTATACCATGATATTGTACTATACGATAATATATAAGGGACAACCTCAAACTGCCCTTAGCATCAACCAAGAATGAGTTGGAAGTCACTATAAATATAAAAAAAGGATGGTACTTAAAAGCTTATGCCAAACCTAGTCTCATGATTAGTGCCTTATACTCTACCACATTGTTGAAGAAGGGGAATTCAAAATAGAGGTCATATTTATACACTTTCTAATTTGGACTAATAAGCATTATGCATGCCTCGTATCCTTTAATAATATAGGCTCTATTTATAAATAAATTCCAGGATCTATCTGATAGGGATGGCATGAAAAATTGATCTTCCACGGATGGTTTATTCAATAAGCATTCTCTAATAAAATCCATAAATTGGTGTGCTTTAAGGGTCGACCAAGGTTGATATTGTAAGCCAAACTCCCAAATATCAATGTCTATTTAACCATCTATCTAAATATATATGGTTTATGAAGGATCTATCTAAGGGAATGATCAGTTAGGATAGTGACTAGGTGCACTTAGAAGCAAGGCTAAGCTTGCAAGATGCATGTACTAAGGTAAGGACCACCTTTTCCCATATTCAAGTACCTAGTCTTGCCATCATAATAAGCTTTAGTGATGTAGAACATCAATTTTACCATTATAATAAGACTTATGGTTATTAGCATTCCGGATCATATGGTTAGATGGATCCAAGCTTGTCTCTCTCCAGCTACCTTTTACATTGCATTGAATGAAGAATTACATGGGTTCTTCTTGTCTACTACAGGCATTCAGTAGGGTGACCCCCTTTCTCCCTATCTTTTTATTTTAGTTATGGAGGGTTGTGAGGCATTATCAGGGAGACCACTCATGATCTCAGATTTTGGTTTCACTAGAGATGTAAACAGAACCCTATTACCTATATTTGTTTTGCTGATAAGCTTATATTATTTTATCATGCTGATATGCACTTAGTGGGCCTTTTGTGAGGAGCTTCAGATACCTTTGCTAGGCTTTGTGGATTAGTCATTAACCAAGATAAGAGTTTTTCTATTTATCAGGGGTGGATGAGGACTTAAGAACTGCTTTTTAGGATCATCAAGAGTTTAGGTCAGGAGCTTTGTCGGTTAAATATCTTACTATCCTTTTAATCATAACTAGATACACTCACAATGATTGTATGCTTTTGGTGGAGCGGATTATCTCTGGAATCAAACTTTGGACATTAACATCCCTTACTTATATTAGTCGTCTTCAATTGATCAGATTTATTCTTTACTTCATTCAGGTATACTATGTTTATCTTACCTTGTTTTATTGTTAGGAGGATTGAGAGTATTCTAGTTTTTTTCCTCTGAAAAAGTTCCTCTCTTACCTACTCAGGGGCTAAGGTTGCATTGGCCTCAGTTTGCTACTCTTTGAAGGAAGGGGATTGGGGATTAAAAAGGTAAACACTTGGAATAGATTAGCTATTCTAAAACATGTATGACAGCTCATTTCAAACAACTCCTCGGTATGGGCACAATAAGTTCATAGCTACTTTCATTGAGAGAGATTCTTTTTTGCATATTAGACTTACATCAGCCACTCCATGATCTTGAAGGAAGATTCTACTCAGTAGAGACTAGTGTATAGAGAAGTTTGTTTCTTGAAATGGCAATGGTATGAGTACATCTCTATGATTGAACTATTAGTTTCCAGATGAGAGATAGTTTTGTGACCTTCTATCTTTCAAGGTGTTATCTTCTACAGGATTACCTTGGAACACAAAGGTCTTAAATATTATTTTAGATAGAGATTCAGCTTTTTCTATGGGTCATCTGCAGGATCTTCAACTCCTTTTGGGACTTAATTCATTTTCATCACTGGATTGATGTTCTAGATCACTATGTTTGGAAGGGTCATTCATTATTAAAGTTTACTATTGACTCTGTTTGAAAGGTTCTTAGAGATTCTAAACCCACAGACTCTATGCATCACCTTCTTTAGTTTCCAAGTCTCATCCCAAGACACTTTTTTATACAATGGCTTGCTTTATTTAGATCGGCTTCATATTATGGATAAACACCATGCAAATTAGATCATCACCTCTTCATTATGTATCCTTTGTGGGATATTGAGACACAACCATTTATTCTTTCAGTGCCCTTTATCCGTTGTATTTTAGGGGGCTACCACGAGTAAGATTCTTATGGGTTGGCTTGCTTTGACATGGTGAACTTTGATTCAGTAGGCGCACTTTTGAAAGAAGGATTTCACTCATCTGCTTCCTTGGTTAGTCCTTTAAGCCATTGTTTACTTTATTTGATATGAGAAAAATAATCAGGTCTTCCAATATACTTATCGACCTCATTATGATATTAGTAATGATATTTTTTAGCTTATCCGGTCTAGGTTGATTGAGCTTGCACCACAATATCAGATCCTAACTACCCTCGGATTCATATAACACCTTCTAGTATCATGAGGTACCACCATTCATGGTGTCCTTTGAGCTCTAGTTTGCATTTAAGCTATTTTGCAAAACCGGTAAATCGGTTTCAAGCTCTTCTAGAAGTCAGTTAACCAATTTATCAAATTTTTTTCTAAGTTTCTACTTGTACAACCGGTCGACTGATTATGGGATTACCAGGAATCAGTCGACTAGATACCTAACTTGTTCAGGCATTCTAGGTATTGGACCTTTTGATTTTTTCTTTGGTTTGTTTTATACCTATTTCCTGAGGTCTATCAACTCTCAACAATGAGTCTTTATACTTCTTGGGGCATGCCCCTCATGTCTTTGTACAATTTTCAATTTTTATACAAATTACTCTTGTAAAAAAATATGGAGATTCAGCCCTTCCATCAGGAAAAAGTGATTCCTGCCATCATGAAGAAAAATAAGAGCCCTATAATGAGAAGAACCAACCTTGTCATCAAGAAGTCAAGCCTTAAAAGTGGGAGAATCGTCCTTGCTATCAGGAGAAGAAGCGTTGCAATCAGAAAGTTAACTTTACTATCAGAAGACTTCAATTCAAATATGATTAGATAAGTCACTGCTAGACCATGAGGTAGGTCATCTCTTTAAATGACTACATTTCAGAAAATTTCAAAATTCCTTAGTGAAGTCGTTTCTTGACTTTACAACTTTTTAAAATTTTTCATAAACTATCTTTTCCTTACAAACTTACTACATAAAGTCCATGAAAAAACATTGTTTAAAAGGTCTTGTATCATAAGCAATGTAAAGAAGAAGCATCTATCATAATCCAAAATTTGACTCTCAATTGCAAAATATATTCCAAAAATACAAAAAAAGATAAAAACAAAATCAGAAAAACATGTTTTTGATGCATTTTAGTCATTTATACATATGTCAAAACATCTTTTTAGTTTTTCAAAAAACAAAAATTCAAGAATACGCTTTCAACACATCTCAACCATTAACATGTCCATTTTATAATTCTTAATTACTTTTCTTATGAAATTGTGGTTAGCATTATTTTTTGAAAAAAAACAAAATACAAAAAATAAGAAAATCAAAAATCAAAATATAGAGCAAAATGAACAAGTAAGCTAAAGTGCAAGATAAGAAAAATAAAGAACCAAAAAAGATAATATGGATATTCTTATAATAAGGGATAAAAAATAATAATACCCTTAAGAATAGTAGTATAAATAGAGATATTAAGCCAAAATAAAAAAGGGAGCTACCACAAAAAAAACCCTAACCTCATCTTTTTCTCCAAAAACCCTAACCGTCATTGTGTGAAAAAAAAAATGAAAAAAATCATTAGTCATCTTTTTCTTTCTCTCTCCCACAATCAAACCCTAGCCACTATTAACACCAACCTCCATTACCATAAACACCGACAACCCAACCATGATGCTAACAACCTACCTATGATGACATCAGTTGAACCATGATGCCAACAACTAAACCATGACAATAATAGCAATGATCCTTCTCTGTTGATAGTGGTAGTAAACCAAGAAACAACCAAAACTTCTCTTCTTAATTTCCCTCACTTCTGACTTCTATTTTTGACAAGACAACCACCATTCTCTTCTTATTGGACCCCTCTATAAAACCCCTCCATCAATTAAAGCTAAAACCCTTACATCATTGTAGATCAGGGAAAAAGAAAAATAGTCATTGAAATTTCTCTCTCATCTAACCTCTAAACAAAGCACCACCACCCTAATTTTGCTCTCCTTGACGAGTACTAAACACCATATATATCATATGACCTAATGACCTTTATATGAGTGGTTAGAGAGAGAAGGCAAAACTAGTAGAGAGACAAAAAAGAACCAAAACTTCATTGGTTTTAAACTCTCTTAATTAGTAACGGTGGATAACATTGTTGGCACTAGAAGGAAGATCATGGAGTGACATATCCTATTGGCCCTTCCATGTATCAATCAAGTATTGGTGGCATGTGGAACAACATGCTAACCATAACAACCCTCACTAGCATATGGTTGTCACGCGCCATCACTCTTTCCTCTTGTCCAGCCATTATTTCATCCCTTTTTAGTCCACTTTGACCACCTTAAAAGATCTATTTTGAACCCCAAATATCTTTTGAATAATTATTTTAGTTTATTTTTTTATCTTAGTGTGTACTGAGATAAGATTTTTTTGAATTGAACAAACTTTAAGATTGATTGCACGTGTGTGGACATTTGAATTTATTGTGTGTTTGATATTTTGATATGACTTGAATTGTGTGCATTATGAATACATTCAATGTAATTTCAAGTTTTTTTTTTTTTTTTGCACATCTAGGCCGAATCCTTCAAAATTTGCATCTTGCCGATATTTGATTATCTTGGCCAATCCCTTATGTTATTTATACATGAATTTGATTTTATATAAGAGGATAATGTTCATACTTATATATAAATTTGCAGTGGGTTTTGTAACTTATTTATAAAACCCACCAAGGGTTCGAATCATATTAAAAGACCTTGCTTAACAAAGGTCGACATTCTAATGTTTTCAAAAATATTTCATTTACTAAATCATATGAGCTTAATCTCTAATATATTTTTTTCATTTTTTATATGTACTATTCACTTAAAATGCTAAAGGTAAATGAACTTATAACAAGTTATTAATTTGGATTTGAATGAGAGTAGTACCCTTATATTGTAATTTTGTTTACAAAATCAAAACCTTGTTTTAAAGTGCATAAGTCAAACATCCATCAACAATTCCTAGAGTAAATAAACCCTTAAAAGTCAATACTCTTAGGTATCAATTAGGGGTGACAAGGTGTTCTATTTATGTGTGATGCAAATATTTTGACCTTGAATGGTTATCCATTGATAATGGTTATGCATACATGAGTCATCTTTAATTAGTGTGCATAAATATTGATCGGGAAAAAATCTAAAACTAAAACATCAACATGGTTGATAATAACAACACATCCTAGGATAAATAAAACTTCATCGGTCATTATCCATAAACCTTGGTTGCATAAATAGATGTTTAGTGACAACTCTTTCTAAAATTTGGATTGGGTTCAATGAACCTAATATAGGCCCATCCAGTCAAGGTTGTTAAAATCGTGTTTTGACTCTTAAAATCGTACGATTTTACGAGTCAAAACATGCTTTACGTGCTGAATCGTTTGAAAAAATCGAAAATGGATGAAATCGGGTTAAAATCGGGTGAAATCGTTAAAATCAGGTGAAATTGCAAAAAATCACGATTTTAGGGCCGATTTCACGATTTTAACAGAACGCATGCACTGAAGCAAAATGTCTCCCCCTGCTCCAGTTGTCCAGCGCCTATTGGTTGTGCAATTAAATGCACAGTCACGCGGTCTTCACTCGCTGCAGAACATGTGAATTTTGTCTGCATAGTGCATACCATAAAGAAGTGGATGTCAGAAATCAAGAAGGCTGCAGAGATAGAATGTAACAAAATTCGTCAAGGCAATAATATTAAATTCTAATTTAATTCAGATTTTTTCCTCATATCTTTTACTATTCATTCCCCTTAAATTACTTATGTTTTTTAAAAGTACGATAGCAAGTAGAAGAGATTTTATAAATATAAATTAGATATAAAAATAGTAACGGGATAATTTAAAAAATTATATTTATTATAATAGGTTGATTTGCAAAACTCATAATTAAAAGCTTAACTCGTGTCAAATTTTAATTTATACAAATAAAAACACTAATTTTAATAAATTTGATTACTTCGACTATATTTTTAACCATTTATTTAACCCGATCAATTTGATATTGCTTTATGTTCTAATTTTTCTTTTTTCAATTAGCGAGTTGGTTGTTGCAGATTGTGTCATGTAAACTAATAATCCTCTTAAGATGGTTGTTAATTATTAGCTAATGAAAAGTTATTTAAATTATGTATGAATTTTTATTTGAATCATGTATTTTAAGATGTTTGAACTATTTTGAAACATGTATTTTAAGGTGCTTGAACTATGTATGAATTTTTATTTGAAACATGTATTTTCAGGTGCTTAAACTATGTATCAATTTTTATTTGAAGCATGAATTTTTTATTAATGTATTTTAAAATTCCTTACGATTTTACGATTTTACGATCCGTTTTTACGATCCGAGTTTGTATTGCATTTTCCGTGCCATGTTAAAATCGCGATTTTAACAACCTTGCATCCAGTTATTAACTAATATCTACTGATAGACTATTATTAGTCAGGGGTCTTAATGAGGAATAGTCGGTTATAGATATGTTAATTCACGAAGTAAATAGAAATGAAAAAAATGATGTCGTCGTGAAAAGGATAGGCTTGAGCTCGTACACCTAGTGTTTATCTCATTGTAAATGTCAAAATGATTGGCTTTGATTAATAAAGGATTATTTACATTGATAAAGATGAATTTGTTTAGATAGTTAATTTATCCAAATTGGATAAAGAATTAGTCAAGTTTATCTTATAGAATATAGCGTGATTGTTTATGTTTTGTTTGGATAAATTATATAGAAAGATCAGATAAGTTTTATCAAAAGAATATAAATACAAGTTATCCGAAGATAATTGTTAGACAAGTGTTTTTATGAAACACATTAGCAGTCTATTAAGAACATAACATATTAGGAAGCTTGAAGATATTTTTTTATCAAAGGTTCTTATCTTTATCATATGAATGTGTATATAAGGAATGATAATTAGAAACATTAGAAAAACGATCAACACTAATAGCGGAGAAAGAGTGCCCAACCAACTAAAGAGTTTTGTAGAGTTTTATAGCATATATTTTTTAATGATAATTGTTCGCTCAAGAGTTGGACAGCCAACAAACTTCTAGAAAGAGTTCTTATGTTAACTATTAGCAACTAGATGTTCCAGTTAAGATGCCAATAGCTTAAAGATCACCAGGTGTTCAGGCAAACTATTGTGGTAGAAGACAAAACAGAGTGTTTGTCTTGACAAGCAAGGTAGTAAAGGTATAAAGAATTTGTCGTTGGAAAAACTCATCTTGTAATCTTTTAAACTAGTAAGAATGGTTTACCCTGGGTTTGGCTGTTTTGAAGAGTTCTTTTTTTTTTGTCTTTTGAAGAGTTTTTCAAAAGGTTTTCCCTTCATAACCAAATAACTTGTTCATTTAATTTTTTTTCACACTTACATTTATTTGGTTACTAATCAATGTTAGCAAATTGCTTCTTAACATACAAGGAACAAAAATGGGACTTTCAAGTGGTATCAGAGCAAGTTCACTCATTCTAGAGTGAGATTTATTTTTCCTATTGAATATATCAACATTGACTTCACCACCGTAACTCAATGGTGAGAACTATGCCTACTAGAAGGTGAGGATGACAACTTTCCTCAAATCACTAATTGAGAAAGTTGGGCACTTAGTTGAGCATTGATGAACCATGCTTAAAACACCTTTCAGCAATTGGACCAGAGATGAATCCACTAATTGGAATTGGAATAATAAAGGCTTGAATGTTATATTCATTGCAATGTATCTTGATGAATTTAAAAGAATCTCCATATGTGAAATAGCCAAAGAAGCTTAGGATATTCTTGAAATTACTCACGAAAAAACTACGACGACAAAAAATTCCAAATTATTAATGCTAATCTCATGATTTGAGGAGATATATGAATCTTTTAATGAGTTTTACGCAAAACTTAATGATATTGTAAATTTCAAGTTCAATCTAAGAGAAAAAATAGAGTACTCGTGAATTGTAAGGAAGATTTTAAGATCCCTACCTAGAAGAGTTCGGCCAAAGCTAACAGCAAAGATATGGACACTAAAATATCTTCATCTTTACTTGACATATTATGATAAATACAAAAAAAAATTCTAAGACAAACCATTTGCTCATCCTCTTCGTCTTGCATTTAACCTTTAAACAAAAATGGTAAAGATATCTTATCTTACAACTGTTGTCATATATGAAGTTGTGGTTAGTAAAAAAAAAGTCACATCCTGAAGAGTCTATCTCTTCTCAGCCTGAAACTCCTTAAACTAACCCCTTACTCCCTCTTATAATTTCACAATTTCAAGTACTATCAAACAAGTTTGATAGTTTTATTTGTAAGTGGGAACATAAGATTGATGTTATTGACAAATTGCTAATAAGTATGCAACAAGATATTATGTAGGTTAACGACAAACTTATTTAACTCACCTTGGATGTCAAACATGTGTATCAGTCTGTTGTTAGTGAAGATAAGGACTAAGATTGGTGTTAAACCAAGAGGGAGACAAGGATACATCTAAATGATGCAAAAAAGTTGGAGGAAGTTGACCGTCATATAATTTTTTTTGTTTTGTTTTTGGAATTTTACAGATTTTTAATTAGTAATGAATATTAAATATTATAGTTTGTAATAACTAGGATATTGTTTTAGCATAGAAACCTCTATGTTGAATACCTGATGCACTTTAAACTTAATGCAATTAGTTGCATAATAATATTTAATACATGATAGTTTTTTAACATATTATGAACTGTTAAACAACATGTTGCATGAAGTATAATTTTAATATGTTATAAACTGTTTGCATGAAACATGTGAGGAACTGTTAAGATGTTGTTGCATAAATATTATGAATTTTTCTCATGCTACATAACATTGTTTTAATTGTACTTGCAGGTATACTTTAATGCAATATCTGTTTCTGATTGAACTATTTGAATTACTTGCATGCTAATTCATCCTTATTATGTTTTGTCAAAAATTAGCCAAATATAAAGATTGTAAATGTCAAAATGATTGACTTTGATTAGTGAAGGATTGTTTGCGTTGATGGAGAGGAATTTATTTAGATTATTAGTTTATCCAAATTATATAAAGAATTAGTCAAGTTATATTTGATTATTTTTGTAATTATTTTTGTTTTGTTTGAAGAAATTATATAGTAAGATTAGATAATTTTTATCAAAAGAAAATAAATACAAGTTATCCAAAGATAACTATCAGAGAAGTGTTTTTATGAAACACGTTAACAATTTGTTAAGAATATAACAAGCTAGGAAGCTTGAAAATAATATTTATCAAAGGTTCATATCCTTATCACATGAATATGTATATAAGGACAATCAGAAGCATTTGTGATAGCAACACTTACAGTGGAACAAGAGTGCCCAACCAGCTAAAGAGTTATATAGAGTTTAGCAACATATACTTTTGACACAGCGGTATGAAGATAAGTAGCAATATAACTTAACTTATAAAAAAATGCTTTAGAGTAATAGAATCTTCCCTCTAATATAATCATTTTCTTATCTTATAACTCTAAAATGACTAATTAGAATTCCTAATAAATATAATATTAAGTGATGACTTCTTTATATTTTTTATAAGTTTCAAATATTTCTTTTCTCTCTACACTAAAAAGCTTTTTCTTTTCTAGAAAATAAAATGAGTTATCATGATATTGGGTGCGGCAATCATCACTAGATAAGATAGTACCAACTGTCATCATGGTACCACCTTGATTTTACTGGGAAAACACTGTATGAATACCTTGTCGTCAAGGTTAAAATCGCGATACTTCTATGGAAAATCAAAGACATATATCCCAAGTTGTGTTAGCCGATGGAGATCAATGAATAAACAGCTTCATGGCAGATACCTTTAACTCATTAATTTTTCTGCTTGGCTACTTGATTTCTATTTTCACCATTTCTTTATATAAAAGTAGAGACATTAGATATTTCATCGTTCTCTATTGTTATGTACCTGTCTTTTCCTCGTGCTCATGTAGAGCTTTCATCAACTTGGATTGAATTAATTGGTTCTCGTTACTACAAGAGTCATCTTAGCACGTAATGGACTATTCATGCCCGGTGGTGTTGGTTTTCTTTATGAGCCACCTGTGTTTATTCCTTGTTCTCATGATCTTTGGAATTTGTGGATGCAATTTCTCAAAAAGCCTTGGGTGCACAATCTCTGGCCTCCCCAAATTCGGTGGCTAGAAGCCATTACATGATGGTTAGCATCAACTCCCATGAATTGTCACCATGCTTTCGTTCCTTCTCTAGTTAATTTGACCCTTGTAAGAACAGATACTGCACATGTTATGAATTAACACCATTTTGTTTTTTCCCCCTCTTTCTAGAAAAGCATACGGAAAATTGAAAAGTAGTTTGCAACATTGTCTTACTAAAGATGATGTGGGAGAGGCGATGGACAAGCAGAGAATACTGTCCTTGTATTGGTGCAATCTTGAGTTATCTAGTTCCGTGGCTCATGATCTAGAAGGAGCTTAAACCAATAAACCATAGATTCCTCATCACGTTTAGCCTTTTCTTTTGAGAGAGTTGGATTGTGACCTTTATTTCAGCTTAAATTCTGATTCTCACATCTTGTAGGTTGTCCCAATCTGGCTATTACACGGGAATATTAAAATTTACATTTGTTCTATATATTCTATTTAAACCTATCATCTCCTAAAGTTGATGGAGTAATATGTATATGGTTCTTCTGGGTAACTACTGTCATTAATTATGTTAAACTATTGCTTGTAAGAATATTGCATGCATAGTCGCTCCAACCTTCAAGAATGTCTTCTATATTAGTTACTGCAGCTCCATGGAGCATTCTTTTTCAAAATAATAATAATAAAAAGAATTCAAACCAATAACTCCTATATTCATTGTATGGATTAGACACTAGAACCATCCCGGAATGTATTTATTCTTGTGTCTTTTCTTAATTCCTTTGTTTCTATTCATGAACATAAGCAATTAGATTTTGATTTTAGAAGTTATTTTATCCTGATTTTGTGTTAGCAATAGCTGGATTTTTGGAAAAAGCATTGGATATTTTGAAATGCCTTGCAAGACTTTCCCTGTACAAGCATTTGATCAATTCAAATTTCTGAAAAGTTCCACCTCTTCATTTCAGAAACTGCAAAGAAGTCACACAAAACCAAACAAATCTTTCAAGAATAAATAAGAAGATGATTATAGATTCTATCTGTAGCAAGAAACCAAGGAATGCGTAGCTTATTCAAATCTCCATCTTCTTCAATCCCTCTTTGCTTCTCTTCTTCTTCCGCTTCTCTTACCAAAAGTTTTTTCCATCGACTTTACTGAACCCTACATAAAGGCTCATCACTATCTTCACTTGCTGCAAACCCTTCGTGGCTTTCTCCTAATCAAGAATTTGCCTTTGGATTTCAGAAAATGCCCAATGATAACGAGAACCACTTCTTGTTCAATAACATACCTGAGACAATCGTTGTGTGGTTTGCTAATAAAGAATCAGCACCACAAGGGTATACTTTAAAACTGACTGATGATGGAAAGCTTGTACTCTATGATCAAGGAAATAGTTTATGGGAGCCTTCAAGTGGTGGCGCAAAATCAATGCGCTTCTACGAATGATAGTGGCGACTTTATTTTTCTCATCATATAATTAAATAAAAAATATTAAAAAATAATTGGTGAACTCGATGTATTAGTTAATTTTGACATTATGAGTTCACTCCGAGTGTGTTTCTGCATCAAGAAAGAGTGTAAGAAGTGAGATGCAATTTGAAATCCGCTGCTGCCATTAATTCAACCACCCACCAACGTTTGTGGATGCCATTAATTCAAATTTTGGTAATTCAACTAATCATTGTTTGTTTGGTTGCTTTTAGAATAAAAACGTTGCCAATTCACATGCAGTAGCTGTAATGTCCACAAGAAAAAAGAATTAACTACTTGTGTTTACTGATAATAAAACAGATCGAAGTCACTCCATACTTGAAGTTATGATTGCAAGTATCCGTCTGAACCCATCAACCAATGTTTTTTTTATTATTATTTAGATTAGTGGAAGGTCCAGAATCTTCTGCAAAACAAATGCAGTTCTAAGTCATTTTATATTTTAAAAAAAAAAACCTAAGATTGAGAGAAGAGAAGTGGAGGACAGTGTGGTTTGGCACTCGCTTGTGCTGCTGATTGCCAGATTTGAGAGAAAGGTTGTCTCATCTTCAGGGATTGCACAGCACTTTCTGTTGTTTGCTCGGCCATTACTGTACGTAGCTTGAGAGGTCATGATGGAGCATTAAATGAAGCTCCGACATGAAATTAAGTAATAAATTAAAAGGTGTGAAGAATTTACTGTTTATTAACATCCAATGTATTGTGAATTATTATAATAGTAATTCACAGTTTGTTTATTTTTTTTTCATGTTATTTTTTATTTTTGTACTCTTTTTTTTTTTTGCACTTTTTTTTTCAATGTATTACTTTTTTTTCTCACTTTTTTTTTGCACTTTTTCTTTTTTTCTTTTCACTTTTTCTTTTTTTTTCACTCACGTATTACTCTTTCTTTTTTTTTTTTTGTACAATACTTTTCTTTTTTTTTAATTTTTTTTTCTAAAATTATTTTGTCAATTTTATCATTTTAATATTGAACTGGTTAAAAAAAATCTTTCACTCACAATGTATTACTTTTTTTCACTTTTTTAAATTTTTTGTTATTATTTTTAAAATTTTTGTTTTTGTTTATTTTTTTTAAATATTGATGTAATTAAAAATTAAGTTTTGTAATTTATTTCTTTTCATTTTACCATTTTACAAGGTTAAAATGTTTTATCTATTTGCTAAGGTAACCGAAGTTGTTCCGGTTTACAAGTTTGGTGGGATTTGTTTTTTTTTTAATTGAAATTGACTTTATTATCGTTTATCCTATATAGTTAAAAAAAATAGTTTCAAGAAGAAAAACCATTATATATAAACCTAAAACATGTGGAGAAAGTATTATAACTTTCCTCACATGTTATTGTGGATTGCTACAATTAACACTTTCCCCTTTTTTTCCATAGTACTTTTCCTTTTTTCTTTTTTTTTTGTTTTTTTTCCAAAATTATCTTTGTCAATTTTACTTTTTTAATATTGAGCGGGTTAAAAATTTCACTTTGTAATTTTTTTCCTTTAAAATAATGTGGATTGCTACAGTGTTTTCCCACATGGTTTTTCTATTTTAGTTTTTTTTATTTTTAAAAATTATATTTGTTGAATTTTTTTTTAATATTGAGCTGATTGAGAATTTAGTTTTGTATTTTTTTTTCTTTAAAACATTGTGGATTGCTATAGTGTTTCTCCACATGATTTTTTTTTATGATTTTTTCCAAAATTATATTTTTCAATTTTATTTTTTAATACTGAGCTGGTTAAAAATTACAGTTATAATATGTGAGGAAAACACTGTAGCTTTCCTCATAAATTACTATGGATTGCTATAGTATTTTTTTCCACGTGGTTTTTTTTTCTAAAATTATCTTTGTCAATTTAATTTTTTAAATATTGAGTTGGTTATGAATTACAATTACAAGTAAATATAAGTAAGGCTAAATCATGTGGGGAAAGCATTGTAGCTTCCTCACAAAACACTATGGATTGAAACAGTTTTTCCTCACATGGTTTTTTTTTCCAATGTTTTTTGTTTTCTTTTTTTGTAATATTTTTTTCCAAAATTATCTTTATTGATGTTATTTTTTTAATATTGAGCTGGTTAAAATTTAACTTTGTAATAAAGCTTAATCATGTTGGGAAAGCACTGTAGCTTTCCTTACAAAACATTGTGGATAGCTACAATGTCTCTCCACAAGGTTTTTTTTTCTTATGATTTTTTCAAAATTATCTTTGTCAATTTTATTTTTTTTAATATTGAGTTGGTTGAGAATTATAATTATAAGTAATTACAAATAAGGCTAAATCGTATGGGGAAGCACTGTAACTTTCATCACAAAACACTGTAAATTACTACAATGTTTCCAACATGGTATTTTCCCTCTTTTTTTTGTTAAACTTTTTTTTTAAAATTGTTTTTGTCGATTTTATTTTTTTAATATTGAGTTGATTGAGAATTTAACTTTGTAATTTGTTTTTCTTTAAAACACTATGAATTGCTACAGTGTTTTCCCACATGATTTTTGTTATGATTTTTTTCAAAATTATCTGTCAATTTTTTAAAAAATATTGAGTTGGTTAAGAATTATAATTATAATAAAGCTAAATCATATGGACAAAGCGTTGTAGTGTTTCTCACAAAACACTGTGGATTGTTACAGTATTTCTCTAAATGGTTATTTTATGATTTTTTCTAAAATTATCTTTGTTGATTTTATTGGGGAGCACTGTAGTTTTTCTCACAAAACATTGTCAACTGCTACAAAATTTTTTCTCATGGGTTTTTTTCCTTCCAAAATTATCTTTGTTGATTTTGTTTTATATTAAGTTGATAAAGAATTTAGCTTTATAATTTTTTTTGCTTTTTATTAACAGAAAAGCTAAATCATGTAGGGAAAGCACTGTATCTTTCCTCATAGAATATTGTGGATTTCTACAAATCATTTTGTTCAGTGTATAAGTTTTTGATCACCAATACAATTTTTTTTTCCATCATGAAATATTGGCTACATCATACCTTTAGTTTCTATTACTTATCTAACGCTGGTTCATAACTATAACACTATCAAGTACATTTGTTTTATAAGTCCACGACAGCGCGTGAGCATGTCATCTCATATATAATATACTATATTGTAAACTTGAATTGTAAAATTATAAAATCATAAGTAAAATATTTTAATTAAATATATATTAATAATTCCAGTCAAGTAGTAATTAACAATATAACACAATTAAAATAAAAATGAAATAAACAATAGAAAAGTTCAAACACCTCTATTTTTTTCACATTCATTCCTCTATTTCTTGGATAAATCGACTCACTTACTTCGTCATTTACAATAAACGAGTTCCTTTAAATTTTAATAGGTCATTTAACATTAATTACTCCAAGAGTCAAGCATCCCAATTTACAACTTTTATTCTATATATTTGCCAGCTAAAATAGAGGAATATGCCAATTGATATATTAATAGTTTACATAAGAAATTGTGAGAATGAATAGGTATTTTTATTTTACAGAAATGAAATCCACATATAACTTATATCGTTAAAAAAATTATAATAATTATATTCAAAATCAAGTCTTTGATTATCAGATTGCACAAGTTTTGCAAGATATAAATTTGGAACAATGAAAATGCTAAGATACAGATTATTAGATTACACAAGTTTATACTTCTTTCAAACTCGTAAAATCAGTTCGAGTTTACTGATTTGACTGATTTTACTGGTTTTCAAGTTTTTAGTTCCATTTTATATGTTAAATACATATTAACCCGTAAAATCATGTGATTTTATAAGTCAAGTTGCGATTTTGACAAGGTCCAGCTTACTGGTATGGTGTGCCTCTCCTGTGCAGTGGGATTATGGCTATTTTATACTAATGGATTAGATTGTCACTGTCTATTTGGGAGACATGTAGTAGCGTTCATATGCCACTTTCTCTCTGTTTTTTTTCCCCTGCCTTTGCATCTCTGTTTTCTATCTTTTTCTCAATGGTCCAGCTGTGGTTGGAATCCTGTTAATGTGATTGGTTTGGTCTTAAGTTTCAGGTTGTTGTTATTCTTTCTTTTCCCTCCAGGGTTTCTTTTTTTCCAGTTTTGATTTTTTTTGTGCTTTTTTTTTTTCTTGCTGCTGCTTTGGTCAGGTTGTCTGTTTCTCTGTCTTTTATTCTCTGTGGCAAACGCCTTATGCTCTACGGTTTAGATTGCTCTTTGTTGCTCTATTTGTGACATTGTCATTGCAGTCTTTGTGTTACAGGTATGCTTTTTTGGCAGCACTTTCTGGTCTTTCTTTTCTTTTTTTAGGTTTGTTGATTCAGGTTTAGGCCATGTGTAAGTGCTCTGCTATTTTCTTTGGTTGCTCGCCTTTGTGATTTATTTCTAATTTGGTGTTCTTTTGTTCCTGGTTGTGCTAGGCATGCATGCATGCCTGCTGTTTGCTTTAGGCAGGGTGATGTGTTTCATGTGGAGGTTGATTATGCAGGTCTGGCTCTGCAACTGAATGGGGACTCTGTGCTTTCATGGTTGCAAAACACCTCCAGGTCTATTTTGTTCAAAACTCAATAGAGGCCCTGTTTTTAGCTTCTGCTTTTGAAATATTTTAATCTCCATTGAAACGCAAGATGCTCCTCCAAAATAGAGGTCCGTCCATGCACTGCCATAAGTCACACGTCCCTTGCATTCAATATTTCATGACAGCTATCTCTTTCTAGCTCTTTATCCTTCCACATGACCACAACTTTAGCATTAACATACTCTTAATCCATCACATACATGTTGCTTTTTTTATTATTATTCTTTCATTAATTCATACCACATTCGTTCTTCGCAATGAGTCAAATTGTTTTTGGCATTGGTAAAAAAAAAAAAAATTGAATTTTTTTACAATTCCACCCTGCGTTTGAGTTTGAGGAAAACAACCACCGATGCGAAGAGATAAGCTTATAACGATCGTGACCTTCAAATGGCTTGTCTTTCCACTAATAGCTGAAGAAGATCCATCATGCAGTGTGCTATCACCATCAAGTTTGGATGAACCAGCCATACCAGCTCACCGTCAACGTCTCTCGCCTTCCGCGCACAAGCGGATCATTCTTCGCCATGTGTTCTCTGCATGAAGACAAAAAGAAAAGGGGAGTACTCAGATTTATCGTATGTGGTTCTGTTTTTTTGTTTATTGTTGTTTTTATAAATGGTTTTTCCAATTATTTTTTTTTTAATTTCATTATATTTTTTGTTTTTTTTCTTGTCAAATCTAATTTTTTATTATTGTATTTTTTTTATCTTCAAGATTTTTAGATTGATTTTTTTTTTATTTCATCCTCCAATATTTAATTGAACAAGTGTTAAGCTTTTTAGCTTAGTCTAGGTGTAGAATTTAACGGTTTACAAGTTTAAAAAATTAACTCTGATTTACAAAGTTGACATGAATACGGATTTCCGTTGTTTTTTTGTTTTTTTAAAAGCTTTTTTCCATCCTATACCATTCTGTTATTTTTTTAATTATCTTTAAATGAGATTTTTGTAGTCAATTTTAAAATTAGAAGGTCGCCTTGCTTTTAGTTTTTTTTTCTTTTCTTTTTTGTCTTTATTACATTTAGATTTTCTAAAAGAATTTTGTTTTTGAATTGAATTGAATTAATTGATTTCATCATCAAACATTTAATTTTTTAGGTGTTGAGCTCCTGAATTGAACCCGGGTCAGGAATTTAGTAGATTGCGAGTTTGGAAGTTTAACCTGGATTTACAAGGTTTGTATCATTTTGATTTTTTTTCTAATGAAAAATATCGTTGGTCTTATTTTATTTTTTTATTAAATTAAATTTATTGATTTCATCCTTTACATTTAATTTGAGGCAATACTTGAAGGAATTTTAATTTTTTAATTGTGTTTTTGGAAATTAGCATTCTTTGTTTATTTATATTTGTTTTTCCTATTGAATTATCACAATATCATGTCTCGAGCCATGAATTCAGCAGGTTCAATAAGTTTGGCTCAACATTTTTTTATTGCTTTTTAATATTTTTGGATCTCAAGTCAATGATCATAATCTTTGATTTTGTTTAAAAAAATGCATTGTCTTGATATCTTTTCTATGATAAAAAAAATGATAGATCCACATTATAGAGCGAGTCACCTATAAAATAATGATCGTCTGCTTGGTTCTGCTCGCAGGTTTTGACAACTTCACTTGATTTTGCTGATGCTTTCTTTTTTAATACTTTTTTTCATTGATTTTTTTTTCTAATGATCAATCATTATTGTTTTTAGCTCTCTTTCTATGGTGTCAAGTCGTTGATTTTTTTCCTTTCTTTAAAATCCAATAATAACGCTTAAGCATCTTTTTTTACGCTACAGAAAAAATCAGCCTGGCCCGTAGCGAAGCGCGGGCCATCTATCTAGTTTTCTCTCTATGATTTGATCCTTTTGAAACAAAATTAGTAGCCAACTGTTTTTAATTTACTATAGTTGAAAAAAATATACAATATAAATCTTAAAAATAAATCTTATAATAAAATCTTGCATATTGTTAAAACAAAAACAATAAATAATAAATATATTAAACAAATGTTTTGTTCACATTTTTTCTTTCAAAAAACATATATTTAATATCAAATCACTTTTCCTATTTAATTAACACTAAAAAAAACAACTTTTATAATGTAGACACTATACATTAATTACCAGGTTGAAAAGCAAAGCATTCAAGCGGTGTTAAAAAGGATTAATAGGATGACAATTTGTAATGATTTATATAAGAATATTAATGATTTTAAGATATAAAATAGATTAAAAAAATATAGTAATTGAAATTCAGATTTTGTTCAAGTAATGAAAACTATCACATGTACAATCACTAAACCAACCATGAGAATTGATATTTTATTTTCTCTTTCAAACTATTAAAAAGAATAATATTTTTAAAAATAAAAAATAAAAAACAGCAAAGCCCCCTTGATGATAAAAATGCATTGTCTCGATATCTTTTCTACGATAAAAAAAATTATAGGCCCACAGTATAGAGCGAGCCACCTATCAAATAATGATTGGTGATTTTAGCTCTCTTTCTATGGTGTCGAGTCGTTAATTTTTTTATCTTCTTTAAAATCCAATAATAACGCTTAGGCATCTTTTTATTACACTACATAAAAAATCAGTATGGCCCGTAGCAAAGTGTGGGCCATCTATCTAGTTTTCTTTTTATTATTTGATCTTTTTGAACAAAATTAGTAGCCAATTGTTTTTAATTTACTATAGAAGGATAAGAATCAAGGATAAAAGACTAAAGTGAAAAACTTCAGGTAAATAAGTTGTGCTTTTAAAATTCAAATAAAAAATTTACTTTGATCCTCTACCTTTCTAATGAAGACATTTTCAGTCCTTATAGTTTTTGAAAAATTTATTTTTGATACACAACTTTATGTTCAGTCCTTAGATTGAAAGAAAAGAGAGAGTTTCTAGATTCTGAAGGAAGACAGAGAAAAAGTTGGTATGCACTAATTCCATCCATAAAAAAAATCGTTCATAATTTAACAAGTTTCATTCGATAAGAGAAGTTTCACTAAGGTATTTTTTAGCCTTCACCTTACTTAAGGGAATAGATATGGAGATGGGAAGGGTTTTGTTTTTAATTTAGGTTTATTTTTGGTTTTTTGAATGATTTTTTGGGTTGTTTGAAGCCATGTAATAGTTTATTTAGGTCTTTACGATATTTTTTAAATGTAAAAAATTATTAAAAAATATTTTTTTAGATAAAAAAAATACTCATACCTTGACTTTCTGGCTACCCTTTGGTCGTCATATTCTAGGCCAATAGACTTATCCAATCCATATATATATATATATATATATATATATATATATATATATATATATATATATCATTATAAATAAATAAAAGAGACTTAACTTACAAAAAAATTGTAATGCATATTATAGTACATGATTATATTTTTTTATTAAAAAATTACTTTTAAACAACATAAAGACCTTGAAATGAATTTAAATGACATTAGAGATTTTTCTTATTCATGGTTGAAAAAAATATACAATAAAAATCTTATAATAAAATCTTGCATATTGTTAAAACAAAAATAATAAATAATAAATATATTATACAAATTTTTTGTTCAAAGTTTTTTTCTTTCAAAAAACATATCTTTAATATCAAATCACTTTTCTTATTTAATTAACACTAAAAAAAACAACTTTTATAATGTAGAAACTATACATTAATTACCAGGTTGAAAAGCAAAGCATTCAAGTGGCATTAAAAAACATTAATAGAATTTGTTTTTTGTTCTTATCCGGGCATTCTCACGCCCTTTTAAAGGACGAGGCTAGTCCTGTTTGGGGTTCGTGGCTACCCCTCCCAATAAGTATGCTTTCCAAGAATTGAACTTGTGTTCTCACCTTTACTGGAATATAACAGTGTCTTAACCGCTAGACCAACACTTCATTTATATTTATATATATATAAAAAAAAAACAAGAAGATAGATTTTGTTCAAGTAATGAAAAGTATCACATATACAACCACTAAACCAACCATGAGAATTGATATTTTATTTTCTCTTTTAAACTATTAAAAGGAATAATATTTTTAAAAATAAAAAATAAAAAACAGTGAAGCCCCCTTGATGATAATGTTTCTTGTTTGAATGGGCAAATCTAGAAACTACTAAATGGGCTTAGGTCTTGTACATAGAATTCAGTGATCAGACCCAATATGGCCATCTCATTATTAAATATTAATGGTATCTCTGGTCACTTATTAGTATTTTTTTTTACCATAAATATTTCCTTTTCATATGTTAATTAGAGTTAGACTAGCCACAGTGTCCCATTTCATTGCATGGCTAAATTATTTAAAAACAAAATAATGATGAGATGTTTAAATAAGATAAAATAATAATAATAATAAGTCATGATAAATTTATAACCAATGGTAATCAATTTGAACCAACTAAAGAAATTTTGTTAAATTTATAATTTAGATAATGAGATTGGAATAACTTAATAAAAAAAATAAAGAGAATTATAAAGTCTTTTTTTAAAAAAAACTATAGTTAAATTTTCAAACTCGTGACCTTAGTCATTAGACCTGAAGCACCTAATTTAAACTAATCATGAAGTTCAATTCCCAATCAATCAAATATTGAATGATGAAATAAAAAACATTTAATTATATAAAATCACTAAAAATAACAATTAAAATAATAAGAATCATAATTAAAATACAAAATAAATTTTATATTTGATTGAAGGGTGAAGTTGAGATGAAAAGAACTCAACAATAAATATTCTGGCTCATTCTCAAAACTTGCATGCCCAAATCCTCCTGTCGATATAAATGGTTAAACTAGCAATATTCCAATTCAACTTTTCAAAAAGTTGATCCTCCACTTGTAAAGAATGACAAATAACTTTCAGTGCGATAAGAAAATTTTCTAAATTTTTTTTTAAAAAAACATATCATTTTCTTTACAAAATTTTCAAAAAGTCAATCTCAACCTCCCCTATATAAAGAGCCTCCTCTCAAGCTTTAGAGGCAGAACTACATAGATGAGTTTCTTTGTATAAGGCATCAATACTCTTCTTTGGTAATTCCTTGTAACCTTTTATATTGCCATCTATTATCTTGTAAACACATCCATATTGTTTTATTCAAACCTTATAACTTATATCTTCATATTGGTTTCTATACAAATTTAAGTAAGATTCCTTTAAATATCATTTCTATATATATTTAAATTCTACTTATTATTCTGTATTTATATTTCTACAAAATTAAGTATGCTTTGTATTTAGTAGAAGATCCTATCATGTCTAGACTTACCTCTTCATTCACGTCAGAAATTTGTTTATAGTTTTGTATTTTGTTTTAAAATCAAGTATATCGGCTAGAAATTTGTGATAAGATCTTAAGATCATTCTTAGGTGTAACAACGTCACGTACTTGTTTTGTCTTTGTTTTATCTTTGTTTACATCTATCTTTAGTTTGTGTGTGTGTGTGTGTAAATGAAAATTTTCTATGAAATTGAATTATGCTAAATTGTTAGAAGAAATTGAATGAAACCATTTGGTTTGTGGCACATATATTGTGTATTTGCAGGTTTAAAAATTTTGGGTTGTCTCTTATATATGGGAGGTGCTGCCAAATATTTTTTTTTTAAAATAGGAATCATTTAGTTTTTTTTATTTGTTAATTTGTGTAAATGCCTAGGAGAAAGTTTATTGTACGTTATGAGGACAAGATCATTGCTAGTTCTTTTAACAGTGATGTTGATGACCACGAGTCATTAGATGCCAACCGAGAACAAACACTTGAGGCATAAGCATCGACTCATGACGTAAGCTCTTTGAGTGAGATGCCGAAATGTCAAGGGGGGACTTCATAGTGGGATTCATTTATCCGCAAGTACGAGGCCTAGTGGAAGGATAATCTTTCAATGTAAGTTTGTTTTACTTTTAGAACGACATGTTTAATAATGTTTTAAAAAATAATTTCATTTAACAAATGCAATTTCAAGTTTACAAACATTGAAGCTGTGAGAACAATAACTTCGACCTTTAAATCATCGATGGAAATCTCATTGTTTCAATAAAGCCAAGTTTTCAAACATCCTAAATGGAAATCTCAAGTTGATGCATGATTTTCAAGGTTAAATGTTAGTTTTAACTTAATATTTTTTATGTTAATTTGGTTGTTTTATTGAAATTACTGAAATTTTTCTTTTATAAATTTTTACTTCAAGGGAAAATTCAAATGGGAGAGAGCTGATAATAATGTTATAAGGAGAGTTTGGAAGAATCACGCTGCAATTAGGTAAGATCGAATTTAGGATAATTTTTTTATTCTAAATATTAAAATTTTATTTTTCATTTACTAATAGATAATTAATTTGTATTATATAGGTTGCATGATTTTTTGTATGTGGTGAAAAAAAAAAAACCAAAAAATATGCGAAAAAAGAGCTTCTAGGTTGAAATGATGTGGCAGTTTGAAAGGATTTTAGATCGTCGTATATCTTAGAGGCTATATGGACAGAATACATTCAGCACATGACGTCGACTCATTTCACGCGACAATCACAGTCCAGTGTAGAAAATTAGAACTGGAGTGTTCATGGTTTTGTTACCACTCTCAATGACAGCTTTATTCTGTTTGTTTTGTATATGAAGTGAATGGTAGGATTTTTTTTATCACAATCATTTTTTTATTAGTTGTTTTTTTAGAAATATATTTAATAGACAATATTTTTATCATGTAGGCTACGGTTCTTGGACACGAGCTAAACCCGATGAAGCTTTTTTGTTGAAACACATGTATAGAGTGATGACTACCAAAAAAAGGATGCAACAAGTCATGGATAGCCGAGCTCAGCACTTTGTGGTATATTGGTTTTCAAATATTTTTTTCATAAGTTATTATTTCCTTGAATTTGATGAATTTAATTTTTTCTTTTCAAAATACATATAACAGCTGGTTGAAGGAGAAATACAGGGATGATCCTTTGACCTATCCCAATCTCGATCCGGATTTGTAGTTAAAGGCATGATTATCTAGTTGACCTAATAGAAATCAGGTGTACGAAATTTCTAACACTATAGCTGAGAACTTGCAAACAACTCATATTGTTTCGACTATTGGATGCTCGCAATTAATTTTAAGTACTCAAACTTTGGAGTTCATGATGATGTTAAACTAACGAGTAAAAGCTCAAACAATTCATTTTAATAAAAATTATAAATGACTTACAACTAATTATAAGAAAGTCCGCTAATTGATAATAAAGATGAGATTATAAATGAGATATACTGATAGTGAAAACAAGCGTATGCAGGCCATTGCAACTCAGAGAGTCATGTTAACGTAAAGGAAATGTAGATGAACAAAAAAAGCAGAGCGAAGGGAGAGGAAACGACAGCTGTGAGGTGATGTTTTTTGATTTTGTGTATAAGAAGCTGACCAAACGAAGGTTGGTTGTGGTAGGTAGTGTTTAGTCCATAACCAGAGAATTCAATTTTTGTTTTGATTTTGAGTATGGGAAGGAGAGAGGGGTTTTTTAATTTTTGTTTTTACAATTGTCACGAGTGAAAAAAAAATAAGGGAAGAATTATTTGAGTTTTTTTTATCTTTTATTGGCGACCCTATTTCTTATTTTTTATAAGAAAAGAAGAGAAGAGAAGAGAAGAGAAGAGATTATTTGTTCAATATTACATCAAACAATTGCATAAAAAGATAATCATGTCCAACATACCAAATACTTTCTCGGTGTTCTAACCATAAAGAACAGTAGCCTAGAATCTTATTCCCTCTCACTGCTACTGCTAGCTTGGCTCAAATGAATGGCGTTTTAGGTTCAAAGACCTCAAAGAAGATCCTTGCACAATGTTACGAGGATGATAGTTATGGTAGAAAGAAGTTGTCCTTTACCACATTATCCATGTTCGCATAGTCATATTTTGAAATAAGCTTTTTTTGGACTTAGTTACTTCAATTTGCTAGCAAAATCTAAAAGAAGTAGCAAATATTGCCCCTTCCTTTAATGAATCTTATTCCAAGTCTACCAAGCCTATCTCATTGAACTTAAAACTTTTTTATCTTACCTTTTACTTAACTTGAGTTTAAAATTAAATTATATAGAAATTATTTTTATGTGATTCAATCAACTTAAGTAGTCTAAAAATATCTCAACTGACTGATAAAAAAATCTGATTATAAAATTGACATAAAAAACTATCAACTCAACTTCTTATCTTTTCAGTGTTTAAAATTAAATCATGTGAGAATCACCCTAACACAATTCAATTGACTTGACTTGTCCAAAAACAACCTAGCCAACCAATAACAAAAATATGAGCATGAAATTTACTAGAAAAAAATATTATCAACCCGACTCCTTGATTAGCCTAAGTTTAAATTAAATTGTATAGAAGTTATCCTGACATAATTCAATCAACTTGGTCGATCCAAAAACAATCTAGATGATTGTTTGAAAGAGCATAAGGCTGAAATTGAGAAGAAAAAAAGTGCAAAATTGAAATAATAAAATGGGGAGAAATGGAAAAAAAAATGAGGGGTTGAATTAAAAACAAAAACGAATTTCATTTTTGATGTTAACAATAAAGCTGCATAATGATTTACAATTCTTTTTAATATTATATATTTGGTACAATGAAAGATTTTTGAAGTTCAGATCTCTTAGAAGTTTACTAGACATGGACCGGCACTAAGTTGTCGAGGTAGATTTTTTTTCATACAAAAAGATTTTTGAAAAAAAAATTAAAATTACTTTAAAAAAACAATCTCATAAAAATAGTCAAGTCTATCCGGGTTAATCCGTCAAACCGCGATCTATATCATGAAATCAGGAAAAATCAATAGAAAAGAAAACGAAGAAAATCACAAAGCCTATTTTAAAAAAACCAATGTCAAATGATGAAATCAAAAAATAAAATAAATAAAAACAAAAACAAAAAAAGATGTCAACATGCGTTAACTTTTCAAACTTGTGACTCAAGTCATTAGACTAAAAAACACCTTATTTATAAAAATTATGAAGTCCAATTCTCAAACAATCAAACGTTGAATGATAAAATTAGAAGAAAAAAAATTAATTGCACAAAAGGATACAAAACCAAAAATAACAATTAAAAGAATGAAGATTAAAATAAAAATAAAAAAAATTAGAGGACAACTACAAATTTTATATTGAATGGTGAAATTAAAAAGACAAATCAATTTAACAAAAAGATCCCAAAACAAAAAAAACAAAAAAAATTGAATATCTAATTGAAAAAAAATAGCATATCACAAATTGAGATTGAATAATAAAATAAAATACATATCAAAACTTGTCAAAAGAACCAAGAACAAAAAATTATAAATCAAAAAAACAAGGACCGAAGTTGAAGTTTCAATTAATAAGATGACAACTCTAAAATTTTACATGGTCGGTGCAATGTTCAAGGGGAGGAGAAGATAAAAAAAGGCATTGGCTTCGCACCACCACTCCAACATTGTCATGTGTCACCTCACCAAGAAGATCTCGGTGTAGTGATTCCACAACACAGTGAAAGGGGATTTTTGGCTACTAAGAGAAGTCGTCTAAAGCTTATCGCGATTTTAAAATAAATTTTTAATAAAAAAAAGTAATGAATTAATAATTTTGACATGAATTTATAAAAAAAAATATTAAAACGATATACTTAAGAAACATTATATAAAAAAATTAAAATTAAAAATTAAAATATTTATTTCATCCACGTTAAATATTCAAAGTTGATATATAATTATTTCAAAAGTAATTGTTAATATTACCATAAAAATACTAATATATATTTGAAAAATATAGTATAATTGAATAATTATTTAATCATCAGTTTAATAAATTTATTTAAAAATAATCCAATAAAAAAGTTGAAGGGTGAAGCACACATGGGCTAAAAGAATGGATTTATACATATTGCAAGATGGTGCCAGTTGCAGATTAGATTTGGCGCTCCGGACCATCTACTTGGCAAGTTGACGAACCCAATTCTTGAACAAACATGCATTGCTCGCCTGGGTTTTTGACCCCAAAAATTTAGTCTTCTTTTTTTCACAAAACACATGAAGAAAACTTCCCAACAACATCTAAAATCATGTTTTTAAAAGCAAAATATACTCTGATATGACTTGAAAACATGAAATCAAATCAAATAAAAATAGTTTTTGAGCTTTGAATAATTTTTTCCACCATTAATGAAAGTGGAAACCACATTTATTGCGTTCCTCTTTTAAAATCAAATTTATAAATACCCAAATCAAAGTTATTCATAGTGAGAATCCGTCTACTTGAGAGCTTTCTCTCTCTTAAAATTTATAAATAATTTGCTCTCTCCTCCCTCAAGATACAAGAACTAAAATGCAGTTTAGGATCGCAACAAAAAATCCAAAAATAAAAGGGATAAATATTTTAAAAAAGTAAAAATTGAGGGACTAAAGTGTATTTTCATGCGTCCCTTGAACAATATATATAGAAAAGGCTGTTAATTGTTGTCGAAGTCAATTATGATCCTTGTTGTTTTAATTTTAGCTCTTCCAACAATTAGAATTCAATTATGTAAAATCAACCAATCATTTAATTCTGGAACAATCCCCGACACCTTGTAATCCGAAGAGAAGAAAAAATTCTTGGAGAAAAATACTAACTTTTGACCAAAACAAAACAAATCTAAAAATTGCCATGTGAAAAGTGATTGTGAGAGTATCTGCATGAACAGCACACTGAAATGTTGATTCCTTTAGTTTTTTTGTTGATTAATGTTATAAATGTAAATTAATAAATAATAAATTTAGCCAATTTTTTTTTAAAAAAAAAGATTATCATATTCTTATACATGTTCCAGCATCGTCTATAATTTTCCAGATTCTAGAGAAGTGAGAGAAAGGAAGGAGCAGAGGACAGAGTGGAGTGAGTCACTGGGTCTCCCCATAAAGTCAAGCTTTTGCCAACTCTAGTAGAAAGGGGCTTTGCAACTCATCGATGGAGTCACGCTCTCGTAAGGAATATATTTATACGGACAAGAGAAGGTAGAGGAAAGGACGGAGGACGGTGGTCTGGTGGTGTTTTTCCATTTTGCGAGTTGACCAGTGAAGATTGACAGTGATAGGCAGCTAGTGCCTAGTCCCATGGTGGATGGATTCAGGTGAAAGAGATGGAGGGAAGGACGCAAGCAAAGAGAGGTGTGGGAGGCAAGTCATCTGAGTGTTAAAATTTCAAACATATGAAGCTTTAGTGGTTTGGTGGTGACAGAGAATGAGAGTTTTGAGAATGACTTTTAAGTAGCAAAATATCAAAAAGTCAAAAATAAAATTTTATGATCAAAGATCCCTTCACAGTACTATAAGGTTGGTATATACAAAAGAAAAACTTTATCCTTTATCATAGGGTGTATGCCACGTCATCCATGCTAATTATTAACACAAACTAAAGAAGGTAAGGAAGATATTGTAGCTATTTTTACTTTTTATTATTTTACAATTCATCATGGATTGTAATGATGATTTTAAAAATATTTAATTTGATATTTAAATTTTGTTTTTGCACAAATAAGTTTTTTTTAGCTCAAATTAAAGCTAAATTGCATATTATTTTAGAGGTGATTGTTGAATTGAAAGATAGGAATCTATAATAGCAAAAACAAGTAAAATAAATGGTATGTCAGTAATTTTTTTAAAACGTTCATTTTAGTCCTGTATTTTTTTAAGTCATTTGGTTACTCAGTGTATATATATATTAGTAGCAAATTTTTTTTCTTTTTATTTTTAGTGGATAAGAGAAAAGAGGTTCTCAGATTCCAGCTTAGAAATAAAAAGTTGTTGTTGAGAAAGATTTCGACCACCAAAAGATTCCATATGACAAAGGGTGTTAAGACTAGGTGTTTTTTTAACCTTAAAAGATCTAAAAACATATCTGAACTCAAGAAGATTTTTTATTTTGGGTTAATTTTGGGTTTTGTACCTTTTCTTATATTTTTTAAAAGGCATAAATTGGTTTAATAAGGTTCCTAAGGTATTCCTAGGTTTTTGGGTTAAGAATGGTTGAAAATGAGTTTTTTAGGTAAAAAAAAAAGGCACATAACTCTTGTTGTAATATTAAATATCTTGATCAACGTTGGTATCTTGATTTTTTCAATTATATTTTTATTTATTTACATAATGGTTCGTGATTTATTTATAATTTTTTTATTTACTTTTATGATTTTTAAAAATAAAAAAACGCATGGAAAAATTCTACATATTCAAGTTTTTTTTTATCATGTATTAGTGTTTTCATTTTAATCCTTATTCTTATAATTTTTTTTCTTAAATCTTTTATTGTTTTTAATTTCAATCTTCAATTCAAGTTAATAGTGTATTATTTTTATTTAATTATTTTGGTTCTTCGGTTATATATATATTATCGTTTGCTATTGTTGTCTTTTTTTGTTTTCTCATATGATTCAAATAAAGCTAATTTATTTAGTTGGTCGGGACTGTAACCCAAATTATTGGAAATTTAAGAAAAAATAAGGAAAGAAAAAACCTGGCAGGCTGACCCGGTTGACCCGACAAAACCTGATTGAAACCTGTTGACTTTGTTTTTTGTTTTTACTAAAACGTTGTCGTTTTGATTTTTTTTTTTAAGAATTGACCCGGTGATCCGGTCAAAACCCGGAACTCAGACTTTGAACCGGGCCGAGTTTAAAAACTTTACAAAAAACACTTGAAAATAGATTGTTTGGGTGTAAAACACTCATGCTCTGACTTTCTAGGTACCAGAGGTCACGAGAATTTGGATAAAGTAAGCAATGCATTGCATACTATTTTTTTATATACATGCATAACTTTTAAATTTAATTTTTTATATATATAAAATACCATTATATTTATTTTTTATATTAAAAAAAAATTATTCAACCTACAAGCAAATTACAATTCAAATAGCTAATAAATTCTAAAAGAAATAAGAATTGGCCTCGGATCCTGCCCCAAAACCACAAGTCTATCCCCTTAAAGCATCCAAAAAACAAAACATGGACATTGGTTTTATCTGAAACCAAGTCTATCCACAAACTCTTTTAGAGGATCGGTCCAAATTCACCGGTGATAGGTCAACGCCAACTCTGTACACAAAAAGTAAAAGAAACTTTGAAATTAAAATGGAGGCGACAAGGATGATCCACCTTGAGTGGTGGAGGGCCAATCTTATATGAGAAGTATTTTATAGTTAGATACATTTTTTATTTACTTCTATAACAACGGTTGATGCATCAATAACAGCAATCGCGACCCATAATTCCTCCTGCTGGCTGGACTCCGCCACTTGTTCCTCCTTTGTCTCCGGCTTTATTTGAAATTGTATTAAGAGTTGTGATGTAAAATGTTTTTTTTATATATTAAAATAATAATTTTTTGTTTTAAAAAATTATTTTTAAAATCAGCATATTAAAACAATTATTTTATAAATCAATTTTGTTTAATAAAGAGAGAGATAAATGAAAAATTATCTACATGATAAATGTAATTTTCCCCACATAAAATTATATATTTTATTATATATCAGAGGTTTGAAGTTGAGGTATCTTAGAATTTTATTGGTTCAGTGTGTATCAAATGTTTGGATTTTTGGACATTAACAATTAAATGTATAAGTTTTAATTTTAATCTATTAAGCCATTCATCCATAAAAAAAAATACTAAATAAGATCAATGTTTCTCTACAAAACACTTATATTTTACTGTGGATTCACCAAATAAAATGAATGTTTTGCCCTCCACAGTAAAACTCAAAAAACTTGCTTCCACGAGAAAAATAATTTTTCTCACGTTATATTTAACTATATTTAACGAGGATATATTGGTATTTTAATCTATTATTGGCATAATATAATATCTCAAATACCCTTAAAAGAACAATTTGATTAACTATTGACAAGGATATTTTTGGATTATCCTAATTTAAAAGCTCAGTAAAATAACAAATTATTCTTAAAACCTAACATGCATGAAGGAGCTTTTTAGTATTTTCACCATAATTTTTTTTATTATAATTAAGTAGGGTAATGGCAATCTTATCTTTCAATAAATAAAAAAAATTATTAATACGTGATACACACGCAACAAGTAAGAGGAGCCCACACCTTTCAAGAAATGCTTGGGGGCTCATCTAGCACCACAGCACCATGCAACTCTTTTTACAATGGAATTGGGAGTGGCACACTAAGATCTTCATGGTAGATGAGTGCATGTCTATAATAGATTGATGATGTGGTTACAGTGAATTTTTTTCTTTTACTCACTCTTTTCACGAAAATATATTTTTTATATATTCAATTTGATTATTATTCATTTAATTATTATTTATCTTATTTTTATTAATTTTTTTCCTGCAATTTAGCCTATCATCATTTGATTTTATATAGTTTTTATTTCAAATTTGATCTTTTTTTAATTTCTATTTTTTAATTTAGCCACACATTTGATGAATGTTTTTAATTATATCTCTTAGAATTAGATTTCAATTTATTTTTATGTTAAATTTGATCCTCATTTTTATTGCTATTTGTTTTATTTTAAATCTTTTTTTTGATTACTTTTTTTCTTCTAATTTCATCTCTTAGTATTTTTTATTGTTATTTTTTTAGTTTTTCTTCTATGGCATTAGTCCTGAGCTGAAGACAAGGATTACGAGTTTAGGATATTAACACGGGTTAACTTCAATCTTCATTTAGGTTCTTTTAAAATTTGATTTTTTTTTCCAATCTCATCCTTCAAAGTTTAATTTATTGTGAATTGGTATTCGTGTTTTTTTTTTTCTATCTGCAAGGTTATTTCAATTCTATGTCCATAGTCGGAGTTAATGGGTTAATCAAGGTTGGCTTGAAGTTTTTTTTTCATTGTTTTTTTTCATTATTTTTTTAATTTTGCCTTTCAATATTTAATTATTTGCTAATTGAATTTTATTGTTTTAATTAATTTGTTTTTAATAAGGTTATCCTGATATTACAGTCAAATCAGATATTTAACATACTAACCCGAATGAGTTCGAAGTTTTTTTTTTATTAATTTATTTATTATCTTTATATTTTTTATTTATATCATCAAAATTATACAAGCTTATTACCCCAATCAAATTAATTACTTGGATCTTTATTTTTTTTCTTGAAAAGACGTATATCGCCTTAATATTTTTTTTTAATAATAGAAAAAATTTAGACCAGCCCGTATGTATAGTAACGCAGGCCACTATCCAATTAATAACTATATAAATAAAGTCTTTTGTTGTATATTAATTAATAATTTACGTACGTGTATGTGTATGTTAAATGATGTCGCATATAACAACAAATCTTTACAGCAAAAAGGGTCAGTTCGCATGCGGAAGTATATAAATATGGTTATGTTTTACTAAGTTTAGAAGACCTTTCTTTAAAAATATGTTTGTAAGCAAGAGATTTAGAATATAGACTAGTTTATAGCTGCACGCGACAATACATGTTAGATTGGTTTTTTTTTTTATTATTGTAAAAAATATTAAAGCTATAATAAATTATTTGATATTATTATTAAACTTAATTTATCGTATTAATCTTTAAATCTCCAAACATAATTTATTGTTTAACTCGAGTTTAAAATTAAACCTAAATATTTTACTTTGATATTATCCAATCGACTTGCTAGGTGCAAAAATGACCTAAACTATTAGTAAAATGTATTATTTGGTTTTGAAAAAAAAATTCAAGATATATATATATGAGAGAGAGAGAGAGAGACGATGACATATTATATCGATCTGGACTCTTGGTTTAACCTGTGTAATGGATTCCATTGGATTTTGATAATTTTTTTAAATATTTTTATTTAATTATATAATAATAAAAATAAATATTTTTAAAATTAAATATCAACACATTTATTTGAGTTTACAGTAATCTTATAAAAAAGCAAACAAAAATAAATTATGAAGATCAATTTAAAAGTAACTAAATGGTAGCATGTTTGTATGAAATTGTGATAATATCATAAACTAAAATAAATTATAAAGGTTAATTTAAAATTAATTAAATATTAAAAAAATAAAATAAAAAATTTAAATATGAAATGAGAAGAAAGAATGAGAGGTGGCATATAGTGAACACCTTCAAGTTTCCCAAATGTGTAATATGTAATTTTTGGTTTTATTCGAAGTATAAAATGTCAAGATTGCCACCGCTAATTAGAAAGGGACTTTTATTTGTACCTTTGGTTTTACCTTTGCCTTCTTCTGCCTCGTTGTCATCTACGATCACAATTCTCTTCATGTCCCTCGTTGTCATGTCGTGCTTGTTTACGATTAAAAACATTAATTAATAAAATATATTTTTTTATTTTAAAAATAATTTAGCTTAATTTTTCAAAAATATTTTCTTTTATTTTAGATATAAAATAATTTCTTATAATTATAAAATATTTAAAAATATATTATTATTTATTAATTATATTAAATTTGATCCTTAATCTTTTAATTGCTATATATTTTATTTTAAATATATTTTATTTATAATTTCATTCTTTAGAATTTAACTTTCATACCAATTTTGATTTTTATATTTTTTAATTAATTTTTTATCTATTATATTTGTTTCTATTTTTTTATTGCTATTTTTTTATTTAAAATAATTTGTAAAATTAAGTTATTTTTTCAATTTCATCATCTTTTAATTTTTTTTATTTGTAAGATTTGATCTCTATTTATTTAATTCTTATTTTTTTATTTAAAATTATAAAATTGATTTTTTTAATTTTATCCTTTTTTTTATTTGTCAGTTTTGGTCTTTATTATTTTAATAAATTAAAAAATATTAATAATTTATTTTTCATGATATAAAAAAATATTAAAAAAATATTGTTTAATTAATTTTTTAATTTAAATAAGCTTCCAAAATAAAATTATTTCCAGGAAACAAATGTGCAAGGCGAACAAGATTTAGGGATGGGAGGGGTAAACATGTCAGTACAAAAGCGCACAATGTCTGTCTCTGGGCTATTATAATCCCATCAAACCCCGCAGAGAAAGAAGAGTCTCTCTTTCAGATTCCATTTCTCTGCTCCGTCTCCACTGTCTAGCAGGCCTCTACCTTCAAAAAAGAATAGAAAAGAAAAAAACAGTGAGACATCTGATTGTGTCCCTTCTCCTGCTTCCCTCTCCGTCAGCACCTCTCATACTGGAAAAACAATTCAAACCTCTCCTCTTTCTTTCTCCCTCTGAAACCAAACTTTCCTTCTTCTGAGTGATGGGTGTGAGCTGCTCCCGGTGCTCCCACACTTCCCACATCACAGAAATCATCATCACCAGTTTCTTTCGCCACAAATCTTAAGACTGATTAATTAAGATAAAAACGTTAAATAGAGATCATTCAGTCCTGGAATCTGGTTCTTTCAGTGTTTGACCAGATACTTTATATAATATAGCTGCGATGGCAGCTTGATTAAACCTGTATCAGCAGGAAAGTTTTTAGAAAAATCATGGCGGCTTGTGGTGGTGGTGGTGGTGGTTCTAATCCCAATTTGTCTGTTTTAGTTCAAAGCCAAAGAGGCCCTTGTGCTGCTTCTCAACCTCTTGAAGCTTTTTTCCTTTCTGGCTCTTCTCCTTCTTTTCTTGGTATTCTTTCTAATTATCTATTTGCTTTACTTCCTGTATTAAAAAAACTGTTCCTTGTTTCTTTTCTTTTCCTTTTCTTTTTCTTTTTAATTCTGTTAATTCCTGGTGTTTCAAACTTATGATTTGATTGATAAATAAAAAATTCAGGTCGTTTGAACCTCAATTACCTCTATATCATCCTCTCTTTACTTTTTAATTTGGTGATTTGTTTTTTTTTTTTAATCTTTTGATGAATATAGGGAGGATTTTTTTTATGATTATTATTTTAACTCGTTGATGCTCAAAATATCAAATTAGATTTCTCTAGTTTATCTCCTATAAGATTTTTATATATGATTGCAGTAAATATCCTATCTTTTATTAAACGTTTGCTCAATGGATGCCTTCTTATTCGGCTATAGTGTTTTTTTTCCGCTTTTTCTTGAATTCTTGATAAAATTTATTTTTTAAGAATTCAAGATGGAAATCAATTGAACCAAAATGATTGCTGATTTCTGCATGTAGCTCTTGTGATTGATTGAAACATGGCCTTTGACTTGTGGTGTGTCAATAATATAGGTTCAAGATCCATGATGAGTTTTGCAGATGTTCACCAAGCGAATGGATCAACTAGACCGTTTTTCCGCCCATATGATCACGAAGACAACGGCGACGATGATTTGGATGAATATTTTCGTCAACCTGAAAAGAAGAGGAGACTTACTGTTGATCAAGTTCAGTTTCTTGAAAGAAGTTTTGAGGTTGAGAACAAGCTTGAACCCGAAAGGAAAATCCAGCTGGCGAAGGATCTTGGCTTGCAGCCTCGGCAGGTTGCCATATGGTTTCAAAACCGCCGGGCAAGATGGAAGACGAAACAGCTTGAAAAAGATTATGAGGTTCTGCAATCTAGCTACAATGGCCTTAAGGCTGACTACGACAACCTCTTCAAGGAGAAGGAGAAACTAAAAGCTGAGGTAAATAAACACAGTCCTTTTGTAAGAGAATTCAACAACCTTGCTGCTATACTCGTTTAGCATTGATGTGAAATAATATTATACTATGGTATAATTGTTTTCAGGTTAATCTTCTCACCAACGAGTTGCTCCTTAAAGAGAAAGAGAAAGGAAGCTCAGAATTGTCTTATAAAGATGCATTATCTCAAGAGCCACCCAAAAAGGCAATAGCCGATTCAGCTTCAGAGGGTGAAGTGTCGAAAACTTCAACCGTGGTCTGCCAGCAGGAAGATATTAGCTCAGCCAAAAGTGATATGTTTGATTCAGACAGCCCACATTTTGCGGATGGGGTACATTCCTCACTCTTAGAGGCAGGTGATTCTTCACATGTCTTCGAGCCCGACCAATCGGATTTATCACAAGATGAAGAAGATAACTTGAGCAAGAGTCTTTTGCCTCCGTACGTCTTTCCAAAGCTTGAAGATGGTGATTACTCTGACCCGCCAGCAAGTTTTGAAGATCATGCCTTTTGGTGCTGGTCATACTAAGTTGCACTTGGTATATAACATGGTTTCTGTGTCTTTCTTCTTGTTTACAGCTTGTTAATCATTAAGCAATAATCCCAATCCAAATGTGGTGTTGGGTTCTGGTTGTAGTTGGAAATGATGGTCTTTCCCCTCCTGTAATCTTGTTTTTGCTGGGGTACTCTTTTGTTTGAGTTAGATGGAGCTTTTCCGAACCGATTGTAAATGAATTTCCCTTGCAGTTTGTTTGGGAAGGTAATGCATTTCTTGTATTCGAAATAGTCTCGAGGATACTGCTCCTTGATTGCTACGTTTAGCTCATTGATTAAGCAACTCGTCGACTATCTTTAACACTATCAAATTTGTTGTGGTTACGTTCACATGTATTAAAGGTTTTTTTTCTCAGAATACTCTGTGAAAAAACATCCGGGAGGTTGGTGGGTTTTTTTTTTTAATATGAAGTTAGATAATAAGACGAGAGAGAGGTAAGGGAATAACGAATATGGCTTGTCTCCCTTTCTCAGTTTGTCCGTTCCCAAACCCGTTTAATATTGAGTTGTGTTATGATTCCCTGTTACAAAGATTGTATGCTATGCAACAGAATTTGCTTTATTGAAAAGCCAGCAATGATCTTGGTTCTCATTGGGGTGAAAATCTTGCACCCATCCCATTTTCTAATTTTGGTAGAAGACATACACAAAAGGACTTGGAAAAACGAATTAAATCTTAATAATTACTAGAAGATACATGCTTGAGCTGCTGCAACAAGCTTTTTTTCAACTTGTTTGTCTGACGAGTTTATGCAGTCGATCGATCAGACCAATCTTAAATTTTTGCCCACCGAATGAACATCTTACAGCGGTTGAGTGTGGATGAAGCTAGTCAAACTAGCTTCTTCTAGCTACTTGTTGCCCTTATCTCATGAATTATCCTGTCTCTTTGGTCAGAAAAGAAATGACATTTCGGATTGGCCCATGATTGGAACTAGGAAAAAGGGCAAGCTGCTAATAAAAACTGGTAAATTTGGAGAAATCTGAGCATCTTTATCTGAGAAGCAGAAATAGAAAAGCTTTGGTAGAGTAGTAGTTGCGTGGAGGACTCTGTATCATGGAGAAATTCCTATCACATCATTAAGCAGCATATTCAACGACTCTTTCATCACAAGAAATGAACATCACTCATCAATATTGAGGGTCTTCCACTTTCACAACAACTGTGTGGACAATCTATCTATGTGTTATTAGAATATGCTTGATAGTAATTAACGCTTATCTTTGAAGAACTTTGATTTGAACTTTAGTCGAAGATACAGAAATCGATGAACAATTTGTTCACAAACATCTTAATGGAGGAAATAGTGCAAACACGTTATAATATACAGTTAAAGGGGTACCATGATTCATCCATAGCTACAAAACAAAAGTGTTATCAATTTGTTACGCAATAAATTAGTAGTCAACGAAATAATTTAAGTTAAAAAATAAAAAAAAAATATTAGGCTGGATTTAATAAGTGTTTCCATATTAAAATAAATTTGGATCTAAAAAAATTTACATATTATAAAAAAGACGTGATCTAGGCTTGTAAATTTATTTGACTAAAACACATGAGATAATAGAGATGAATAATTTCAATTGTGCATACTTAAAATAAGGAGTAATGGAGAAAGTTAATGGCACTTATCTATGACTTTTACTAAATAAACCAATGAAAAGGCAGAGATACAAAACAACTGAACAAATCAACAACATTAATTGTTACGCTACGCAATTGAATCAAGTTCTCAAGATCTTCAAAATCTGTATAGTAGTAGACATGTAATTTCGTAGGCAATAATCAGTATGCATATAACATGTAGACAAATAGTTTATAGGCTGATAATTTGTAGGCGATAATAAGTAGGCTTGCAGTGTCTATTATAATCTAGTAGGCTTACAATTTTCATTACAAAAAAAAAAACCACAAAATACCAATACATACATATATACATACATCCGTGCATACATACATATAAACCAATTTCTATTCCAATATGTGTTTGTAATCAATTGAATGATCATTCAATGAGTGTTAGTTCTTTAATCTTGAGTTGATAAGTTATTTTTTAAATTCAAATTATTTGATTACTCCACAAGTTTTAATTTGCTATTTACATATTAAAAGATCATAAAGAGTTTAATACATAAATACAAATCTAAAGCTAAAGTTTGGATTTGGAAGAACAATATTTAGAGTTCAAATAGTTAACATTAAATCTAACATTTAACTTTGAAATTCAAAGTTCTCATAGTTAAGGCTATTAATTTATATACCATGTAGTCAATTAATTAGTTACATGTGATACTATTTTATTCATGTAAACATATTTAATTTTATTAATAAATGTATTATTTATCTTTAATATTCATTTATATTTCATTTACGAATTTAATATTTGATTAATAAATCTAGTGTAAAGATGTTATAGTTATGAAATTTTTATTGCATCAAAATATTATTCCTAAATGTTGCTAGTCAATACTCTCTTAATAATGGATATTTATTAGAGTTATTGAGACTAGTACATATATGGATATTTATTAGAGCTGTTGAGACTAATACATGTTATGTTCTTTATATATATATATATATATATATATATATATATATATATATATATATACATATATATAAAAGAAAGCAACTATTCTTATAAGCTGAGGTATGAGGGATATCTAAAACTAATATGTAAGTGTTTGTCAGATAATGTGCACATTGAATTGACCCGCATGAGAATTCCATATTGAGATATCATCTATGTCTATAGAAAGGCTCACATGACGGTTGTTTAAGTGATATTTAGACTTGAGATCACTAAGTTATATTATATAGAGAGTGTTATATTTTGATCCTATTATACGTTATTTTGGTGAATGTAACAAATTGACAGACATTAAATATAATATAAATAATATAAAGATATTTGAGTATTAGAAATTTTCATCTTTAGATTCTCAAAGGCGCTCTATATCTAGTCATCTCATTTGAAAGCCTTATTTTTAAGAAGCTTGGTTAAGGATCTTGTTAGTATCCTATATACTCTTCTAAAAATACCCTATCAATCCTAAAATACCCCTCCTAAAATACCCCTTAGAGACTTGAGATTATTTGGTCTAGGCCATTTCACCATGACTTCCACTTTATTTGGATTCGTCCTTACCCTATTCTTAGATGCTATATACCCTAAATACTTAATTTTTCTACAAGCACAGTTGCATTTGGATATCTAGCATGAAATTTATTTGAGGATAAAGTCTCTAATATTATCCTTAGATGGCTTAATGGATCCCTTCTGATTTACTATTAACTAATATGTCATCAAAGACAATTAGAATAAATTTTATAAGATAAGGTTAAAATACTTATTCATCAAGATCTAGAAGGTTGAATGAGCATTGATAAGCCTAAAATACATTACTAAGAACTTAAAATGTCCCATATGTGTTTTGAAGACAGTCTTATGAATGTCTACTAGCTTTATTCTCAATTGGTGGAATTCAAGTCTTAAGTTCAGCTTAGAAAAAACTTAAGACAAACATACTCATCTAAGAGTTATTTAACTCCTAGAATAGAAAACTTATATTTGATTTCTTTTCTTTTTTAAAGGCCCTATAGTCAATATACATCCTTTAAGATCTATATGTTTTTTTCACCAATAAAATTGGTGAGGAAAATATGTTTTGGCTAGACTAGTAATGTCTTATTATAATAGTTCCTTAAGATTATTCCTCCCCCCTATTTTAGTCTTATACCAAGCTAGGGATTATTACCCTGAATGAACCTTCTACTTCTAATTCATAATATGCAAAACCAAGCCCCCAACTTTTCTTTTTAGCTTTTTTAAGAATTATATACCACAATCCATTTATGATTTATAGACCCCTAAGCCTTTTAATCTAAGCCCTTGTTCTTTTATGCTGGAACTTTATTGTAATGCTAAAAAGTCACACAAAATAAGCCTTAATTTCTTCAGCCACTATATCACTAAAATCATGTTGTGCCCTCCTAATTGAATGACTATTTGATATGCTTGAAACTATAATTATTTATTTTGGTCTCCACCCTCACCATCCTTGAATTAGAATTCCCAATGATAGTGTGCAATGAAATCTTTGCCTTTTTCCTACTGATTTCTACTGGTTCTCTTATGTAAATAAGATCTTTTAACGTTTTAAAGTTTTCATCACCCTTTTTGTTTTCAACCTCTTTTATTAAAAATAAATCTGGACCTCTACACTTATGGTGTGGGCCCTATTTTTTTATTGCATTTAAAACATAACCTCTTTTGCCTTTTTTTCTTCTTAAAGATGGTAAAGTGGATTGAAAATCCGTCTTAAACTGGGTTTAAAATTTGATCATAACCTAAACTCGTGATGGGCTAGGCCTCTATCTCTTTTTATTACAACAATGTTTTCTTCTTGTATCCTCACTAGCCCAAAAGAGCCTCCAAGTTCAAAGGGTTTAACATTATAACCCAAACTTGATCTCTTTCTTGAGTTCTCTTATGAAACAACTTAAGTAACAGGGTTTAGAAAGTCTCTTAACCATGTTTAAAAGTAATTCAAACTGGGATTTATATGCTTCAACTAAAGAAATCTATCAAAGATTAATAAGTGCCTTCATAGGGTTATTATAGGCTAAAACCTCAAACCAAACTTAGAGGCACTTAACAAATGTATTCCAACCGATGAGAATTTATGGTTCCTCTAACTTTTAAAACCATGCCACCGCCTTTTCTTCCATATGAAAGCTTACCATAAACAACCGGTGTTGAGGGGGTATATTGTAGTAACTACAAAATTAAGCAGCCTTGTGTACCTAGCCAATTGGGTCTTCTCCGTTGAAATGTGGGAAATCTAATTTGACTGCCCCGAGCTAAATCTATTGTTGATCATCTTATCGGTCAGCTTTATATTTGTTTTGCTTGTTAATTGATGTGATCGGGATGTTCGAGGGGGATCCTAAGGCTTTTTTCGTTGTAATTTAGCTAATTGGTACACCTTGCTATATATAATTTATAGTTGTTTTACTGACTCTTCCAAACATTGTGATTATTGGTGTTGTTGTTGTGCATCTTTTTATTGCTTCATGTTGGCCACTATTTCTAATAGCTAAGAACATTCGAGTTTCATCAATCATTATGAATTAGGGAGCATCGTGTCTTTGATACCAAGATTGTAATAAACTTATATATTTATGAGTTAAGTTTTAATGAAAAAAATTGATATAATTAAAAAGTGAATGAGAGAAATTGAAATTAATAGACTATAATAGAAATCTAAAGTTTATTGATTGAGGACTGAATTATAAAAGAAAGGACCAAATTAAATTAAAGAGAAAAGTTTATAGGCATATTTAAGGTTGCTCAATCCTTCTAAGTTGAAACAACAAATCTAAAACATTTCTTGGATGTTTCTCTTCACCACATTATTCAATTTAAAGACAAACTTAACAATTGAAATTTGAAATATATTTTTGAAATTTAGGATAAATTGAATAAGACCGAGTCTTTCACTCTTAAAACATTGTCATTGTAATATTAGTGAAATTGTCATTTTCTCTTATCCAAAACATGGTCGGTTTCTTAGCCAAAACACATGTTAGCCAATTATGTTATAACAGTATTGAACCATTCACATGTTTGTTATGTTCTCCAACCATGCATTTGCCATCCATTCTCAGCAATTATCGTCTCATTTTCCCAACACCACCTGTTTATTGTCCAAGCAACACAAGAAAAAAAATGTTTAATATGAATATTCATCAAATTTTCCTAGTTCATAACAAATATCAAAATTTGTATTTTCTGTGGTCGAAATCTATTCAACCAACACATTTCTCTCTCCTTCTATTTTTTGATGAATTTTTCTCTCTCATCTCTCAACATTAAGGAGTAAGATTGTGAAAAAAAGAGAGTATAGAATCGAGATTTAAAATCCATAAACTTCATGGATCAATTAGTCCATTAACTAAAACTTCAGGGATGATAATGAAGTTTTTGCACCTTGTCAACATTTTGGCTCTACTTTTTTATAGTCCTTATTGTTTTAATCTGTTTTTTTACTTCAATCTCAAATTCTATTTTACAAAATTGATCTTTAATCTAATACTGAAATATTTCTCAACCCTTTGAATATGCAAGGGCATGCAAAGTGAAACAATTCTTGACACATAAAACCATGCTAATATAACTTGAAAGGACATAATTGGAAAAAAAAATTGAACAATGCCATCTATAATGTAATATAAAGGAATTAGCAATGCAACATAATGAATTGTCATTATGTTTTTATTGTTACTATAATTTGCTTAATATCAATTTGGTATGGATACAACATAGTTCGAAGAAATTTTATGATGTTCAAGTTCTAATTATTAATATTTATAGTATTAGAAAGAAACAAAAAACTATAGAAAAGTAGGAGAGAATTAGAAAAGTGATTTTTCTTCTTTTTTCTTGTGTTTATCTCTCCTATATTGTAAGTATTGATAATTACAGGTTAAGAAACATAAATTTTTTCCACTAATAATGACTTTTTATTTTGAGAGTAACTTGAAGTAAAAAAAGAATTATAAAACCAATTTTATTTATGGGATAATTACAAAAACTCTTCTATAGTTTGATCATGTTTTTACTTTCTTTTTATAATTTATGAACTTACATTTTATATCCTGGGGTATACATTTTAAATAACACTTTATATCCTCAACCTCACGTGCAAAAAAAAAAGAGAGTAAAAACATTATAAATATTTACAAGTTTGTCATTATATTTTATTTTATTTAATGACTAAATAACCCTTATGATATTAATATTATAACTTTGCTATTAAACTAAAAAAATCATAGCTGTTGTGGTTATCCTCTTCTTATTCTTCTTCTTCTTCTTACCAAAGATATAATTAAGCATACCAATTTAGTAAATCAATTAATTTAGCAATTCTTCACCAAACCCATAAATTCTAAACCTCAAATAATTTTCTTAGCCGTTGTGTTAAAACTTTATTTAATCTATGAAAGAAAGAGGAAGTAGTTGCATATAAACCATAAAAAAAAAACCCCCACCTGTTTTATATCTAAGAAAAAACCTTATTTAATGGCAGTATCCCATCAGAAATAAACTAGTTTTAACATGATATGATATATAACTCAATCTATCACAATTGTCCACAAATAGAACTTGCTAACATGGATTATATACCTCCTCATTAATTAGTATATGGTATATAACTCACTACTTTCACACAAGATTTTTAATTTTTCTCACAATAATCACTTAAAAAGAGTTCATGAATAGTTAGATAAAAGGATATATCAAACTCCTTTCTCAATAAGTTTTTCTGTGTTCTTTCAATTTCTTATTTACTTATGATCTCTTGTTATTTTTGTGAATTGTTAGGAGAATCCAATTTGTAATGTTAGTGGGTTTGATTGAATCAAGAATTGGTTAAAGAAATTAGCTTTTCTTGATCATAATCAATCTTACATTCAAATTTTACAAAAATTGTAATTAGGATTAGATAATAATGTTTAACAAATCAAGGAAACTGTAGAAAAAAAAATGAGTTTAAAATTATTTTCGAGTAAAAAACTTTTTAAAAAACAATCATAAATATAATTTTAAACACCTACAAAGTCTTGATGAAATTAAAGATGATTTAGTATTGTAAATATCATCACTTATAAAAAGAGAGAGAGAGAGATTATATTTTTTTTTCTTAGAGACAAAGGAGGATAAGAGAGAGCATGTCAGGTGTCAATGTGATATGTTATTTCTCATATTGAAGATAATTTTATTTTTTTAATTAATTTTAAAATTTTTATTTAACGAATGCCACCCACGTGGACGGTCGTGATGCCGTTGACAAGAGCATCACTATCAAAGGTAGCGTCCACTGAGCAACCCATTTGGAATCTCCCCTTCGATGGGCCCCGCCGACGTGGGCATATTGGTGCACGTGGCATATGATCTCCTAATTGAATTGCCTGAGGATCAGGGTCAAAAGATGGAGGACCCACCACTGATTTATTTATTTATGAATTAATAAGTTTTATTTAATTTTGTGGCAGGTATCCGCCTAAAGTTTTGTTCTCTGTTTATCAATTTATATTGCTGTTGTCCAATTGATACAGATAAGCAGCAAGTGCATGGAGGGATGTATGTAGCGTGGGACCCAACTTGAGAGAGAGAGAGAAATGTGTCCATGACAGTGACAGCACGGATCTCTCAATGGTTTTTGCTTCTATTCTATCACGATAACGCCACATTTTACATGACAATTCCTTTCTTTTAGGGCCCACCGTAAACGTGCCCATCAGCTGTTGCTTTCTCCTTGTCCGTGACGATTTTGACTTCTGAGTAGATCCAACCAAAAAAAAAAAAACAAATTCATTAATATATTTTGAAAAATTTATTAAAACATGTTTGATGATGCATTTGAACTAAAATAAAAAAAAATAAGACTCATTGTTTTCTAGGTTAAAGTTTTATTAAAATTTAATTTTTAATATAAATTTTTTTAACATAAAATATTAAATGATTAAATTATAACTAAATGAAATTTTAATTTTAAATTTTTTTAATTATTATATTTTGATGAAACTCAAAACTCATTACAAAACTACATAGAAAAAAATAAGATTTTATTGGTGTTTTTAAAATAAAAGATTAAAAAGTTAAAATTAATCTCAAAGGAAATTTAAGCTTTTAGAAGAGAAAAATCTTAAACAAAGTAGGTTTTAAATTTAATCTCAAACACATGCCCACTCAATTCATGCTCAGACATCAAGTTAGGTCTGAGTATGAATGTTAAATTATTGTAAAATTAATATTTTAAACTTCATAAAATTATTTTTAACCAGTTAAAACATAGACTTTAGGTCTGGTTCATAAATAATTATTTTTTATAGCCTATTACTTTTTCCAATTTAGCCGATAAATGTTTACAATTTTCTTAAAAAGATTTTTTTAAAAAAACATTGAATAGTTTTTTTAGTTTATAAATTCATATTTACGACCATTATATTCAAATTTAATTCATGATTTATAGTGGTTAATTAAATATTAAAAATTATTAAAATTAATTATGAGTTTTACTAAAATTAATTTTTTAACTTTTTTAACTTTTAAAATCCAATTACATAAGGAGGGGATGAATTTATGAACTTTTAAAATCCAATTACACAAGGAGGGGATGAAGGAAGACTTTGATACAAATATTCTTTTATTTTTTATTTAATCCTATATATTAGCATTCATTATAAAATTGATATATATATACATATATATATATATATATATATATATATATATATATATATATATAGTCGGGAATGCTCAACGAATTACTACTCTTATCCGTGGCTTGTTTTCAAGCCGGACATCAAGTCGAATTGGTGGGTTAAAAGTGTAAATATATATTTAATATTTCTAAACATATCAAACACAATATTGGAGAATTAAACCCATGATAAATAGAATAGCTTAGTACCTTCCACTTGTCTTTATAATTAACACTTGAGGAAAAAAAATCACTTCAACACATGCTAATTGAATTAAAGTGAATTTCATAATTCAACTAATAAATCTTAAAATTATCCAAAAACTTTTAGATAAATATATGAATTTGCATGATTAATTTAGAGATTAATACTATAAATTAAAAAAAGGGAGATTTATCATTTCACATTAACTTGTTCACCTAATTATTTATAACTTGATTTCTTTTGAATTTCATCATTTTAAATAATATTTTTATGGTTTTATGTATTAAATCCTATTTCTATTTCTATTCCCACGTGTATCCGGTGTTTCATAGAATAATTTTAATGTTAAACTAAATATTAATTTCATAAAATACAATTTAAATTTCTTGTCAAAAAATTTAAAGAGCAAGAACTAAATTTACACTAGTAGAAAAAATTGAGCTGTTTTTACATAAAGAGTGAAAATAATTCAATTTCATTTCTCAAGTTTCGAATTATATACATTAGTTCCTTGTTGTTTTTAGGCTTCAAAATACGTTTATTAAAAAAGCCAATCAATGGGCTAACTTTCCATGCCCATTCTTCTTTGGTTATATATATATATATATATATATATATATATATATATATATATATATATATATATAGGAATTGAAAATAAACAAAAGAAAATGTATAAAAATAAAGATAGTTGTAATAAAATACTTATATGTGCATCCATTTTATATATTTTTTTTAAATCAACTTGCCACTTTGGTCTTTAATCAATATTTTTTTTTATTTTTCAATTAATTTTATTAAACATAGATATCATTTTTCCATTTCTTAATTAATTTTTTTTATGATACTTGAAAATGCTCCATAATGTTATTATTTTAAAATTAACTTGATATCTTACATGTAACCTAGCACGGGTATATGACTAGAAAATATATCTCTTATACATTAATAAAAGTCAATTATTAATAATATAAAATCCATCTATTATTTACAATATAAATTAATTCATATTGATTTTTTTTTTCTCGTGTATGCTTGTTAATTTACAAGAATTAGCTTAATGTTATTTAAGTTGTTGAAATGATTGTTAACTTTATTTTATTTTATTTTTATTCAACCTAACAATTTTTCATTAGAATATAAAATAATTAATTCAATTCCATCATTATTGATTAAGATAATCATAAATTTCAAGATAGTTAATCAATATCATATCACCCATCAATCTACTTATCCTTTTATTTATACACACACTTAAGTTTAAATTAATATATAATATATTAATGAAACAATTACTCTAAATCCTATAGTTTAATTATTTTCTCACTTTGCTATAATTATTTTAAAAATCACAATTTACATATTATAATTTATAAGTTGATAACACTTTACATCTTTCCTCGTGATCACCCCAAAAAAATCAACAAAAAGAATCGAATTATTTATAAATTTATCATTATACTTTATTTAAGGACTATAACGCTCTTTTAATATTAATATTATAAAGTTTTCATCAAACTAATATTACGGCTTTGCTATCAAACTAAAAAAAGAGATAAAAAATTCAAGACAAAATTGTCATTATATCAATTTACTTATTAAAAGCCCTTTTTATATTAATATTAAAATTTTTCTATCTAACAAAAAAAAATAGTTAAAACTTTCAGAGCCATAATTTCCATTATATTATATTTAATTACTAAAAATCCTTTTAATATTAATATTACAACTTTATTATTAAGCTAATAATTACTATTTTAACATCAAACTACTATTATAACTTTGATATCAAACTAAGAAAGAGCTAAAATATTTTCAGAGTGGTATTTCATTAAATACTTTGTATAAAATACAAAATCACTCCAATTTAATGAGAGTATATCGTTTTAATCAACACAATATTTGCTACCAATATTTGTATTCATTTGTATTCATTTGATATACCAATTTAAGTATATAGTTTTAATGATTAGCTTAGGATTCATTTGCTACCAATATTTGTATAGAATTAGGACTTACATGTTTAAATATCATTCAAACTTTCTACCAATAAATAAAAGCTATACAATTGTGACCAATGACTAACTTCACATATGCAATTTTAATTTTTTTAATTTATTCAATTTATCTTTAAAGTACCAATATTTCTTTCATTTATTTACTTGCTTTCTTTTACAAGTTTTCTTTATATTTCTAATATCTTTAAATTTTTATAATTTATTTATTTTCCTTTTCAAGCAATTAACCTTGTCTACGAGTGGTTGTAAATAGAGAAAATAATATTTTCTTAGAGTTTGACGTTTGAGATGTCCATACCCCACTCAATTTTATGAGTTTGCTACCAACCTCTACTAGAGATTAAGTTCTTATGATGTAACTTCTTCTTCTTAGAATGTAGAAAAGATTAATAGATAGCATATTAATTAGAAGATTAATGGTTGGTTAGACCCTAGGTCAATAATTGATCACGAGATTACATGAAAAATCAAAAGATTAACATGTTAAGTGGGGAATAGATTCAATATTTATTTCATAAGCTAACAATTATATCTCCAAAGAAAAGCATAGGAAGACACCAATTTTTTAACCATAAAGAGCCTAAAAATCCTCAATTTTCTTAATTTTTGGTGGATCAATTAGTATTAAACATGCCTAGAGATGAGTTTTCATCGTCTAATTCACTCCTATAACATAGAGCTATGTTTAGAAACTCTCTTAGTGTACCTATATAGTTCCTCATATTTTTATTGATTCCATAACATTCTCACACCAACTATATATTGACACATTGGTGTGTATATATGCCTATACATAACTATATGTGTATCATTTTTATAGTTATGATGATGTTATATAATTGTCACAACCATTTGTGAAAAATACTAGCCATGATAGCTTTTAAAAAAATGTTATTATTAGCTTATAAATCTCTTTAATATTGATATGAGGGCTCTTTAGACAAAGATGGAGAATACAACAAACATGACATACAACAATAACATCCTTGTGGTCAATTAAATTGTAGCTTGTAGGCATGTGGCGTAGAGGTCAAGGAGTCATCACCTAATTATTTTGTTCAGGGTTACTAGGAGACCTGAGTATACTAGTCTTATTAGAAATTCTAGGGTAAGGGATTGGTTGTAGCCAGAAAATGTATTAGTACCCCTAACGCACCTTACTTGAGGTAAATTGCATTATGTGGTTTTCATGATTTAAAGGTTTTGATGGGTTCCTAACCTATGGTTAGTCTATGGCTAAAAAAAAAACTTACTTTTCTAAATAAAACTAGCATTTCAAATTTATTATGGGCTCGTACACGCAGATAAATTCTTATGAGAAGAGTTCATGTAGGTGTCCTGATAGAGTTCAATTATCATTAAAGACGAAAAAGTTTTCCACAACTCATGTACTTTGGTGAAAAATACTCCCAAATGGTGAATATTTAGGATAATTATGAGAATTTTTTGACTAATTTCTAGTATTTAAATATCAGTCTACTTATAGGTCTAGCATTTATACCAGATTGTTGACTATTAATTATCATGTAATAAAATTTTAAGAGGGTTATTGAAATATTGATCAAATTCTCATGGATTTAATAAACTAGTTATTAAATCCAAAAATACATGCAAATATATTTTGTATATAAAAAATGCTAAAACTCATCATATATTTTTTAAAAAATATATGATTTTTTATTGTTTTTTAGAGACTTGGCCAGATACACACCAAATAAAACATATTTTTATATTTTTAAAATGAGAAGATTTTTTTGAATTTTTTGATTTTGTTTTGAAATTTCGATGAAAACATGCATTTTAATACCAGGCCCGCATGTTACAATGAAAGTATACAGTCCCAATATTAAATAAAAATATTGGAAAAATATGCGAAAGACTTACGAATAATTTTAGATTGGTCTTTTTTGGGGTTTGTTTGGAAAAACCCCTTTTTATTAAAAAAAAAAACAAAGCATTCAAAATAAATCTAAGGCTGTGTTTGTCAAACAACCCCTTAGCCTAAAAACCCTTTCACAAAAATATTAGTAAACCAAACAGGCCTTTGTCAAGGACCTAATTTTGATCCGACCGGGTTTACCCAAAAACATCAATTCAATCATGGGTTGAGCCAAAAACCAAGGTTTAACCAAATTAAACCAAAACAGAGATTTAAAGCAAAGTAAAATAAAAAATAAAAAATCATAAAAAAATTCTTACGAAAACATATCAAACACCAAGTAAAATGAAGAATATGAAGAAAAATGAAGAACATTCAAATTCAAACCTAACAACATGAACATCAAACTAGACCAAATTTCAAGTAATAAAAGGTATAGTTTTGTTCACAATCAAGCATAGATTAAGAATCAAGGATCTATTTGCTTTGATTATCATTAAATCAACATGATTTTATCAAAAGATGGTTTCGGCCCGAAACTAAAATCCTAAGATTAAAACATTTGAAACATAATACTGATGCAAGAACAACCTAGATTATTGACTAATCATGATGTGCGAACATATAAAGACCAAAATAAACTTAAAAGTAAATTTAAATCTAGTTCTCAAGAGAATGTTCTTTAGATGAATATGAAGAACAAAAACTCAGGTTGCCCAAAAAACAGGGATTACTGTTAAACTCAAAAATTGACTTTCTAGGTCTTTAAACTCTCATTTTTTGTCAATATAAACCAAATTGTTAATAACAAACATGTTTGAATAAGAAACAATGACCAATAACATCATATCATTAAAAAAACATGCTTAGGATTTTAACTTCCAAAACTGCAACCCCATTAACAGCTAACAAAACATCAAACTTCAATCCAAAACTTCTTTAAGACAAAAACCAAGTCAAGGAACCCAAGACATGAACTAATAACCTAGAAATATGAATCAAATACCTAGTGTTTTAGATTACAAAAATCTCTTATTTCAGCAAGAACAACATTCAAACACCATTTTAAACATCTAATAAATATTCACAACTAACTCGAAACACTATTAAGCAAAGAAAACAACATTTTCATTCATCAATTCATATAAATGCTAAAACATAAAATAATGCTAAATTTTAAAAAAATGTCCTCAAACATTGAAAAAAGCATGAATGGGCATGCCATATGGACTCTACCATTGGGTTTTCATATGATTATACCTCTTTCAAGCTTGTTGGCTAAATATTGCTACTTCCCATTTCTTTTCCTTTTCTTTTCTATTATTTTTAAAGCTTGATTTAGCTTTTGTATTAGGCTCTTGTTCCTTCACAATATGGTTTTTTTAGAGGGTATTTACTCATGTTTTTATCTCTGTTTTTCCTCATTTTTCCTTTGATTTCTAGGGGTATTTATAGGGTTTTTTCTGTGGATTCCCTCAAAAATTAATCAAAGCTCAGCCCTTTGATCTAAATGAGAGAGTTTTGGACAAATAATAACAATTGAAAGCTCTTGTACGAGGCTAGTTTTGCAATGGTGGTTTTGTTTTTAAGGGTACTTGGTGGTTTGCTAAGCTTGAAGGGCAAGAAGCTATTTCTAGCCTTTTGATCTTGAGACGATGGTTTTAAATCCATTGATAAGAACCCTTCGAAAAGCTTTAAGTGTGAACACATGAAAAAAAAAAAAGGTCCAAATTTTTAGGTAGCTCAACATAACAGATTGTCCAACTGTTATTGTTTAGAAATTGAACTGTTACTGTCCGACCTCTCCTCAGATTTTTAACTATATCTAAAATTATAAAACTCTATTTCAAGTGAGATTGGTCTCATTGGAAAGCTAAGACACGAGGCTACAAGTTCTATGTAAGAAGAAGAACCCAGTTCTACTCCCAAGATAGTCAAAATTGCTCATCAACGAACATTGGACTGTTATTATCTAACTATTGTTTAGTATTATGAGTATAACCAAAGCTATAGAGCATGGTTTTATATGTGGTTTGTTTATTTGGAACACTACAACATGGGTCTACAACTTTCATGAAGAAACATATCTCAAATGTTGTCATCTTAGGGTCCAAATCGTAGCAGAGAAGTTGAGAGACAACCTGTCTAATTTTGATTTCTAAGTTCAACAAGTATAAATTTGTTTCCCATCCATTTTTTTTTTTATCATTTCCATCCACCTATCATTATTTAACAAATTTCTTAAACCTATACTAAGGTATTTTAAAATCTCAATTATTCAAGAAAAACACAACAAATTCAAGTGACTTAATAAGAGAGCTTGTTACCTTTTATTACAAAATAATGAGTCAAAAGATTAAGAACAACCCCTTTCCTCTTCTCTTTCCTTCCTTCTTCTAACCTTTCCCTTCCCATTAGTAAATTTTTCTAAATTTTCTTCCTAAATCTTGCTTGAAGTACTCTCAGTTCACTTACTCGCACTTTCATTTGGATTCAAAGGATGAATTTACAAGGTTTCCTCTCATTTTTTCTTTTCTCCTCTTTCTTCCTCTCCTTGGCCGGCCATTACTCTAGAGATTTCTTGTTATTTATATTTATGTTCTTTCCTTATTTGCATCTTGCCCCCCATATTTACTTCTATTTTCACATTGACCCCACCATTCCTTTTATCAATCTATTGACCCTCACTACTTATCTTTCTCTTTACTAACTCCTTGGTCCTTTATTATTGTTTTCAATTTCACCCCTCTCAGTAAATAACTTCTCTTTTAATCCAATTAATTTATTCAATTTAATCATTTTTCCACATCTTTTGTATTTTATTTTATTTTACTAAATCAAGATAAGATTATTATATTCAAGGGTTTACAATAATATTATAATAACCCTAGTTATAAAACTATGACTGCCTTGATGGTTTAACCTGAGGCCTGTATTGGTTTGATTTTAAGAAAGAATATATGAAGGATTGACTTGACCTAACTCGATAAAAAACACAGGTTAACCTAGGATAAAACACGGGTAAAAAACTCATTGATTTTTTAAAAAATAAATGGTAAAAACAAGGTTACTTTGATTATTATTTTAAAAAATTAGGTCTACCGAGTTGGCCTTCCTAACCCGTGACCTAAATATTATCTCGCGTCAATTCGCGAGTCAAGTTTTAAAACTAAAATGATAATCAATTTTATTCATACGTTAGCTCAGGTCAACCCATATTAACCCTCCTAACTTGTGACCTGTGCTTTGCTAGGTTGACCCCTAAATTATGTTTTAAAACTATGATAATAACAACTTTTATTCTTACATTAACTCAGATAAACCCGAGTTTACCTTCTTGATCAGTGATTAGGGCCTTGCCTTGAGTTGACTACTGAATCAAGTTTTAAAACTATGATAATTACTACTTTTATTTTATGTTGACCCGGGTCAACCCGAGTTGACCCTTCTGACATATGATTTAGGCCTTGTCCTTGGTTGACCATCAAGTCAAGTTTTAAAACTATAATAATAATCACTTTTGTTCTTACATTGACTCGGGTCAACCTGACCCGTGACCCGAGCTTTGCCCGGGATCAACTCCCGAGTTGAGTTTTAAAACTATAATAATCATCATTTTTATCCTTACATGTTTTAAATAGTTTGACAATTTTAGAATTGAAAGTGTTTTACAAGGATATTTTAGAAACAAAGAAAAATAAATATTGTCTCTAAAGACATTTTTTTCATGTCTCTTTTATTTTAAAAGTACAAAAATTCACTTTAAAATTATTTCAAAAACATATTATTTTTATATTTTTATCTTTATATTTTCAACCAAATATATTTTTATCTTCACTATTATCTTTTTATCCGAGAACATTACTGAACACTACTTAAAATCTATGTGTTTTACTGTTATCAACCAACTTCAATGAGTACGGTTTTAATGCAACAAGGGCACTTTTCTTTTGTTCGTGTGAGCAATAAAACAAATACTTAAAAATTTTAATAAAATGAAAGAGGAATTGTTTTTGAAAATGTTTAATAAAAAAATATGAATTATTAAAAAAAACTAAAAGTTTTGAAAATATCCGAGCAATAAAATATTAATATTCCTAAAACAAAATATTTGAAAAATAAATTAAGAAATACAAAACTTTCGACAATACACGGTCATTAAAATAGCTAAGAATATTTAGAAAGCAAAAGACATTATTTTAGATTTCTCATGGCTATCCATTACTTTTACAATTTAATGCAATTGAGTTTAATTGGATTGAGTAGACTAATTTCTATACAAGTTGGCCAAATCATTTTCATATTTATTTATCAAATTGATATAAACAGAGCCATATTTTTTAAAGGAAGATTGTATACTGATAGATATTTGCTGAGGATTAAAATTAATTATAAATTGTCATTGTACCATATTATATTGACTTCTTCACATGAAAAAGCATATAATTAACCCCTCTACCAGTAAGTTTGGGATGTTTTAAATCCTTGGTCCATCCATGTTATGGACATTCTATACAGTTTACTAAACTTTGTTAGTTGACTTGCATGTAAGATTACACCAAATGTCTTAAAATAAGGAGTTTCGGTTCTTAATTTTCAAAACTGTCTAACTTTTTTATATATAATTTTCAAATTAGTGATTTAATCATGAATTAAGAATCAGCTTTTGATAGCACTATAATTTGTAAAAGAAAAAAAAAACAAAATTTATCCTATATTAATTGGAAAGAAATACTTTTTTCTAAATGTTTTCAAGTGTATGTTTCTATTATATAATAAATTAAATGAAAGTTATAGTAAATAAGTTTTTTTATTAGGTTATTTAATGTTATTATATGAATATTTATAATATTATAAAATAACTTAAACTTTTTCCTGAAAAAAACAAAACTATGCAAAATTTGCAAGACTAAGTAAATGAATGCCCCGACATTCCTAATAACCAGAATGACAGAATGTGGAACAGCGAAAATATAACCAAAAAAAACTATCTAATTTATCTGTTTGTTTTTGTGTTTTAAAAATATTTTAAAAAAATTAAATTTTTTTATTTTTTTTATTTTAAATTAATATTTTGATGCCACAAATAATTTTAAAAAAAATAAAAAATATATTATTTTTATACATTTTTAAATAAAAAATATTTTAAAAATTAACCATAATCACACTATCAACTACCCTTCCATGTCAGTGCTCCACCTCTATTTATATTATCTGTTATGTTTCACTGGCCATTCATAATTTTGGTACTTTCAACACTTTATATTAAGTGTGCGATATATAGTTTTCCTGATTGCTGTCTTTTAAAACTCCCAAAGGAAAATTCCAGCGAACTGCACAAAATAGACCCTCAAGCTACACCATATCCAGTATCATTTTTCACAACATGGAGCACTAAACATCGAGCATTAAAAATGTAATATGGAATTACAGAGAGGGAGCAAGAGAGAATGAGAGATAGCTGGGAAAAGGCACCTCAAGCCCTGCACTGTAGGAATATGCAACCTCCTTGAAAAGTTCTCAAGTTTCATGAACAATCATAATAGTAACAGTATTTTCTTTCTTTTATTTTTTCTTCCCATTCTCTTAGAGGTTTATAATTTTTAATTATATCGTGGAAGTGTTGTCTCGATATAGGATAAATAAACACCTTAGAGACTAAACAAATCTTTATTTTTTCTATTTTAAACAGTTTCTTTAACAGCAGGATGAATGTGTTAATCAGTATTTTATTGTTAAGATGCTATGTAATTGTATAATCAATGTCGAGAGTCTAGACATCCAAAAGTAGAAGGTTGCAAGTGGGATTTTCAGTATCAATACCTGGAGTTGTCGAGGATATGGAATGATCTCCGAGGCCCAAAGAAGATAATTTCAGCACCTGGTTGAAAGATTCTATGTAGAACCACGAGTACTTGTGAGGTTGCTGTCACAAATAATTATTCGAGTAAGAACAGGAGTTTTGTTCTTCATTTGAGCTGGAAAAACAATCAACTGTTGGATCACGTGGCCCATTGATAGCCACATCACACACGGTAAAAGAAGAATAACTCCATTACTGCTTCATTGGGCACCAAGCAACTCGTTTTTTTCGTCATATGCCAGTGGTATGTGAACATACAGGTCTGTGCTCTTAGGGAGATGTGACAATATCCGAACAAAATCAAGGCTACAACAACAGACTCAACCTAAACTATGTCCTAAGCTTAAAAGGAGAGAGGAATTAATTACGTGCTCCTTTTTGTTGTCCATTAACGTTTCTTATCGTTCTTTCTTAAAAGAAAGCAACTACACCCTTATGATCTCAAGCTCCAACCTTCTTGATGATGTAGACTGGCAGAAGAAGCTTTTATGTAGCATGCAACATGAAAACAGCTATCTAGTATTCCACCGGAAGCTTTCTGTCTCCTTCGAAGTGATTCTTCTGATAAAGATCATTTTTCACCTTCAACCATGAATTTTAAATTTTCTGACTTGTACTGAAGACGTATATACAGAGATAAAAATTTTAGGTTGTCCTTCAAAAAGCACACGATCTCTTGCTGTAGCATTTGAAGAAGAAAGAAGAAATGGAAAATTAATAGTCATTAACTACCAACAAATATCAACAAATAACTATTTAGGAATCAATACATCAGCTAATATTCCAGCATGTATAGTGAAAGAAAAATCCACAGAAACTTTCGCTATCAACCTATTAATTTAGGAAAAATATTGATTTATGATAAATTTTTACATAAATCAGAAATATTGAGAGTGAATGCCTCTAACAAGACCGAGATGATAACATCTCCACTCTCGAACTATTTTAAAATCTTCAAAATAACGCTTGGTATTTCAGAGCAATCAATTCTAAAGCATTTTTCAAACTAAGGTGAAGAAATGACAGTTTTATATCTCAGAACAAGCGTGGCTGAAGCGATTGCAGCATTTTTCAAATACTCTCTCTGCGTTTTTTTTTCCTTTTCTGAACCTTTTGCAGTAACATGGTGTTTTGAGGAAGAGTAGTTAAAGATAGCAACTTACTATTAAACAAAGAATGATGCACCCGGTAGCACCAGGGAACAAAAAGCATACCAAAAATGCAAGTGGTGAAACTTGGCTCTATCAATGAAAACAATGGCAAGCTTGCAGCTGTAAATCAGTTTGTATTAAATGCATTTTAGTTCAAGGAATGAAAATTTAGTCTATAAAAAAACAGTTGGATTGGAACCTGTACTACCTAGTGGATGCGCGGAACGTGTATATATCATGAAAGCAATGGATGCAGGAAGGGCGGCACTTCTAGCTAGCCAACCGGGCCCAAATACTGAGAATGCAATAACACCTATGGCTGCACAACCAATCTGAGCCGTGAACATATTGTACTTCTGCAAGTTGTAGAGTAAGTGAATTAGAAATGTTCATCTCAAGACAAGAAAGATCATGCTATTCACAACAGTTAAAATTAAAGCCAGCATTACAAAATCTTTGATAGAAACAAAAGATGGAAAGATCTTAATGGTTAGGCTACTTCCTGGCTTTAATTTCATCCTATAGATGAAGAGATGATATGTTTTAGAAGGATCTATGGAATCATTTGGAAAGAACAATAAAGTTTTCAAGAATTGCCAAGAAAAAAACTTGTACATGACAACTAAAAAGATCAAGGTAGTTTAACAAGACAGGTCTAGTCTAGTTACTGTGCTGAAACTGATAACAAGGCACAATCTAGGCTTGACTTTGGATATCTAGCTCAAATAATAATTCGAGCTTTGTAGGTCAAGCTTTTGAGTGATCTTAAACCTTAGTCACAGGCTTTGTTAATCGTCTTAAGCAGAGTGATTAATTAGTCACTGACCTGCAGAGGGCCAAAAAATATCACTGAAAGGTGTAGAAGCAGGGGAGTTGTCAGGTTTCCAAGAATCCCAAAGTGGTGCTGACACATTGCTTGATGCCACAATACCATGTTAAGTCGTTGTGATTTTCCTGCTAATAGAGCTAAAACAAAGAGATAATCTCTGCAAGCTTTTTTCACTACCAGAAATTCGCTTAATCCCAATGGAATTGCCAAAATCTATCGGTATATACCAACGAAATTACCAACGGAATGTTGAGAATTTAAAAAAAAAAGGCGGTTCGCTCACGTGAAGGTTATTGCGGGTATTTTTTATCAACGGAATCACCGAAAGATTCAAAATGTCAGCTCCGTGTGGTGACGTGACCGATTCACCGATGCAAATGCCGATGGAATCATTGAGGGATTCAAAACGGCAGCATCGTACGGTGACGTGCCCTATTTGCCAACAGAGTAGCTGACGGAATAGTCCGTCGGTGAATCCGTCTGCAAAAGTTAATAAATCCCCTCTCACTCGACCCTATCCTCCCCTATTTTTCCTTCTTCTTTCTCATCTCAACTCTCCCCAACTGCAAACAACCAGCGCCCCCCTCCCCCCCCCAAAAAAAATCTCCCTCTTCTCAGCACAACAAGTCATATATCTTGAAGTCTTCTTGTCACAGCATCGGTGTTTTGATTTACCGACGGATTTTTATCAGTTTTTGTAAGTAATTCTATCTTTTTAAATTTTAACATTTAAATATCGTGGTTTTTATTGTTTTTTTAGTATATGTATTTTGTTAGTAGATGTACATGTTTTATTGTTATTTCCCAAACAAACTTGTAGTATATGAATGTATAATTTTATACTTGTTATGGTTTGTTTTAGATTTTGTAAGATTGTATTTGTTTGTAAATTGTTGAAACTTTATTGAATTACCAAATTACATGTGTTGTTTTGAAATAATTAAAAGCTTGTTTAATGGGTCCATTTTAATTTTTATCATCAATGGTATTGCGGAGTTGTAAATTCCATAAATTGATATATATGTATTAATTTGTATGGACGTTGATAATTAATAATGAATATTTAATATTTATGAGAAGTTGTAATTAGTTTGTTGGATAATCTCGAGGTAAACCAATATATGAGAAGTTGTAATTGGTTTGCAAATTTATTTACCTAACATAGTTAATTAATACATGTTGTCATCATAATTTTATAGAGATTCGATAAAAGTCATGGATGATCATTCATGGATGTATCGAGATTCACCCCAAGGATTGCGGAGGATGGATTATTGTAATGGGGTTTAGGGTTTTATTAATTTCCCAACATCTATTCCTAGAAATTTTACTGGAGGCGGTATTAGGTGTGTATGCAGGAAGTGTCAAAATAAAAAGTATCTGCATCCAGATGTTGTAAAGATGCATCTTCCACTACCAGAAATTTGCTAAATAGCAACGGATTTATCGACGGAATATTTCTGTCGGTAATTTGAGGTCGAACTTACCGATGGACAATATTCCGTCCGTAATTCCATTGGTAACTACCGACGGACAATTTCCATCGGTAACTACCAACGGAATTATGGACAGAAATGTTTCCGTCGTATAAAAAAACGGATCGCTGACGTGGAGGTTTTGGCGGGTTATTTTTTCAGACGGAAGCATCGAGGGATTCAAAAAGACAGCCCGTACAGCGACTGCCGTTTATATTGCCGACGGAATCATCGACGGATTTGAAATGGCAGATCCGTGCGGTGACGTGTCGATTGTTCCGTCAGAATCATCGACGGTTTCACCGACGAATATTCCATCGGTGAAACTGTCGGTAAAAGTTAATATATGTCCACTCCACCGACCCTCTCATCCCCTATTTCTCCTTCTTCTTCCTAATCCCAACTCTCCCCATCTGCAAACAACCAGCCTCCCCTCCCCCCTAAACAAAAATCTCCCTCATATCAGCACAACAAGTTATATTTCTTGAAGTTTTGTGGTCACAACATCCGTATTCTAATTTACCAAAGGATTTTATCAATTTTTGTAAGTAATTCTTTCTTTTTAAATTTTAACATTTAATTAAATGTTAATTTTATTGTTTTTTTAGTATATGTATTTTGTTAGGAAATGTACATGTTTTATTGTTATTTCTCAAACAAACTTGTAGTATATGAATGTATAATTCTATTCCTGTTATGGTTTGTTTTAGATTTTGTAAGATTGTATTTGTTTGTAAATTGTTAAAACTTTATGGAACTACCGAAATACATGTGCTGTTTTGAAATAATTAATAGCTTCCTTAATGGGTCCGTTTAAAGTTTTGTCAATGGTATTGCGGAGTGGTAATTAATTTCTGTAAATTTATATATTTTAATTTGTATGGACGTTGATAAATGATAATGAATATTTAATATTTATGAGAAGTTGTGATTGGTTTGTTGGATAATCTCGAGGTAAAGTAATATTTTTGCAAGTTTATTTACCTAACTTAGTTAATTAATACATTGTGTCATCATAATTTTATAGAGGTTCGATATAAATCATCTATGATCGTTCATGGATGTATCGAGATTCATCCCATAGATTGCGGAGGGTGGATTATTATAACGGGGTTCAGGGTTTTATTAATTTCATAACATCTATTACTAGAAATTTTACTGGAGGCGGTATGATTAGTACTTAAAAGTGCATTTTTATCAAGGTTTTATATCATCATTTTGCATTTGAAGTATCAATAACTCCTTAACTAAAACGTGTTTTATAATAACATATCTAATTATATAAGATACCTTTAATTTATGGTAAATGTTCATCTTAAATGCAGGCCTATCACATAAATGAAAGAATTGATTGATGAGTTGAAGTACTGAAATTGAAAGGACAAAAAGATGGCCAAAGAGATGCTGGTGCAGTCCAAACTGGAACACAGTTCGGTAATTGGGTCATATCAGGAGTTGTAGATCTTGGATTTAGGTCCATTTTATATGGATGAAAAGATAAGACATAGGCCTACAACTTTCATATGGATCCCAAGATTTAACAAGGTCGTTTTCAAGTCCAAATTGTAGCAACAAAGAAGAAGTCCGAATCTGTCCTGCAGCCCAGACACTGTTCAGTGTTCAGCCCATATCTCAAGTTCTAGAAGTCCAAATGATCTCAAATTTTTACCCTGGAAAGATGAGACAATTTCCTAGAACTTTCATGTTGAAGTCTGTCCAAATTATGACGTTATCAATGACGTTTTTGGCAGACAAGAAAATAAGAATTGTCACCAAGTCAAGATGTGGCCACCCACTCATCAATTAGTCAACAAATCAATAGTTCCGAATTTTGGCCTATAAAAGAAGGCATTTGCCATGTATTTAGGCATCTTGGTTTTCAGATCAAGATCATGCTTTTGCTCTCTCTTTATATTTTGTAATGCTTAAGTTTTGCTTATATTAATTTCTTACTTATGCTTTTCATTTCATTTCCTTGTTTATTTATGTCTCTTTCTTTCATTATGTTTAACTGAGTTAATTATGTCAAGGTGAAAAGGGTACACTAATGGTGTAAGAATAAGTATAATATAAACTTAACATGGACCTTAATGTTGGATACTAACATGCTTTGTATTTGTTATCTTGTTCACTTTTAATACTTTGCTTGTTAAATAGTTAATCTAGATTTATGTTGTATAAGACTTGATACAACAAATACTTGGCACTTTCATAGCTCATACTGTATGGTATAACCGACACCTGAGCCATGAAAGGAACTTGATTTGTTGTTAACATAAGTTATAATCATGAATGCCTGAAAACATTTACAAGTATTAGCATTATTCGAATAAGATAACTAATGTAATCATGTTAACAATTTATAATCTGATTGGAACCTCCTTTGTTTGTGGTTTCCAATTGAATAATAAGAGTTTATACTATACTTGTTTGAAGTACCATTAGTGGATCCTCTAACCTTGACATCTGTTGTTATCATTGTTTAATCCTTACGTTAATCTTCCATCTCAAAGTTCTCATCAACTTCTTCTTCTTCATCTTTATTATTATCATTATTAATAGTATTATTGGTATTATTATTATTATTACTATTACTATTACTAGTATTACTACTACTACTACTATTATTATTGTTGTTGTTGTTATTATTGTTGTTATATTATTGTTGCTTATAATTTATACAAGTAACCTCCCTGTGGTTCGACCCCGGTCTTGCCGGGTTATTTATTACTTCGACACTCCTGCACTTAGGAAAAGACATCAATCTTTTGGTCGTGTCACGGTATTAGGTGTCCATGCAGGAAGTGTCAAAATAAAAAGTATCTGCATCTAGATGTTGTAATGATGCATCTTCTACACAAAGGGTTTATGGAGAATTACTAGTGTTGGTATGCACATGGAGAAGTATTTGTTAGTGAGAGTGAAAGGAGAATGGAAGAAACGGTGGTTGGGTCTACTTCTAGTGCTAGCAACGTGCATGAAGCAGCAAATGACAACACTAATCCTTACAGAAATATGGTTATGGATGCAATGAGAATGAATCAAGGTAATGTCAGTGAATGTCCAATCGTAGAAGAAGAACCTAATGTAGATGCAGCTAGGTTTTTTGATTTGTTGAAAGATTCTGATGAACCATTATGGGATGGCTGCACGAACCACAGTAAATTATCGGCCGTAGCACAGGTGTTTACCATCAAGTCAGATCACGGGTTGAGTAAGGCCGGGTATGACAAGATTATTGTATGGGCAAGAAGCATTTTACCTGAAGGGAACAGGTTGAAAAAGAACTTCTATGCTGCGAAGTCCATGATGAAACCCCTCGGTTTAGGATACCAGAAAATTGACATGTGCCCTAACTTCTGCATGTTATACTACCTTGAAAATGCTGAGATGACCGAGTGCATGACATGCGGGCATTCCCGTTACAAACCTAGAACTGGCAGGGGAAAGACTCTAGTGGCATATAAAAAACTTAGATACTTCCCGATCACACCTAGACTGCAGAGGTTATTCATGTTACCAAGGACTGCTGAGCACATGACATGGCACCAAGCACACCATACGGTTGATGGAGTGATGGTTCATCCTTCTGAAGGCAAAGCGTGGAAACGCTTTAACAGTGTTCATCCTCACTTTTCAGCTGCATCAAGGAATGTGCGTCTTGGGTTGTGTACAGAAGGATTCAATCCATTCGGGTCATTTGCTACTCCTTATACTTGTTGGCCAGCCATATTGACGGTTTATAACTTGCCATCGGGGATATGCATGAGGTCGGAGTTCATGTTTTTATCTATAGTCATACCAGGTCCGAGCAGCCCGGTCCGGAATTTAAATGTTTGTCTTCGACCGTTGATTGATGAGTTGGCGCAACTGTGGTCCTCCAGAGCTTTGACTTATGATATATCGAGGAAACAAAATTTCTTTATGAGGGCGGCTTTGATGTGGACTATCAATGATTTTTCAGCTTATGGAATGCTTTCTGGTTGGAGCACGCATGGGTAATTAGCATGTCCATACTACATGAAAAATAACAAGGCATTCATGCTAACAAACAAAGATAAAGCTTCTTTTTTTCACTGTCATCGTCGTTTCTTGCCACATAATCACAGGTACAGAAAGAACAGAAAAGATTTCTTTGTTGACAGAGTTGAAAAGGATGTTGCACCCCCACGTCTTTCTGGTGAAGAATTGCATGATGTTGTATCAGAGTACGGTGACATTGTCTTTGGTCTCCAATCAGGTAAGCAGAAGTTCCCTGGTTTTGGTTTGACCCATAATTGGATAAAGCGAAATATCTTTTGGGAGCTTTCTTATTGGAAGACCAATCTTCTCTGTCATAACCGTGATGTCATGCACATTGAAAAGAACGTATTTGAGAACAATTTCAACACCGTCATGGATCTGAAGGGGAAGACAAAGGACAACATCAAGGCTAGATTGGATGCAGCTTTGTTCTGTAACCATCAAAATATGGAGTTGGTTTGTGATGAGTCACAGGTCGCAAAACCAAGAGCAAGCTTCGTGTTAGAGAAAAACGCACAACTACTAGTCTACAAATAGTTTAAGGGATCGACTAGTAGTGAGTTAGAAGTTGACTACTATAGTAGATTAAAAGAGGTCGTCGAACTTCAATATTATAGCGAGCAGAATAGAGTGTTTTTATTCAAATGCTATTGGTATGACACGACTGACAGAGGAGTCAGAGTTGATCCGCACTATGGTTTGGTCAAAATCAACTCAAAAGCTAGACTCCGCAACGTAAACAATGTCTTTGTTTTCGCAAAGCAATATCAATAAGTTTATTACACATACACCTCTTCTTTTAGAAAGGATCGATCAAGAGTGGATTGGTTGTCCGTTTTAAAAACGAAACCCAGGGGTCGTGTCGAGCTTGTTCAGGATGAGAACGAAGACACAAGTGTGCGAGATGAAGTCTTTCAAGTTACTGAGTTGGTTGAACCATATTGAGTTGCTCCTTCAATTGACTTGGAAGAAAATTCAAGTTTTCGTGTTTTCGATGATAGTCTTGTTAATGTTGACGCAGAGGAGTTGAATGTTGTTTTGAGCTCTAGTGGACAAGCAAATATCGATGAGGATGATGATATCCATATTGAAGATTGTGATGAAGGTGATGACTATTCAATTGACAACGAAGAGGAAGAAAATTCGGACTAACTATCAGAATGAAGCCCTGTGTAAAATTTGTTTTTCATGTAATATATATTATGGATAATATATTTTGTAATATGAAATATTTATTTTATAAGTTTATGTATTGTTTAAGCACTGTTGTTATTGTTTTTGCGATGGACAGTTTAGCAAACAAAATAATTACTTGAAATGCCAATATCACCGATGTCCTTACCGACGGACGAACATCCGTCGACATTTTACAGAGAGTTGCAAAATAATTACTTGAAATGCCACTATCACCGACGTCCATACCAACGGCCTAAGGTCCGTCAGCATTTCACAGAAAGTTGGAAAATAATTACTTGAAATGCCACTATCCACCGACATTCACTTTTTTTATTTTCAGGAGACCTATAATAGCTGGTTGAGGAAGAGATATGGGGACGATCCTTTGACCCATTCGGAATTCGATCCGGATTGTGGATGGAGGTTGGATCGTCTGGTGGACCCGAAAAAAATCAGGTTTACGGGCTCTCCAACACTATGGTCAAGAACTTGTGGGCGACTCGTAGTGTTTCAACCATTGGGAGCTCCCAATCAGTATCGAGCACCCAATCTAAGGCGTTCGTGGCCTTGTAGCAACACACGGCTCAGCTCATCGAAAAATACAACCACCTATCAGTGGCGGATGCACAACTCAAAACGGAGCATGCACAACAAAAAGCGAAGGATGGACAACGGTATGTACAACAAAAAGTGGATCATGAACAGCTTCGCAAATTTGTCATAAATATAGAATCACAGAGTGGTGATACATGTGCGCCTCCTTTTTTTTTTGCCGTATAACAACGACCCTCCTCCTCTTCCTCCAGCTCCACCATTATGTTAATTTGTAATGAATATTATTTAACTTTAATAGTTAATTTAATATTTTTTTAAAACACATTCAGTTTGTAATGAATATTATTTAACTTTATTTTTTTTGTTTTTTATGTTTAATAAAAATTTTATTTGCATAATTAGTTTTTATTACCATTAATTTATATAATTTTATATTATGTATTCTAAATAATTTTTTTAAAACATATTTAAAAATAATCGCATAGGGTTTTACCGACGGAATATATCCATCGGCATTTGACAGTAGCTGCCATAGTCACCGATGAATTTACAGACGGATATATTCGGTCGGTATTATACACTCACAGACAAATTTACCGACGGACTTAATCCATCGGTATTTGACAGTACCTGCCACAATGACCAACGAATGTACAAACGGATATCTTCGGTCGGTATCCCAAACACTCACCGACAAATTTACCGACAGTATTAATCCGTCGACTATCACCGACGGGATAAATCCGTCGGTATATTTCAAGCGGGAAACTTTTTTTTGGCGCACAATTTCCATTTGTAAAACCATCGGTAAATATTGTTTTTATTTTTTTGACAGATATAGCGACGGACTCTAGTATTACCGACGAAAGGAAAGCCGACGGACGTATTCTGTCGGTGAGGATGTCGGGAATAAAATTACCGATGAAATCTTAATCACATACCGACAGAAATTTTTTATCGATAAAACTGTGAAATCTTGTAGTGTTTGAATAAAGGGAGAGAGAGAGAGAGAGAGAGAGTACAAACTCAAAGCTGTTGATGGTAATGGTAATGCAGGAGGCTTATGATGTTGATGAAAATAACCAGACCCGACCTGCATTCCCATTTGTGTTCACTAGTAATTGATTAGATTAGATGGATTCTCTCGATTCACCGAAATTGTAGCGCACTTAAATTAATAATCTTTTGTATAGAAGAGCATAATTTTATGTTTTTTAAGTAACCGATTGCTGACCGTCGTCATGGTGGGCTTGGGGTCATCCAGAGGGCACAAACAACCTCCCCCCTCTTCTTGTTTTCAACCATTTCCTCAGAACAACCCGTCGTCGTGAATAGTTGAGGAATTTATTTTTTTTCATCGGATGGCTGAATTGTATTTAAACATTTGGTACGATGTGATGCCAAGATAGATACTAATGTTAGATACAAAATTGATTAAATTAAAAGATTTAATACTAGATTGTTGATGAGATAATAAGTTAGGGTCTAGATTCGGTTTTTCTTATTGTTAAATTATCAAAATCTTGTAGTAATTTAAAGCAGGTTCTTACCTTCTTCTTTTTTCTGAAAATTTCATTATATTATATTTGCCAAACACACTTAGAGGAAAAAAAAATATTTTTTTTAATAAAATTATGCACAACCAAACACAGCCTTAGACATTATAAGCCCATTCCATTCCAACTACATGGGTTAGTTTTCTATCTAATCCAAGGTTAGTATTTCATAGCTCATAACAAAAGGAGTCATGACATCATCTAAAGAGAACAACCTATTTTTTAAAATATCATTTTAAAAGCTTGACCCATGAGATAACTAAATACCATCTTCTCTTTCTGATAGTCTATTTGAAATTATAATAACGATTATAGTTTAAAATGTTTTTCGTTTAGAAATACATCAAGATAGTATTTTTTTTTTTTTTTTTATATCAGCGTATCAAAACAATTCAAAAATATTAAAAAAATATTAATTTTAAATAAAAAAAATTAAAATTTTTAGAAACATGGGTTAGACAACATTTCCAAACATGCGTGTATAACCTCTATCCAAAAATCATATCCACGTGAAGGATTTAAATGGTAAGGAATTATATTCATGTAAAAGGCTAGCTTGCAAGCATGTTTTTGCACTACCTAAGATAGGTACAGACAATGGCGGAGCCATGCTGATGGCTTAGGTAGACTTGTAGCCCAAGTCAAGATTTTTTCAATATTTTTTTTATACTAAGAACTTATTTGTTTAGTGAAAAATGATTTTTTGAAAATTATTTTCTAAATTTTTTTATATTTGTTTGTTATTAGAAAAATTGGTCAATGAAAAACACTTTCCAATCAAAGAAAAATTTGACTTGGTTTTCAAGAAAGTGTTTTCCTTTTATTTTGAGGGAAAAACACTTTACAAAAATTATGAAAAAATTAAAAATATCATATTATTTGCTAATATATTTTGTTTTGAATTTTTATTTTTCAATTTCACTTCTTAGAATTTGATTTAATTTGATTTTTATATTAACTATGGTCCTTATTTTTATGATTGTTATTTGTTTTTCTCTTATTATTTTTTTAATTGAAATTTTTTATCTATCAAATTTGATCCTCATTCTTTTGATTTTTATTTATTTTATTTGAAATAATTTATGAAATTGTAATTATTATTATTTTAATTTCATCATCTTTTAATTTTTTTTTATCTAATAGATTTGATTTCTATTATTTTGATTATTATTTATTTTATTTAAGATAATTTATGAAATTAGATTTTTTTTTAATTTCATTCTCATTCAACTTTTTAATTTGTAAGATTTGTTCCTTATTATTTTAATAAACTTAAAAACAAAAAATTAATAAGTTATTTTCCAATTCATTTCGTACTGAGAAGTGTTTTTCAACTTATTTCCATGACGCTACCAAATATCGAAAAATAATTCACTTTTCAGAAATCCACTTTCCAAAATGAAACTACTTTCCAATGAACAAACGAGACCTAATATTAAATCAGTCCAAATTACATTTAACTAAATTAGCTAAAAATATATATTTTTTATCCATCAAATCACCCATCCTTATTTTAATTACAATCTAAATTATTTTTTTAGTTAAGAGAGTCAAAGTCAAAAATCGTATCCCTCCCTCACCGTAAAGTACTTCTTGTTTCCATACATATTCAACTCATAAAATTTACCAAAAGCAACACACCTTTTCTTTTTTTATTTATTGTTTGGTATTATCCATCACCCAAATTTAACTTAATTTTAACACAACTATTAAAGCATTTGCTTAAAACTTTAAAAGATGTTGAATTGATCTTCTTCTTATATATACAATCTGTTTATACACAATATAAAATTAACGTACCATGTATAAATGCTTCATATGAGATTGATATTTCATATAATTTATTTGAATTAAGATTTTATTGTTAAATTTATAAATTGATGTAGACGAGCTAATAAATGATTTTGATAAAAAAATTTACATATTTGTTTAGTAGTCTAGGGCAAAAAAAATTATTGGCTTTGCCTTAGTCCATGAACACATCACCACGAGGAAACACTATAAAACTTCATGCGTTTATTATTCCAGGGGATTAAGCTTCATGAAACCAAACAAAACAAAAAGAAAGTTGCAATGTTCTGAACTAAAACCCATGGGTAATATACTAGCATATTTCTCTATTATGTAAAGGGAGAAACTCATTCCAAAACAAATTCATGCTTCTATAAAAGAACCTTTGCTTTTCTTGCAAGCACAACTAATGGCCAGACTACAATGTAACAGGCCTTCTAACTAAGAAAAACAAAACGGGATATGGTGGGCATGAAAGAGCAGTGAGAGAGAAACCCATACCTGTTACAACCGTGAAGTCCTAGACTTATTATTTATGAACGTTTGCCATGCCCCGAATATTCCATAGTGCTTGGGTAGATGCTACGCCATTGTTAGGGATGCTAGAAACTTGAAAAACTGATGTTGGAAACCAAAACAGAATAACCAGGTTGTTATAAATTTCGTTTCAACTTCTTTTTTGCCCCAGCTGAAGCTGCCTTTTTAGATGGAGCTATTGAATACTTGATGAGGTTAACTGATTTTGGAAGTTAAGGTTCAAAGTCTATATCTCTGGTTGGAGGATTTTGAACAATTAGGGTGTGGTGGTGGAGTCTAGCGTATAAAAGCTTTTTAACGGTAACAGAAAAAATTTAGACCAAGTGCAGGTTGTAGCTTGCGTGTGTTTATTTGGAGATGATGGTGTTGTCTGTTGTGACTTGTGAGATCTGATCAGATTGGCTGATGTTTTATGGCTGAGTGTTTGCAAACACACTGTGTGGATGCTGGTGTGGTGTTAAGTGCTAGTGTAGCTTTCGATTTGAAAAGGGGAGGTTGTTTGATTGCTTTGTGTTTTTTTGAACCATGGGAGGAAGAGTGGTGGTTTTGTGTTGTTTTTTAAGGCTGGTATTTGGTTGCTGAAAATGGAGGAGGAGGAGGAATGACGGTGTTGTTTGAAATAGGGGAGAACAATGGTGTTGTTTTTTTGGTTTTTACTACTGGAACCCGAGATCCCATTGAACTAAACGGGGCTCCTATAAATAGGAGATGAGGAAAATATATATGATCCTTCCTGCTCCTAAATTCCTAATCCTTTTGATCCTCTTGGATTGATCCCAGTCATTAATGCCAACCCTACAACCTTGTACTTTCAAACTAGGCTGTAAAGATTGGTCGAGTAAGTGGTTATGAACCGGTGTTGTAGCGGCTACAGAGAGAATCACTCAACGGGAATCATACTGGGAGGGAATACGATATTAGAGCTACCAAAGGAGCTTTTTTTTTTTTCTCTTACTTAGAGGCGTGAGAGAGCATTAAATGCTCTGTAAAAAAGAAACTCCGGTAAGAAAATGAACAGTAGTGTCGAAACAGCATTGTTTTGTTCATTTTACAAAAGGATCTCTAAGCTTCTAACTTCGTTGAATTCAGGCAATTTAAGTTCATTTCTTAAGATTTCTATCGATTAAGTTCCTAGTTATATCAATTTGAACCCTCAATTTTCAGCGCCTCAATTAACTTTTAAACTTCCAATTTCTTCATATTTACCCCTGATTTTAATCAAGTCTCTTTCATCTTAATACTTGGTTTTAGGATTCTTCAATTTACCCCTCAATTTGTGACCTAGCTTGTTTCATATCTTCGTCTGCATTCCAGTGTCCAAGCAACACAATTTTTGTGGTCGTGCTTGATGGCTGGTAACATGGTGGGTAAAAGAAACTGACGCCATGCAAATTAGCAGTTGCAAGACAACACTCACATCCAACATTTGCATTAAATTTCATTTACATGCCCCAAAGATAGAGGCAAACATTAATGGAAAAGCCAAGGATGTAATAAATACATCTAGCTGGATGTGCATATTCAGTGGATGTAGCCCTGAGTTCTACATGCTATTTAACAATAATCTGAATGGGACTCATAGAAATCACTCGGGCAAGGAGACATGACTTCTTGTTCTAGTAACTGCAATGCTTGGTTCATTGTTGGACGATCATCCGGGTTTGCATCCGTGCACCTTGTTGCTATCTCAAGAATTACCTCCAGAGTTTCCATATCTGTATCTTTGCACCTTGTATCTACTACATCTTCCAACCTGTTCTCTCTCAATAGGGTGTTCATCTGTTTGAGTTTAAATTATCAGCACAAGTTAGACTTGAACAATTCTGCTCTTTTCAGGCCAATATCAAAGCTGAGATGAGAGAACACAGGGGAGAAAGAGTTTATGAAAGCTTACCCAACCAACAACATTTAAGCCTCTCTTTACAAAAGCTGGATCAGTTGGTCTTTTTCCAGTTACAAGCTCCAGCAAGAGAACTCCAAAGCTATAGACATCTGATTTCTCGGTGGCTATCCCACTCTGCAGATACTCTATTCAGAGCAGTCAATTTTAACAATCAATCAGTGACACTGCACCTTAGGATTATGGCATATGAAAGATTCTGGTCATTATGAGGATTGCAAAATTTTCCCACTGTGACAGTAACAGAGTAGTGGATTGTTCTTGAAGATATAGATTTCTAAGTAATGGCAGTAACAGGAGTTATGGATTGTTCTTGAAGATATAGAATTCTAAGTAATGCCTAAAGGTCTATATAAGCAGTATAATGGAAAGTGAGGAGTGGCCTCAGACATAAATTTGAACTGTGAGAAGGAATTGCTAGATTTATGGGATTCACTTAACTAAAAATTCCTGTTTCTGTTACTCTTCAGTTGCAGTCTATTATTTTACTCACCCTACAATTGGGCCACGACCATTACACTCTATTTATTATTTATAACACAGAGACACTTACAAGCATTTATTTCCTATGAGTAATTCTCTAAATTTTAGGATCATCTACCTCTCTGCCCTATGCTTGATGGTAATAACAAATAGTAGATTAAATTAGTTTTACTAAATATTCAAGATTAGCCTATACTAACTGTCATTTAACTACCGCTTTAGGTAACTAACCATGACAGCATTATACGAAAAGGTGGCATCCAAGAGTCCTTTCAAATCATTCACTAAGGTTCCATACCAATCCAGACTGCTCCCCCATAAGAATCCATCAGCAGTCAACGCAGAGCAGATATTAAGCATTTTGACCACAAAAAATTGAGGCAACTAATTTACACTTTACTTTTTCAATCAGCATTGGTGCCTTCTTGTTACTATATTATCTTTTCGATTTTCTTTTCCCTAAACTAAAAACTGAAGAAAATCATTAGCTACTGAGTTACTAGGACCAACCATGAAATTCAGCAAAAAAACTGAATAAAATCATTTGCCACTGAGTGCTATCAATAGGTGGGGGGTTTTCTCGAAGAGAACTAGCACCTTCCATTAATGCGATTCACTCTCTTCCCTGACTTTTACTTAGTTTTGTGTCTTCCACAAATCAATCAAACAAACATTGCACCATTTTCAATCATTAAAATGACAGGAAACTCTTTTTTTAAAAAATAAAAACTTGCAGATGGACAAGACACTAGATTTAAGGATTTCAACCCCTGAACAAATTTTCAATCAGAAGCATGAAATGACAGCATGAGTACCCTACAGCAGTTAATTGAATGTGGCCATACATGACAACCAGAGTTTATTCTCCAATAAGAACAGCTTGAGCAGCTCCATGGTCACTAAGTTAAGAATTCAATGTGAAGTTGTCAGCTCAGAAAGCTTTGGAATCACAGCAACCATGCATTTTCATGTTGCTCTACATTTAAGTTTGCTTTGCATAACCATATATTTCTTGAATTATGAACTAAAGCTTCTGTCTAAAGCACCTCACAATTTATGATTTACATGTTTACCAACACACAATGAAGCACATGCTACAAGAACCAGGCTACATATTCATTTCAGTGAAACAGTCCTCAAGGAGATCGCAATACTTGACTCACAACAAATAAATATCAAACATGAAACACGGCTAAATTAATATGGTCAGGTCAATCTTATGGTTATTTTCCTTTGCCTCCATCCAGCTTTGACACTTGGTTTACACAAATGAACATTATAAGCTTTACAAGATAAAAGCGAGCTTAGTTACAAGATAAAAGTACAATTAAGTGATGAGGTCAATGCAATGCAAAGAAATGAAGAGTAGCCATGGTCCCATGGAAAACTGGTAAAAATGTCAGCGTCAATTATGGACCACACCAATTTACTAGATCATGTTGATGTTCACAATTTTGAAGGCCTTTCTAAATTCCAGACGTTGAATAGAATTCAATCACAATTCCATCGTAAGGAAATATAATCCCTACTGCCACCACTGTCAATATGAAAATTCTCAATCTAGTGCATCTAACCTCAATATCCACATTTTATATGTATATGAAAATAAAATAAATAAATGAGAATTACAGATAAATTTAACTACTAAATAATAAATATAGTTTATAAAGCTATTAAAAAACTTGATCAGCAAAACAAACCTAAGTAATCGAATATTAATCTTGCAGGACTAGCTTCATCCTGAATCATAATGAATCCCTATTATATTAAGGAATCAAGAACATATGCATAAAGTCCCAGTTAATTTGATCTCCTAATCTCCTAAAAATAACGTTTTCAAGATAGTTTATCAAGGAACACAGAAGTAACAGTCATGTTGAACAGGGAGCATTAATGTCAGCAGGACAAGTTTTCACACATTGCAGGAAAACCTCACATCACATGGCAAACTTAAAGAAATGTATCATGAACAACTAACCACAAATCAGACATAGCTCAGATCAACAGGAAAGTACTCTCCAGATAAACAATTCAGAGATGTTTTAAGAAGGATGATGAAAAGAACACGCACCTGGTGCCAAATAACCAAAAGTGCCAGCCACTACAGTCGTGACATGGGCATCCTCATCTACCAAAAGTTTTGCTAGACCAAAATCAGATACATGGGGCTCCAAATTTTCATCAAGGAGAATATTGCTGGATTTTATGTCACGATGAACTATCTTCGGACAACAGTCATGGTGCAAGTATGCAAGCCCCCGAGCAGAACCTAGTGCTATTCTTAAACGAGCACTCCAGTTTAACAGTCGTTCTTCTTGGCCATGTTCTGAAAAAGTAGTGATAAGACCAAAGAAGAAAGAAAAATAAAACGCATCAGCGCTTGCTAAATTTTTTGGATAGGGACGTGCATGTCCATCACCATATATTTGAGCATACATTCCAACAGCAAACAACACACATGTTCTGGTATTAAAAGTAGAAATTACCTAATAGGCTAGATTCACGAAACAAGTCTCTCATAGAAATTGTGCAATACAAATTGTACACCACATTTGGTCATAAATGCCTAACACAAAAGTAAAACCTAGATCTGTTGGTGCAGTTGTCCAAATGACAAAATTCAGTTTATTTTGGGAATATGAATTAAACATTAAACAAGAAAGCACTAAAGCACCATCATCATTGATAAGAAGCCACTTGGCAATTCTAAAAAGTTCCTTCAGATTTCTTTTCATTTTTCTCAGTGACTTCCTAGTCTCTATATTAGGCAATAGTGTTTATTTCAAGGCCTAAAAGCATTGTGAATCATGTTTGCTGCTTCTAATCTACTATTTAACATATGCCTACAATATTATAGTTAAGTGAGAAAGATTAAGCACTGATGCCATGTTTTCTACTATCATACTAAGTTGTCAATGCCTAACTATTTCTCTTGTTCTTAATATATATATATATATATATATAGAAAGAAAGAATGAAAGAGAAAAAACTATTACACAATTGTTGTTGACTATAACTCTGTCCCTAATCGCTATAAACACTATATAGATGTTTTATAGATGTGTGGGTGTGTGACTGTGTCTTATAAACCACAATATTGAACACCACATAGCGAAAGTATACCATGCAAAAAGTCATCTAAACTGCCCATGGCCAGGTAATCATAGATAAGAAGCTTTGACATTGGAAGCCTGCAGTAGCCTCTCAGGTTTACCAAATTTATGTGGTTGATGCTCCCCAAAATCTCCAATTCCCTCTCAAAAACTTGATCAGATCCTTCCCGACTGCGATCAATTCTTTTAACAGCAAATGTGCCACAATCATTCATGACCATACGGAAGACAGTACCAAAGCCTCCTGAACCTACAACATCCTCTTCATCAAGAGACTCCAGCTTTTCAATGATCTCACAGGAAGGATATGGCAGGTCACCATGAAAAGTAATGAGCTTTGCACCTGACAAAAATTTATGAGGTTTGTAACTTGAAATGAAGGACAGAAGAAAATGATAAAATTTAGAGCCTTTGAGCTTACTTGCTTCTTGATCAACTTGCTTTTTAACTTCTGTGTATTTCTTGGCAGCTCTTTCCTTCTTTGATACCAAGTAAATCCAAAGGAATATAAGGAGCACAAGGAGTGTAATGGCCATAGTTGACATTACACCAATTAGCAACCCTTTGATGTAATGAGAGGATCGTTTTGGAGGAACTGAAAAAATACCAATGTTCAGATCAAAATAGAAATAGTCCCAATATTATTATTACATGTACATTCAAAAAGTTTCAGAAAATTTCGAATGAAACTTGCCTGCTGCTTCATCACTTGCTGCATGAGGTAAAACTGCAGGGAATCCCAAAGAGGTTCGACATGGCTTGTGCACTTGTCTACCACAAAGATCCGAGTTGCCAATAAACCTAACCATGAATGAGCAGTAGGCAGACTAAGAAACGGAGAGGATGATCCCCAAAAAAGAGTTAAGAAGCTTTTCAAGAGGCATCCTGATGTTATATAACTAATAGAGACGCTGATATTACATACTTTGTACACAGTTTAATGTTCCAATTCTGAAGAATATGAATATTCATCTCATTTATCCCTCCCAATAAATTAATATGGTAGACCCAGACGGTCACCAACATCCTTCTATTTTCCACCAAACTTGGATGTCAGACGTCAGAGGTTAAATGTAAGGAGTGATTTTAAACATCAAGTAAACACATCCAAATGACTCACACGGTTAACAGGAACTTCCACACTTGCCTTCACATAGACAGAAAAGTGGGAATGCCGGCCCTTAAAATTTTAGAAATCAAGTGGTTCAATACTGTTTCACATTCGACTAAAATTTATACTTTAGATAAAAACATATGAAAACACTAGACATCAATTAGACACAACAAACATTCTCTTTTGTCACAATTGAGTGTTGTTACCAAACTCTTTTTTTTTTCTTTTGAAACATCTTTCCTGCCACAACCTCAATAAAAGCTAAAAGCATTATGGATAAAGATAAGAGCACTCACGAATTGTTCCCAAAAGTAGAAAGAGATCCAAAATCAGGGATTTCACCTGAGAAAGAGTTGGTAGACAAGTTCCTGAAAAGATAAGACAGAGAATAAATAAATTAGTACAATATCTAGTTTCAATTCAAGGGCATCGAATACAGACTTTGAAATTCTAGAATTCAATTCCCAAAATTCTATTTGAACTTACAGGTGGCGCAAGCGTGTAAGGCGGCCAATAGATGAAGGTATGGCACCCTTTAGCAAATTGCTTGATAAATCCCTAAATTCAACAAACAAAATTCAAATCAACTCGACTGTGACAATAAGAACCACAAAGGAGAAAGAGGATCAGTGATCTTACAGGATATTGAGGTGGGAAAGGTTTCCAATATCTGCTGGTATTCCTCCTTGGAGATAATTAGCCATCAAGTAACTATAGACATGATCAATAATAATTGCAATTGCAAATGAGGTTAAAGTTAATAAACATTCTCCTATGAGAGTGAAAAAAATGAAAAGAAAATGAAAGACATTACAGGAGGAAAGAGGAAACCCCAATCTCATAATCATACTTACATGGCCCTCAGCTCAGTACAATTACTAATTTCATAAGGAATAATTCCATGTAAGCTGTTCTGGTGAAGCGCCCTGTATCACCAAAAGAAATTAATGGGAAAAATTGGAAATTTGGCATGAAATGCTTTAACCCATTTCCTGTTTTGCTTTTGAGTTAAAAAATAAATGAAGAAGAAGAAGAGATGGGCATTTAACTCACAATCTTTGTAATCTACTGAGTTTACCAATGCTGGGAGATATAATCCCTCCCAATTCCATGTAAGGCAAGTTTCTGAAGCGTACAAAAGTAAAGAAAAATTAAAAGTTTGTGGATGTAAAATTGGATATATGAAGCAGGGCAGTGGGGCATACATTGAGGTGACCCTTTGGTCTTGGGGATGACAAGAAATACCAGTCCATTTGCAGGGAGATTCATCAGTAGCTTGCCAATTGGTAAGGATGTTCCTACTATCATTCCATGTACTCATGATCTCTAACAATGTCAGTCCTTGAAAAAGGAAAATCAAGACTAAATCAGCATAGCAGAAAGATCTAGACATTCATCTGACCAAAAAAATAGAAAACTCAAAAGTGGTGCTCAAAATAGTGCAGGAATGAAAATAGGTTTTTCTGGGGACAGCAATGGTGGTGTTCTTACCATCTTCAGAGAGAGCAAGGGAGCAAGTACTCAAAAGGGTCGCAGAACAAAACACTGAAAAGATCCAAAGAAGCAAAACCATTTTCATATTCCCTTCAAAACCAAAGGGTTTCTTCTACTTTCTAGCCTTGAAGCAAAGCAAGAGTGCTGGAGAGACCTGAGAAAGTGGTGAAACAACAGAAACTCTGATAATGTGTACCAAGTAAGAAAAAAAGAAGGGGAAAGAAGAACTTTTTTGAATGTGGAAAAGATAAAGAAACTGTGAGAAACAGATGCGGGTAAGCTAAAGCCAGAGTGCTACTTACTTGAGATCTGAAATTACAGAGATCAAACTAGTGGAGATAAGTAATCATTTTAAAACTAGCGAGAAAAAGGGGTTTTAGGCCCTCTCTCTCCCTCCAATTCTCTGGTATGTATATTTTATGAGCAGAGTGAAAGACAGACTTTTCGAAAGTGGGTAGGGTATAGAAAGTTGTGCGCCAAAAAGTAGCAGTAGTAGCCGTTTGTCCAAACAAATTCAAACATAACATGATAGCAGCAGAGGAGTATCCCAACCATACTCTCACGGCTAACGTCAAACCTCTAAACTCGCTACATATTACCACCACATGTATGGATCCCGACATTACTCTTTTTGTACTTTTAATAAAATTAAAGGGAAAATTATAACATCTCTTAATTCTTTTTACTTTATTTTTATTCTTTTAAAAATTCCAGTTTATAACTTTATATGCAAAAATCAAAATAGATTGTTTTATCATTATATTCTAATTAATAATTAAAAAAAACTTTTAAAGTATTAGAATTATAAATTACCAGACCTAATTATTGAAATCCTTTTACCTTGGGCGCTACTATTTTTTTTAACAATATCTACCATTGAGACAGTGATTATTGTTTAAAATATTTTTTTATTTATAAATACATTAAAATAATATTTTTATTTATTTTTATTATCAATACATAAAAATAATTAAAAAAACTAAAAATTAATTTAAAATAAAAAAATTAATTTTTTTTTATAAAACACGTGTAAACAAACGCACTCAAATTTATTTCTCTAATTCACATGATAAGCTTGGAAAAAGAAATGGTTGGATTCAAATTTTAAGGCCGAAAAGCACATAGAGAAGGTTCATGTATTACCAACATCAACAACATGAAAGCCATTGTCGTAGCTATTTGGGCCGTCTGGGAACGTGACTGTAGCTGTGTTCTTAAAAAATTTAAATTTTTTATTTTTATTAAAATTTAATATGATTTGTATATTTTGAATCGTTTTGATGTGCTGATGTCAAAAATAATTTTTAAAAAATAAAAAAACATCATTAGCATATATTTTGATACAAAAAATTATTTGAAAAATACCCACAACCACACTGTCAAACGCTCAAAATCACCGTAATTATCAAGGAGTTGTTTTTCCGGTTTCAAATGACAAAAGTCCTTTTTGGCTCTCCATATCAAGACAATTAAAATTTAATATATATTTCAAAAAAAAAAAGATTTTTTTCCATGTTACTTGTTAACAGCTAGAATGTAAGTGATTTCTCAACTAAACTATTTTGAAGTTTATTGTTCATTATTTCTTAATAATACAAAAAAATTATATCCTTTTTCATTATACTTCTCCCCCTAGTTTTCATTTTATATATATATATATATTCTTAAGAATCCTTGACTGTAAAATAAATAATAATAATAATAAGTTACATTCATTCAAGTGATATATTTATTTATATTCAAACATTCTATTCAAATTATAGAAAACAATTTCCATTTCCACGGTGCAATTTAAATTTTATAATTGATTTTTAGCATATTTTAAATATTGAAAATTATTTTCCAAATCAATGTCCATGACATAACCAATCATAGCAAGAGAATTTGTTTTTAAATGAATAAATTCTAAGTAATTTGTTTTTAAATGAATAAATTCTAAGTAAGGCTGATAAGAGGGTTGGTAACTCAAGAATTATATTATCTGTAAATTAATAACCAATAATTATTATTTTTCAACCTATTTTCTGCTATAAAATCAAATTATCATTGTGACTCTTTGAGTGTGGTTGTGGTTGTTTTTCAAAAAAAAATTTATACTGAAATATATTAAAATGATATTTTTTTATTTTTAAAAAATTATTTTTAAAATCAACACATTAAACAAGTCAAAACATATAAAAATAATTTTAATAAAAAATTTAAATTTTTTTAAAACACAGATACATCCACATTTCAAACGCTAACTTTCTCTCGTAATATTACCAAATGTAGAAAAGAATTCGTTTTTCGTGGAGTCCTGAGCACGTTACTTCATTCTTAAAAAAATAAATAAATAAATAAATTTTCGACCACCAAACTACTAGAAAAGGGGGGAGAGAGAGAGAGAGAGAGAGAGAGAGAGTAGAGAAGCACGTAAATTCTGAGCATGTTAAGCATGAGGTAGAGAGTATGCATACTGAACGTGCACATGCGAGTGGACTTGGAAACCGGTCTGTTACTGATGCTGCTTTGAAAGATGTCTGATTCGCTCAGAGATTTAGAGATATACTTGTGTCCTTCCGTCCATATTCAAATCTCTTGTAAATTATTTTCCAGTACTTAGATTTTCAAATTTCATGTTTTAAGAATCTGTAACTTGTATTTATTCGACACCTGATAACCATTGTAACTTATTTATTCTTTCTTTGTTTTTTTTTCCTATAAGAAAATAGAGGGAAAGTGATTATATATTTCCAAACATATTTCTTTTTGAATAAAAATAACACCATTTTGTTTTTGAGGATTGAGATTATTATTAATTTTCTTTTTTTTTTTTTTGAAGAAATCAGATCAAATTCATCATCTTTTAAGATGGGAGCTAGTTTCAACTTTTGGATGGTTAAATTTAAAATATATATATATATTAAGAAAAAAAAATATGAAAATAGAATTTGAACTGAAAATACATTCATTTATAAAAAATAATAAAAGAAGAAGTTTAATTCAAGAAACGAGAAACATGGTAATTGGGTACTTTCAAAACAAAGGAAATGCCAAACTATCTGCCGGTCAACTGATGACCGACCGAAAAGATCAATGCTGGTCTTGTAAAGCAAAAAATAAAAATAAAATAAAAACTATCACCGCCAATATCAATTGTGAGCCGGTTAGCCGGTTAACCAATAAACCGGATCATTCCATGCAAAAGCTTAGATAAGAGAATACGTTCTCGCATCGCCTTTTTATGCAGAAAGCTTGACCGGCGAGAAAAAGTGTACTTCAGAGTTTAAACGTCGTAGTTTTAGGAAAATGCACACACCTTGGGATAGATATAAAGGGGTTGTCGGATGTACGATAGAGATTGTTTTTTAAAGTGTTTTTTACTTGAAAATATATTAAAATAATATTTTTTATTTTTAAAAATTATTTTTAACATTAATACATTAAAATAATATGAAAACACCAAAACTTATTAACTTAAAACAAAGAAAACATAAAATAAAAAATAAATTTTTTTTAAAGTTACTTTTAATTACAAAAATAAACATACTCAAATTCATTCATTATAGAGACGGTATAATTAATGTTTCCTAATGAGTTGCTGTGATCAGTAAGAACAACCGAATAGAATACAATTTTCTCCACCAAAACTATTTATTAAATCAATGCACGTAGTAAAATTGTGTTCTTCGACTTCATTATTTGTGATAATGTTATTAGGAATTAGTTAATCAACTAATATTAATTCAGCAATTGCATGATGCTTGCTTGCAATAATACCAATCAGGTTGGTCCATGCTCCAAGATGGGTTTAATAGTATATTTTACCCATAAACTATTAGGATTGTTCTAAAACAAGACTTAAATTATCGATTTGTTCTATCATATCCTCATATTATTTTTATTAAACAAATTAAGGCATTCAGTCCAATTTGATCCAGCTTTAACCGTTAGTCTAAGTGTACACGACGTCGTCGTTGTAAAACAATTCTTAATTCTTTTACTAATAAAAAAAAATCAAATTGCTTGAAAACAACATTGTTCATAACAAGGGTAAGTAAGAGATGTTAGTCTTGTCCATCAAATTTGACGACACATATTCTTAATCAAAATCAAAAACAGTAATTGAGGTCTTATATTACTACAATCTCAATAAATTAAGGGTAAAAGATGTCGTTAAATCCTCTACAATGTAATGTTCATCCTGAACATGTTTTTAGAAATCATGATAACAGTTTTAATTTAAAGTTTTTTTTTTAGAAATGCATTAAAATAATCTAAAAGTTATTTTTAAAAAATTATTTTTGATATCAGCACATCAAAACAATTTAAAAACATAAAAATAATAATTTTAAATATAAAAAAATTTAATTTAAAAAAAAAACACGGTTTGAAAACACATTCCCAAACTGGATTAAGCAGGAGAAAAGCTCACTAACAATGATTATCATGGTGAAGCATACATGCTCGGCCTTCATTAAAAGGGAGCCGTTTGGGTCAAAAGTGTAAAGATGATTTATTCATAGACTCTGTTGAAAGCCAATGGCCAAATGATTACTTGCTATGTTTCGAACATGATGACAATCTTTATTCGATGCAAGTTTGCACTTCAAGCAACCAAGCTGGTGGTTGCTTTCAATGGTGCGGTCTGTGGCTTCAAATATATGATGAACGGTGCAAGGAACAATTCAAAGATGTGACATAGCAAATACTCCATGAGATATGCCTCCACATAGACAGTAATATTTTTATAGTATGAATGATAAGTGAATTTTCTCATATTATTACCACCTTTGTTTCATATTGTTTGATAAATATATCTAATTAATGTACATGCTTGTGCGTGCGTTTACATAGTGCTGCGAGTCTTTTTAATGCACCTAAAATTATCTGGTAAATATTCAATAAAATGTTCAATAAAATGTTCTGCGAGTCTTGTTCATGGATCGACAATTTGTTCGGCTTCGAAATGAAAGTGGAAACTCATGGCCAATAGAAGAATGACCCCCTCTACTCGATAAAACAGCTTCAAAAGCAAATAAGATATATAAATCGCTTGAGTTCTTAAAATTTCCACAGAAATAAAATTAGAGCAATTTATCAAATTATTTATACTTAAAATAAATGGTAAAAAAAATAGTGATTGCTAACTATAAAACAAGAAAAGAGAGCTAAAATCAATCATGAATCAAAAAAATTGATGGAGTTGGAAGAGCTCTTGATCGACCAACGATATTAAAAGAATATTCAACTAGTCAATCAAGTGATCGAAGTCATGATTGACCAACACAATTTGAACATGCACGTAACTAAAAAGACACGATATTATTAGAAGCATAAGTCATTAACAGAATAACTAAGTAGAAGCAAGAGATTAAATTACTAAGATCCACATGTGTTAATGGAAAATAACTTTAACTTGTATTAGAATTCAATAAACCTTTATATCTTATACCAATTCTTTTTTCCTAGAGAGTTTTGTGTAAAACCCCAACTAGATTTTTTTAATATTGATAAACTCATTCTTTCTATGCTAGATGAATAGTCAGTATAAGCAATGGAGTTATGTCAACTTCATGGCTGCAAAGAGCCTGAAAATCCACTAATCTCCCTAAATTTTGATTGATTAACTAGTGATAGACATGCCCAAGGATGGATCTTCATTGTCTAACTCAATACATAATTGTCCTAACCCATTTTTACCCTTAATTTTTCTATTTAATTATATTTTTATGATGATAAAATAAATAATAAAAAAGAGAGAGAAAAAAGAATTTAGGGAGTGACATGAAGAGAAAGAAACAAAGAAAAGGAAATTGATGTGATTAGGAAGTTAAAATAATAATGGGAGATTATGCAAAATAGGATAAAAGAAATAATAGAAAATCAAGCAAAATTGAAAAATTATTGAAAGAGACCCTACACATTAAGAAGATGAGATTTAATTAATTAGAAATCCATAATCAAGAATGAAACAATATAAATTACCTAATATTATTTTTTTAGTTTAGTTTCTCTTGTTTTGCAGAGAATTCCAAGCAATATAAATAAAAGACACTTAAAAAGATTGAAAGGAGAGACTCTATCAAAGTCCTATAATTTCAAGTGGGAGACACTCATACAATTTCAAGGGATTGACACATAAAAAGATTGAAAGGAGAGACTCTTTCAAAGTCTAGCTAAACAAAAGACCTAATAAAAATAAGATAAAAAACAAAAAACAAAAACCCCTCACACAAGGGAAAAAGAAGAAAAAATAACAGGAGTCTAGTTTGTCAAGCAACAACATCCATATTTTCAACCTTCGATCTCCCATCTCCAGTGAAAGTGGTCGACACCTCCCAGACCAATAAGAAAAAGAACGAGTTAGGCACCCTACGGAGTGGTCCATATGTACCATCTTACCTTCACAGCATGAGCAGCAAAGCTTCACAATCTGACTTGTTAGTTTGTGCATGTAGTCTAAGGACCAAAAATGTTTCTTTTTTAGCAATTCTCTTCACATTCCAACCGAATTTGATGACTTGTAAAGGTTAATTTTAATTCCCATATGCGATCTATTTATTGTTTGAATAATTTTTTGATTTGTTTTATTAATTTATGAATTGCAAATGTTGTTGACGAGTATGTTATTTTGGATTAATTCATGATTTTTCTTTTCATTTTTGATTTTGTTAACGTTAATATTGTAATTCTTTCATATTCAAGTATTTATTTTTTCTTGTTCAGAATTATGTTATTGATTATTATTCAAGCTTATTAAATTGTTTTGAGATGGCATGTATGCTTTCTAGTTTTTTTTCAATCCGTAATTGTTGTTAGGGACTGGAGTAAGAACCAAAATAATTAATTAGATTGCTGCAACTCTCATCTTGATTTATTAAGGAAGAATAAACTAAGTTAAATTGTCAAGCTTTTGAATATTTACTTAGAATAAATGCACAGACTTTACTCCTAAAACTACTGCTGAGTGAATGAGAATTGCTTTCAATGATAAATTCGTTTGATGGTAAGAAATTGATTAGAGAGCTTTGTCTAATTAATTTACTTGTAAACTCATCAATTTCCCTCAGCTTTAAGGAATATTGAATATATTTGCTTGATGTGAAAGAATATTTATTTTACTTCAATTATTAATAAATTTATAGGAATAAATGTGTGGATCTTTAAACTAAGTTAACGACATATCAATTCATTATTTTTATAAGAATTATTGTTTCTTTAATTTTTCATTCAAATCCCCCATTCTTTTTTATTTTAATATATTGTAGGAAGGTTAAACAAAATTTTTCTTGAGTTCAATATGGTTTTCACGATCATATTACAAATTTATTTTATTTATAATAATTAAATTAGAATTATATTTTGAAGGTTACAAAGAACAAACATTTATGTTTTTGGTGGCATGTATCGTGAGCACGCATAATACTAAAAGAGAGTAGATGTAGGCTCTTAATCTGCTACACCGATAAATCCTTTTTAGCCAGTCTCACAATCAGTAAACTGACTTTTTTTATCTGATAATTTATTATTATTATTATTATTCAATAATTTTATACATTACAAGTAATAAGAAAGAAATTATTAAATCTTGTCGAATACAATCTCAACCCCATCAACTGGCATTGGATGTGAAAGATAAATCATGTCAGCATCAGGATTAAGTAGTTCCCACCTGAAATTTCATCACAATAACATTAGAGAGAGGGTGTTCATGTTATAGCAAGGTGAGAAGAATACATGTCATTAAGGTAGGTTTGCATCATCGTACATAACAAAACTACGAACACAATAACAATACAGTTAATTGTTTCTACAAACAATATTCATTACGTTTAACAAAGCATGTGACTAGTGAAAAAAGATTTGGATGCTTACTTGTATCCTATAGACAAATGATGTAAAAAAAGTGCCAGTTGTAGGCGAGCAAGCATGTTTCCTGGACAGATTCTAGATCCATTACCAAAAACTTGATACGTTCCTGGCCTTGCCGGTTCCTATGTAAGAAAATTGTTATAATGATAAGCCAGGCATAATATTCAGCTTTCTCATGTAACCGATATGATTTGCAATTTTGAACTTACATTCCATCTGTCTGGGTTGAAGCACATAGGATCCTCGAAATTTTCAGGATTTGTATGGAAGTATCGAGCCCAGACAATCACTTTCCAATTCTTCGGTATCTTATAACCTATGTGTATAGCCATTGATATTTATCATCTATTCGATCAATTCAACTATCCTCCAGAACTTACCAGGAGAAAAAGAGACCAAAAAGCTAATGATCAGAGGTACCTTTATACTCAACTTCTCTGGTGGCCATTCTAAAAATAAACGCTGCAATGTTGGCCATTCTTATAGTTTCTTCCACCACCTGCTTGAAGAATATAGAGCAAGAGCTTGGATTAGTAAAATGATAGTTATTAACAGTTAAAGACAGGGAATGGTGTACCAAACCTAGCTACTTAATGTATCCATACCTTGTTTGTGTACTTGAGTTTAGCAACATCTTCACTTGTAATGAAATCTCCTTTTTTGTTCTTGCATAGAGCAGTGTTCTCGTCCTATAAAAAAGAAAATGTCAAACGAAGAAAACCGCAGTTTTGTTTGCGAAAATCTAGCTATTTCTTGTACAAGTCATACCCGTAGCTTTGCAAGGACATTAGGATACTTGGCAAGATAGTAAATAGCCCACGTTGAAGCAACAGACGTAGACTCATACCCAGCAATAACAAGGGCAACAATGTTGTCTAGCACCTCTTGATCACTCAATTGACTTCCTTCATCGTCTTCAATTTGCATCAGTCCATCCATTAGATCATTTGTCTTCTCAGACTCCTGTTGCCTTTTCTTCTTCTCAAGTTCCCCTCTGAATATTGCGTCAAGCTTCTTCTTGCACTGTCACAGTTAACACCATAGATAGATATATGATAGATTATATTATAATATTCCATAATTTATCCACCTTATGACAAATCTAAGCCTTCACAGATATTTGGAGAGTGAGTCACATAAGCAGGAAATTGACCCCTTAAACAGATAAGGCCAGGTTAAAAGAGAACTAGTTTAAACCTGCAGAGCATGGCGATAGGCAGTTCCAGGAATGTTCAAAGGGTAAGCTCTAACTCCACGGAGCAACCCCCTAAACAACTCATCTATGGCTTCCAACTGCTGTCCCGGTTGCAAGCCTACGAATAATTTCCCAATGTTCTCGAAGGTTACCTGTTAATTAATTGTTATAATTAAGTGCACAAATCAATATATATTTCAAGGATCTAAATAGGCTACTCCCTCGTAAACAAATATACATATATATATATACAAATAAACCAATATATATATATATATATATATATATATATATATATATATAACAACTAATTAAGGACGCAACTAGAATCATTATAAATATAATTTTCCAATAATCTATGATAAGTCGGATATTAGAATTAGTTACTGGGATATAAATATAATTTTCCAAATAATATCATGAAATATGTTTTGAGTAAAGAAACATAAAAAGAGAAAAGAAACCGCTATATGTGATTAAAAAGATAACATGAGTAGTAAATCAAATGTGAATTCTGACGGAAGAAAATCATAAAAGTAAACTTGTGGGACATAAAACTTAACAGAACTTTTTAGTTTTTTCTTTCTATAAAAATGGATCTCACCTTTTTAATCTCCTTGTAAGTATTGATTCTACGCTTATCGACCCATGATTGGAGGGCAGCCACCATCCTCGGCTGTACGAGAGCAGCTATGCGGCAAAGAGCATCTGGCCGAGTGATAGCATTAGTCACGTGGTTTCTAAGTCTTTTATGGGCCTCTCCCTGAACTACTACCAAAGAATTCTGGCCTAAAATATCCACGCTTGGCCACTTCAAAATAAATATGTCATTTGATTGGAAAATGAATTTACTGACTGCTGGGAAACATGCTATGATTGACGGTGATCCAAAAAGGTGGGTTCTGTACAATCCTACTCCGTCGCCGTACCTGATCATTTTAAAATCATGTTAATTAGTCCATGCATGGAGGCTGCTTTGGTAGTGCCGACCGAGAGTGTAGTAGAAATTGGATACTGATTATATATTTCAATCCATATGAATATTAGAAAACTAAATCAGGAATACCATATTCTTAAGACTCCATCCTTCCTTAACAGTAACACTAAAAAAAATTAGTTTTATATATTAAAATGAATGGTGCGAAACTCTTATGCTTCAAGAAAAAAGAAAAAAAAAGCCGCAGAATGACATCATGATCTTACCAGCGTCTCTTAGAATTGATGAAATCATCTGGGCGGCCAAGAATTTTGAAGTACCAGAGGAAGGTAAGCATCTCGCCAACAAAGGGAAATCCCAGATGGCCAGGTGGTAACTTCGTAGCAGTACCGGAAAGTTGAAATTTCAGAGGGAGAACGTACCATATCTCGTTCCACCACCACGTTAGTAAACCCAACAACGGCAGGGATCCAATAACGCAGGCTAATAATACACCTATTGTAATTTCCATTTTAAAACATGCAACAGCTATATATCTTCTTTAATAAGTATGACCTAACTCTAATACCCTATTTATACCCTTAATTATACCTATTTCTGGAATGGAAAGATTCCTCGAGGATGATTCTGTGGTAACCAATCCCACTTCCAGACAAAACAGCACAACTACACTGAGTGAAAAGGCAGCAAGCGGGATGGTTATATGATTGTGATTATTTTTTAAAATATTTTTTATTTAAAAATATGTTAAAATAATATTTTTTATTTTTTAAAAATTATTTTTAATATTAATATATTAAAATTATTTAAAAAGACACAAAATATTTTTTATATATATTTTTATTTTATGTTTTTTCCTTTATTTTTGGTAGCAACAAATATCATTACCAAAAACTTTCTCCGCGACCGACTTACTAGTTGTCTCTATGTTAGTGTATTAAACATGAGAGATGTAACTTCGAATTAAAAAAAAAAAAAGACAGTAGTGATGTCTTCGAATCCTCCCGCCTCTCCAAGATATTTATAGAAGCAAGATTTTCGAATCTCCAACCATTCATTTTTTTTATTGAAACATACAGACCTTGTAACTTCAACCATTCTGATATCTTCCTCGTTGAAAAACACAGCAGTCTCAGTGATATCAGAGAGTGATATGATCGATTATTTATTCCGTACACAAGTAGTTTAGTCTAAAGTTTGTATATTTTCTTCACATAAACGAAGTTTAACTGCAATTTCTTCCATTGAATTATAATAATAAAGAATTAACATCGTTATTCTGCACCTCGAGAGGCTCTTTACAACTCATAAAGAAAATTATTTGCTTATTTATTCTTTTGTTTAATTTGCAGTCACACATCTGGAACATGCATTAAGTGAAGATGTTGACACCTTGTTTGTCAGTGCAAATTTGGTCAACATTGCTGGCCCTTTGCAAATTGGAAATCAATAATATCATCACATTAAGCACCCCCACAATTATTTACCAAAAGAAAAGCAACTCTCCACGTATCTTCTGCTAGATAGCTAGTATTATAAACACGGTAAGGAGAGAAAATCCAGTGGATCAAGGATGGATAGCATGATGGAGCAGCCTGCAGATGAGCATCGTGAGAACTACAGAGGAGTAAAAGCCATGCCTTTTGTTATAGGTAAGGCCTGGGGGTGTTTTTCTTCATTTCTTAGTTGGATTTTTCACCTAGATGGAGTAACATATTACAAATGCAGGTAATGAGACATTTGAGAAGCTGGGGAGTACAGGAACCTTGTCCAACTTACTGGTCTATCTTACTACCGTTTTCCACATGAAAAGCATTACAGCTGCTACTCTTATAAATATCTTCAATGGTACCACCAATATTGCTACATTATTAGGAGCCTTCCTCTGTGACACTTACTTTGGTCGTTACAAGACACTGGCATTTGCTTCCATAGCCTCTTTTCTGGTATAAATCAATTAACACTACTATTATTGTTATTGAGGAGCTTCTCAAACATATAGAATCAAGCATACATTCATATGACATTTGATAGAGTTTATTTACAAAGTAAGAGCATAAAGCATCGATGTTATTAGTCTTAATCTCAATCTTGTGCAACTAGTTTGATAGAGATCAAAGTTTTTCTGTTGTATTTTGAAGGGGATGGTGGTAATAACACTAACAGCGGCAATCTCAAAGCTACACCCACCCCAATGTGCAAGTGGAACACAAGATACTGCTGCATGCCCTGCACTAACGCCATGGCAAATGACTTTTCTATTAAGTGGCCTGGGACTACTTGTAATTGGAGGTGGCGGCATTAGGCCATGTAACTTGGCTTTTGGTGCTGACCAATTTAATCCCCAAACCGAATCAGGAAGGAAAGGAATCACCAGCTTCTTTAATTGGTACTACTTCACCTTCACTTTTGCCATGATGATATCCTTGACAATCGTAGTGTATGTACAGTCAGATATCAACTGGGCTTGGGGGCTAGCAATCCCTGCATTTTTGATGTTCTGTTCATGTGTGCTCTTCTTCGCTGGTTCAAGGATTTATGTCAAAGTTAAACCAGATGGAAGCCCCTTAACAAGCGTGGTGCAGGTAATAGTGGCTGCAATCAAGAAGAGGAAACTCGAGCTACCGGAGCAACCATGGCTCTCCCTTTTTAACCATATCCCAGCCCGTTCCATCAACTCCAACCTTCCCTATACTGATCAATTCAGGTAATTAATTAACAAAATATCGATTTCTATATGCTATCTAATTAATGACTCTTTATTGTTACCATAGCAAAATGATGATGTATGCTTGTCAGATTTCTCGACAAAGCTGCAATCTTGACCACTGAAGACCAAATTATGTCAAATGAGTCAACAGCCACTCCATGGAGACTTTGCAGCTTGCAACAAGTAGAGGAAGTAAAATGCTTGTTGCGAGTGATTCCCATATGGGCTTCAGCTCTCTTATATTATATTGGTTTAATTCAGCAGCAAACCTATGTAGTCTTCCAGGCCCTTCAATCCAATAGAGGCCTTGGCAATACTAATTTCAAGATTCCAGCAGCTTCATATGCTATCTTCTCCATGCTTGGTCTAACCATTTGGATACCTATATACGATCGCCTCATAGTTCCATGGCTCGCCAAGTACACTAAGAAAGAAGGTGGAATCATAATCCTCCAAAAGATGGGCGTTGGCATGGCTCTAGGCATAGTCACAATGCTTATATCTGGCATAGTGGAAGAGAGAAGAAGAGCTTTGGCAATCAGTAGCCCGATAGGGGTAGACTCGAGAAGTAATGTCAATGTATCCTCTCTGTCAGCACTGTGGTTGGCACCTCAGCTGATACTCATAGGAATTTCTGAGGCATTTACAATTATAGCACAAATCGAGTTGTATTACAAGCAATTCCCAGAAAACATGAGAAGCATCGGTGGGTCTTTATCGTTTGTTGGTGTTGCAGTATCTAGTTACCTCAGTGGATTCTTGATATCCATGGTTCACCAAATAACTAGAAAGAGTGCTTGTGGGGATTGGTTGCCTGAAGATCTTAACAAGGGAAGATTGGACCTCTTCTATTACCTGGTTGCTGCTCTCGGAGTCATAAATATGGGCTACTTTATAGTTTGTGCAAAGTGGTACAAGTACAAAGGAAATGATGGTACTAGCAATACTCTTGAAATTGGCGAAAACCTCGTGTTTAAAAGAAATTAGTTCCCAATGGCCATGTAGATCAACTCGTAGTAGCTCCTCTCAAAATGTCTCGTATTTGAGCCTCTTCTTTGTAATAAGAAAAAATAATAATTAGGTGCCCTGTTGTTTTGATAGAAATTAGGTATGCTTTGATTTTTAGCCAGAGGCAAATAACTTGCTACTCTGATAAAATAACTGAACACGTTTATGCTATATTACTACTACTCTACTGAAACAATTGAACAGGTTTACGAGACATATTATGCTATTTAACTGTTTTTAAACTGTAATATTCAATTCATATTGTGTTTTTAAATTATTATTATTATTAATTAATATCATGTTTTAAAATTGTGACATCAATTAAATTTCAGTAGCCTCCCAGTCATTTCATAAAAATCCAGCAACAATTCCACAAAAATCCAATAACAAAATTCTCCTAAATCTAAAATCTAACAAAAAATGGTTCTTATGAGATTTTTTTTATCTTCCATTTAATTTAGCTAATGATTTTAGAGAGTAAAAAAAATTGGGTAGAGTTTTTTCTATTTAAAAACTATATCCAAAATTTCATCCCGTTTAAAAATACCTGTAAAAAACCACAATAACCAAACACAATCAATTTTTACATTTTATAATCACAAAAAGCCTCAACAAAGCAAGTTGAAATCCCAAAATATATCAACATAACTTATCTATTTAGCTATGTCTATGTCATTTATTGGATGATACGGACTCATCAATAACACAACTATATCTTGCTCCTACTCCTGTACAATTGGCCTCGTTCTCTGCCATTGCATCCTCAAAAGTAACCTCTCTCCAAAGTTATTAAGTCCATTACGGCAAACATTGAACCACCGATACACATAGGTGTGTCTTTCGTGTTCTTCATCAATATTACTAAGCATAGTTGTAGCATCTTGACCCTCTCATAGCAACAAATCAATCCAATATTAATAAAATATTAATGTTAAATTAACATATCGACAAATAAAATGCATTCTTTAACATATATTAACTCTGAAAAGATTTGATTACATACAGTATTTTGAATCAATTGGGCATGTTGCTCGTATTACATATATATAAGTCGACGAACTTGCTCGAGATCTAGTGTAATGACTCCATATGTGATAATCATGTACTAAATCATATACTCCAACTTTATAATCACAAGATGCACTCTGTAAATATCTCATTCTTTCATGAATCTCATTGTGATACATAAGCTTTATGTCGACTTAATCAGTCATAATCATTATTTTTACCCCTATTATTTATGGCGTGCAATGCATCACTCGTATCGATGTCGACTGAAATGTGTTGTTAATAGTTGAGTTGTTGCATTATCCAATTCAGGCAATGTAGCTTAACCATCTTTAAAAATATCAACAGGACCATTAATATCCACATATTCATCCTACTAGTGCAAATAGCCGAAGCAATTGATAATATTTCATCCTTATAAGGCATTCACATGACATATAGAAGATAAGTTTCTAAAATATTAAACAACAGTAATTTGGTGAAGTTAAATTTTTTTTCTTTAACAAATAGTTCAAAAAAATACTTGGATAATTCTGTTGGGATTGAAATCCATGGGGATGGAACTGTCGGCCTTGATTGCCTTGTTGAGGTGGGTTCCCATCGTATAAGTTGGGATGATCTCTCCATGCAGGATTGTACGTGTTGGAAAAGGGATCATATTTACGCTGGGATTGTCCATTGAATGCTCCATGAACTGCATGAACATGTTCAATGTAATCTTTTTGCATTGTTGGGCACATATCTGAGGTATGTCCTTATAATGAACATATGCTACAAACTTTCACATGCTGTACATTTCCATAAAAAACATTTAAAACGTAAATAGTTATTTAAATTTTTTTGATTCATACCTGTAGAAGTAGCAAACATCCCCTAAAATGTTTGGTCATTTTTATGCATTCAAGACATAAATGTTTGTATAGGCATGCCAATACAACATATCCCTAGCTATATATAACAATAACATCAAAAGCATCCAGAAGCATCAAATAAATTAAAGGCACATATCTCCTCATGAGGTCTATGAATAATGCACCGTCAAACAGATGTAGTATATATGCTCTGGCATATCTACATAATATATTAAAATTAACATACTAATTCACATTTGCTCAACAAATAATCAACATATTCAATCATAATTTAATGGATACCTCTGGTCGAAGTGAAAGCCCTTGGGATTATTGAATGTAAATTTGTGCACGAGCCTATGCAAACAGGGTTAAAAACGGTAAATAGCTTGGTTCCTATAGGTCGTGGTCAATGAGAACTTATAATTGGGGATCGACAAACTAGAAAAATAGCTATTGCTATCGATATCATATTAAATCAAAAGCAAATGAACTCAAGGGCCACCTCTGAAAGTGAGAAATTGTATTGTGTCTATGTAGCGATTGGGCAGAAACGTTCAACTGTGGCATAATTAGTTCAAATTCTTTCAAAAGCAAATGCTTTGGAATATTCCATTCTTGTAGCAGCCACCGCTTTGGATCCTGCTCCTTTGCAATTTCTGGCCCCATATTCTGGTTGTGCCATGGGAGAATATTTCCGTGATAATGGAATGCACGGTTAACATCATCTAGTGGTATGGTAAATGTCTTTTTAATCCATTTAAAACTTATTCTACCCCTTTGCAATTCAAAATGAGGGGGTGGTAATCCAAACATATGCTCATATAACGTAATTTGATCACACTCCAATAGATGTGGTTGTATGTCCATCAATAGGAAGTGCAAGCAAAATTGCAACGTCTCGTAGTGCCTTATCTTGCATAACCATCTTTTTTCTCGCTTGATAATTCTGTTGGGATTGAAATCCATGGGGATGGAACTATCAGCCTTGATTGCCTTGTTGAGCTGGGTTCCTATCGCATAAGTTGGGATGATCTCTCCATGCAGGATTGCACGTGTTGGAAAAGGGATCATATTTACGCTGGGATTATCCATTGAATGCTCCATCAACTGCATGAACCTGTTCAATGTAATCTTTTTGCATTGTTGGGCACATATCTGAGGTATGTCCTTGTAAGGAATATATGCTACAAACTTTCACCTGCTGTACATTTCCACAAGCCAAAGAACGCACAAGAGAAGTAAGATCATTAACTTTATTTTCAAGGTTAGAAATACTTACCTCATTTACTTGTTTGTTTGCGAAGTCTCCACATGTGCCAAATTGTTTTGAGTTGGCTGCCATGTTTGAGATCAGTTGGCGTGCAGCCTCAGGTGTCTTATCTACCAATGCCCTTCCACTTGCATCATCAATGATACTACGGTCAGTAGGCATCAATCCTTCATAGAAATATTGAATAAGCAGCTGATCGGGTATTTGATGATAAGGGCATTGAATGCACAGTTGCTCAAATCTTTCCCAATACTCGGAAAATGTCTCTCCATGAGATTGTCGAATCCCACATATTTCTTTCCTTATGTTGGCACCTCGAGATGCTGGGAAATATTTTTCAAGGAAAATCTTCTTCATGGCATTCCAAGTTCCAATGGAACTTAGGAGAATAGAGAAAAACCATGCCTTTGCTGCCCCTTTTAAAGAAAAAGGGAAAGCTTTCAACTTAACCTGTTCTTCGTCAACTCCATTCGGTTTCATTCCAACGCAAACCATATGGAACTCCTTGAGATGAGTATGAGGATCTTCACCTGCAAGACCATTGAATGTTGGTAGCAAATGTATAAAACCAGATTTGAGCTCAAAGTTTACATTATTGTTGATGTTGATGCACAATGGTTGATTTTCCACATTAGGAGCAGCAAGCTCCTTGAGTGTTTGTTGTCGTGCAACAGCCATGGTGTTAAGGCGAGCTTCCTTTTGTAACCTGCGTAAAGTTTTTTCTATTTCGAGATCCAACTGCACTTGACTTTGATTAGTAGAACGAGTTACTGGCATAAATCATAAAGAAAACTCAAAAGAAACCAACCACACAGAAGATAAAAAACAACGCAAATTGTACGAAAATCCTACACTAGAAAACTAAAACTGCCTACAAATCCTAGAAAACAGTGGAATTTGGCCTCAATAGGGTGGGGCTAGTGGTCACCACTAGTCTTGTTTAGAACGTCCTTTCCCTTTAGGAAACAAAAGGCCGATACCTAATTCCACCAAAAAATATGTTTTGAACAGTACCGCTGCTGTAATAAACAGTACCACAGCAAGCAAAAATTCTGTTTTTTTTTTCATAAAAAGAAATAACAATCACAACAAATAAAAATAATAGCACAAGAATCAACTAAAATTACTTCCCCGGCAATGGCGCCAAAATTTGTTGCGATGTCACGGTCGCACAAATTAATTACCCTAGCTTCAAACATAACACATAAGATAGTATAGAGCAAGCAAGGGGTCGATTCCACGAGGAAGATTCAAATCAGATTTTTATGCTAGATGATATGCAATTTGGGGGGGGGGTGTGGACGTTATCTAGGCTAAAGCAAAAGAAAACAGAAAACTATCAAATGAAATTTAATAAAATTAGAAAATTATCAAGAGAACAAACCTTGGTCACAAGCACACATCCACCTACAGAAATCAGAACTGATCATGGAAATGAAACATCAATTTATATTCTGAATATTTATCTCTTCTTAACATTGGTTAGTTAACGGATTCACCGTATAACTAACCCTAACCATCAAATAATCACAGTGTCTGCACTAGTAATTTAATTCAATGGCAGCCTTAAGAACTAGATAAGTTGATTAATCAAGAAAACATAACTGTCCGCAGTCTATGTTTGATTTGATTGAATGTTCTCCCTAAGATTAATAACGTAGATCCGCCACAATTATTAAACTCAGTTGCTTCACAAGTTCATATACCACATCTCCGGTTTTGATACCAAACTTAGCAATAGATTGTCTACAATTATAACTTAGAGTCCGCTCTAGCAATTAAAATAAACAATCATAGGAAAAATAAGCATAGGAGAACAAACATATTCATCATATAAACTGAAAAGAAAAGGTAAAATAAATCTCACAATTCTTGAAATCCAAAGGGTTCCATGTTCTTGTAACCAAGAAAAAGTGTTTAGCCTTGCATGTTTGTTGAACAACTAATCAAAAAGAAGGAAGAATGAATAATTTAGGGTTTCTTAGAGGAAGGGGGTGTTTTTCTCCTCTTGGCTGGCTGCCTCCCTTCTCTTGTCTCATTCTTTTTATATCTTAGGAAACCCTAGTTCTCTATTTTACAAAATAGTCCTCCATTAAGTAGATTGTTTACATTTAAGTACTTCAATAACTATTTTCCTAAAAAAGGAGAAATAGCCTTGCATGAAATCTTCAAGCTTTGACTTAGAGGAGCTAAATTGCTGAAATAAAAACTTGGATATCGGTTTAGATGCTTCGGAATGTAATTTGGACTCGTTTCTTCACGAAACCTGTTTGCTGGCAGAATTCAGATGTCATCTTTGAAAAATCATAACTCCCTCATATAACATCTTTTTTGGCTGAAATTTGGAGCGTTTATATACCTTTGAGTCATGAATCCAAAAAAAAATTGAGTTTGCATAAATTGGAATTCTGTAGCTCCAGATATTCAAGTTGGAATGGTCGAAGGTCAACACTGGCAGATTGCAAGATTTGACTTTGATGGCTGCGATTTCCATGCTCTTCCTTATTTTATTTTCTTTCCTTAGATGTCCATAAAGGTATCGATGTTAGCTTTTTAATGCCACTAGAATCACTTCATTTCAACCTTTAGAGCTCACGTTCTGCACAAAACATCGACTGAAGGTGAAATCTGCCAATTATCTCCAATTTACTCCTTTTTGCATCTTTCATCCTAAAGTGCCTTCAAAACATAAAACAAAGAATATCAAGGTATTTTATATATAAAATATAGGCAAAACACTAGTTAAATGTGGGTGAAACTATTGAATAATATGGTTGCATCAAACATCTTTTGATCTATGTTTATCCTATAATCGCATGATAGAAGTGTCAGCGGGCCTTGTAGGCATGTATTGTGACTCAAACTCTCTATGAAAATAATCATGCTATCCAAGAATTTCAGAATCATAATGTGGTTGCCTATCATGAGAAGAAGATTTGCCACCTTGCGTGCACAACACCTATATAAGAGTATTTATGTTTAATGTGAAATTAAATAGATTTAATATGCTAATGAAAAATGTCATAATATATTTTAATTTATTTTTTTTGTCATACATACATTGTTGAAGATGACATGTTTTTCTATGATAGACTATTTCATTGCACATGTCACATCAATAATGTGTATGACCTTCTTTTGCATCTATTTCATTATACAATTGAGTATACCTTCATTGACAACGCTCTAGTTTCCATTTAGATAAGTCTTCTTCAACTTGAGGTCCTGTTTAGTCACTTAATTCTAACTCATCTAGTAATGGGCGGGATGTTATATCATTCACTAATCTATAGCTCTGAATCGTGTAATGATCATCAACAAACTGTGTAAAGTCTAAATGATTCTCAGCACGACATACAATAACATGTGAATATAAAAGTTGATATGTCTATCATTTACCATATGTGCATGTTTTGTCATTCAATCTGACTGCCCATCTGATTTCTTTTACAATTCCAAATTTAAAATTGGTATTGACTTGGAAAACCTATTGTTCAGAATTGAACAATATTACAATATGATCTCTTGATCTATCTCTGCTCATTATCAATTCAACCTGAATTGATGAAGGCTAAATTATTCAATGTTGAATAAAATCATTTGTTTCACGTCTCCACTTGACCCAATAACTAATACACCTATAAAGTGTCAATTGCATCAGAGCTAAAACAAGCATTGGATGAGCACCTTTTAGAACATGATTAAATGATTCTAATGATTAAGTGATCAATCATGAGAAATAGCAAAAGTAGACCTAGAAGCATCTCCAAATTCAAGAACATGAGGTATTATTTTATCATCAACATCATTATCAATATTTACTATCACATTTAGGTTTAACGTCTTATCAACTTCATTGTTATTAGGCTTAAAATAGTCAAATCTGTGTTGATCAGTAAATGGATTGTCAAACAAGATATCATTTACCCTTTAAAGCAAATCATCCGACAATAAATTGGTCTTCCTTATACTAACTGACTTTGAAGGATCAACAGATTATGAGGTACTTGAACATATTCAACTAGAAGTTGGGACACACAAAGATTTTGGTTTACCACTCATATACAATACTATCATGTTCAATTCACTTTGGATGAAAAAATCAATCATTGTCTTAAAAATACCATCACATACAATCAATACAAGATAATAATGATGTTCATCAATTTGACACCTTCAAGTTATTTCAACATCAATATCATTATAATTTCATCCAAGTCCCTAACAAATAGTTTATTTCATTTCTGCTTATAACATGCTTAAATTACTATTTAACAACAAATTGTTTTCTTCATTGTATGTGATACTACAATTCACATCAGGAATAATATGTCACCGTAATGATATAAGGTAAATATGTTATAATAAATTCTGTAATAAAAAATCAGATTTTGGTCAATTGGACATAGTTTTAACTAAATTGCATAACTCCAATTCTAATTGCAAAATCCATAGTAAATTCAAACAAATTCCTAAAATTTAACACAATCCATACTTGATCAAAATTAAACATAATTCATATATCAAATCTAATTGATATTTCCATGCTCAATTGCATTATATCAAATCAAAATTCATAGGAAATTAAAACAATTCAAAGAAAATATCAAATTTAGCAAATTATCCACAATTCAACATAATGTGTAAATTGTCATAATTCTATCGCAATCATGCATAGTCGATAAAATTATTAGTTTATTCCAACCACTCCAAATAAAATCTCTAATTCGACAAATTATCCAAAATCCAACACAACACATAATTTATTGAAAAAATAATTCATAATTAATATAATTTATTTTCATGTTCAACTGTATTAGAACAATCTCATTTGATGGTATTTATAACTAATTTATCACTAATTTAAAAAACCCTAAACTTAAATTAAACCCTAAACAATGAGTTCATTTCAATTAAATCAAATACAAAATTCATAGCAATGTAGTATGTTTACCTTCCTTGTAGGACTAGAAAAAAGACTGGGGCGGCAGCAGTGACAGAGGTGAATTTTGAAGAGGAAAACATTCTAGGATGTTTGGAGACTAAACTAGGTTTTATGTAAGGGAAAAACATAAGTGATTTGTGGGTTTTTAGAGAGAGAAAAGGGTTGTGGAAGTTAGTTTTTAGAGAGAGGGAGTTTTGTCTATTTGTGTTCTTCAATCTGGGAAGAGGTTTAAATTTCACAATAAGTCACGCTTCTGAAGCGTAAAAAATATCTTGTCGCACTTGTGAATAGTGATATTTATTAAATGTTGCCCTTTTGAAGTGTAACAATGTGAAAGTGTGCTTTTTCACCAAAACGTTCTTAATTTGTGTTATTCTACTAGAATTTTAAGGTAAATGTGCAATTGTTTTTAATAAATAAATAAATAACCAATGTTACGATGTTTTATTGTTTATATATACAATAAAGTGTCTTATTTTTTTTCAAACTTTTTTTCTTTTAATTCTACCTTCCAATTTTTTTTCTTCCAATTTTATCCTTATATAATTTATTGATTTGAAATGGTCATCATAATCTATTTTAATTTGTTTTATATAAGATTATCTTAGTTTTAAACAAATGTCTTGACATTTAGTTGGTGCTTAATTTTTATAAATATTTATTTTTGTTATCACATCATTAAATAAAAAAATAGTTTAAAAAATAAAATTTTTAAACCTAGTGGAGTCCATGAACCAAATCATGGGTTTATCAAATTAAGTCATGAAGCCTGAGTTGATTCAATATATCATTATCTTAATATTAAAAAAAAAATAGAGATGTCATCTTGAATTTTTTTAAAAGCCAAACCACACGTTTACTAGTCGTCCGGGTTTTTTTAGACCACCAAATCAACTAGGTCACCAAGAGTCAACTCTGATGTAAGTTAATTTTAAACTCGGGCTAAGCAAGAAATTGGGTTGAAAGGTTTCAAGGTTTATCCGTGAGGTAAGGTTTAATAACAATGTCAAATAGTTTCTTTTAAAAAATTTATTTCTTCCAATTCTTTTTCTTTTAATTGAATCATTTTTGGATTTTTTTTTTATCAATTTCATCATTCAATATTTGATTGATTCTTAATTGGTATTCACAACTTGTTTTGGCTTGCTTTTTAGGAGTCTATCATAATCTTAAAAAAATCTCAACATTTGGTTCGTACTCAATTTGTGAGCTTCTATTTTTGTTATTGTGTCATTAAGTAAAAAATAGTTTGAAAAAAAAAACAGTTGTTAAACCAGTGGTGTCTATAATTCGGGTCGCAAGTTTTACTAGTTAAGTTGCGAAGCCCAAGTCGATCAAATATGTCACAACCTAAATATTAAATAAAATCATCTTAAATTTTCTTAAAGTCAAACAACACTTTTTACTGATTGTCCGAGTTATCTTTAGACTTATCAATTTGACTGAGTTACGTCAAGGTAACTCTCACACAATTTAATTTGAAACTCGAGCTAGGTAATGAGTCAAGTCGAGAGTTTTTAAAGTTGACCCGCAGGGTCGAATTTATTAACAACTCCAAAAAATTCATCGCACCCTAGATATATATTTTAGTATAAAGAATTTTTTTTCTAACTCACAATAAAAAAAAAAAAACAAGTTATCTTTACTGCTATATAAGTTCACTTTTCACCTCTCTTTTATTTTCATTTATTAATTGTATGCCCTTCACCAGAATAAGATTCTCAGAATAAGATTCTAGATAACACAATAAGCACCACCATAGCATGGTGCCGTCAAAATCTAGTGTTATACTAGTTATATGACCCACGATCTACCACGAGTCAGATATTTTTATTTCTTATAAAAAAAATTATATATGCAGGTTTTTTCAACACATTTCTGTAATTGAAAAAAATTAAGTTCAAATATAAAAATTTATACATACATGTAATCAAATAAATCGAGAACTGTGTGCGCGAATAAATAAATAAAAAGTTATTAACGATATTTAAAACTTGAAAATTCAAGCAACAGGGGTAAATCAAGATATTTAATCTGGAAAGAAGAGACATTTACCAGATATTTTTTTTAAAGGGCAAATTAATTTTAATTTTTTAATTTTTTTAATTTATTTTTAGAAATATTTCGAAGGATTTTTGAATTTTTTTGGTATTTTTTTTAATATATAATATTAAATATTATAAAATGTGGGTTGGGTCAGCCCAGCTAATGGGGCCGGACTTAGCCCAAAAAGGTTGGGATGGGCTGATTTCAACCCAAAATCATTGGGTCAATCTTGGCCCAATGAATCTCCTTTTTTAGAGGCTGGGCTGGGCTACATCGAGGCCGGCCCACCCCAAAGGTTAATTATTTTGCAGAACATGAACAGTAGTTCACATTCTGCATACAAGTGCGCAGTTACAAACGATGGGAGAGAAAAATGAAAGGCCACCTAACGGAGGATATAGAGTTGTTGTCACTTTCCTAGCGTAAGATGGGTGGATGTGCTGGTGGCTTGAGGTGGAACTGAAAGAACGAGTGATGGTCGGTGTCACCTGTGAAAAGAAGGAGAAAAAGCTCACAGAGTAGAGAGAGAGAGGAGGTTGTGGTGGCTACTCCGCCGCTGGTGAGGAACCAGGTTGGTGGAGATGATGGTGGTCAAACTGGTGGTGAGTATGGTGGTGGACGAAGGCCACAACAGAGAGATAAAGAAGGGAAAGACTAGTTACAAAGAAAAAAATAGGGGAAGGCTGGTTTTCAGCTGATACTCAAGCCATGAAATTCACTCATATTTATAGGGGGTGGAAGAGGGCAATCTTGTTTTCACTGAGGGAAACTTTTGGCCCTTAATTCAGTTGGGAAGGATCTGAACCGTTGGCTCAAAGTAGGCACCATGAACTGTCAAATTCGACAGTTAAAAGCTGCCTGAGTTGGCCTCTTTAGGCCGGAGCCGTGACTGTTGTGATGTCAATCAGCTTGAACGGACCGTGCAAAGTTGTCGAGAAATGTCAGATTATCATTTGCGTGCAACTTTTATCAACTTTTATCAACTTTAGTGAAGATTAGGGGCATTAAATGAACCTACAAAGTAGCCTCCTTGAGCTATCATTTCAGATAAAATTGAAGAAGAAGATGAACAGTAATCAAAACAGCGTTGTTTTTAAAACATTCGTTTTGGTCCTTTGATTTTTTATTTATCTCATCGACACCCTTGATTGGCTTCATACTTTAAAGTTTATGCAATTTGGTCCCTGTAAAAACTTCAATTCTAGACCCAGATTTCGGTGTTGTTTTCATTGTGATCCTTGGTGAATTTTTTTAATTTATCACCTAATTGATCATTAAACTTTCATTTATTTTAATTTCACTCCTGATTTCAATCAATTAGGACCCTATATTTTTGCGCTCTTTATAGATTAGTCATTGGCTGCGAATTTGTTCAATTAAACCCCTAATTGACCTGAAAACTTTAATTTTCTTCTGATTTTGCACCCGATTTCAATCAATTGACTTGTAAAACTAAATTTGTTCTCTTAAAATTTCAATCTTATCAATGAAGTCCAAATTAGGCTTCTAAATTTAAGTTTTCACCAATTAAGCCCCTAATAAAATTAATTTGACCTATTTATAGTATAATTAAATCCTTGCACCTAATTAAATCCTTTAATTGGATCAAAATTAATTCTTAAACATAATCAAACTTTAATTTGGCTCATGATTAAATCAAATTCGCCTATTAAAAATTTAATTATGTCCTTGGACTTAATTTTTATGCGGACTCATCTAATAATCATTTAATTTGACCTTAAATTTGCATTGTTTCTTCAATATTGGGTATAATGGGGTACAATTAGGCTTTGAATTTCATCCAAAATTGCAGTTTGATTTTCCTATGTTTGAAATCCTCTTCTACCTGCTTTCTTCACAATGCCATCTTTTATTTCATTATTATTTTCTTTTTAAAATGAGTTTGGGGAATAACCCAGAAATGGGTAATGACAGTTTTCCTTCTCTTTACAATGCTTACAATAAAAAGTCTCGTAAGAGATTTTAGATAGTAAGCTTTGTAAAGAAGAAAAAAGAAAAAAAAAGAATGAGAGATAACAGACTCACTATATCAAAAAATAATGAATCCTTCTGATAGTATTTGAAATGAGGGCTAAAAAGCTCACTCAGAGAAAAAACATAAAGGTTTTTCTAGTAAAATTAAAATTTTTTTGAAATGGTCGAATTGTCATGGGTGACCTGCCTAAAAAAAAATAAAAAAGAGTTTTCAAGATGGTCTCATTGTAATGGCAACCTGCCCAGGTGGAAAATGAAAAGATTTTTCAAATTGGTCTCATTATAATGGGTGACCTACCCAGGTGAAAAATGTTTTAAAGGTGGTGAAAAATACAAAGGATTTTCAAAGTTGTTTTATTGAAACGGGCGACCTCCCAGGTGAAAAACATGGAGATCTTTAAGGTGGTGAGAATGCGAAGATTTCTTAAAATAGTCTCATTGTCATGGGCAATCGGCCCAGATGGAAAATGGAAAGTCTTATAAGGATGACATGATAGGGCTCAAAGGCGCATTATCCAGGAGATGAGAGCTCAAATGAGCACTCAAAAAGAAAAGAGATAGGTCTCAAAGGTGCACTCGAAAGTAGGTAGGGTTAGAAAACGCACTACCCAATAGATGAGGGCTCAAAGGTGCACTTGAAAGGAGGTATAGTTAAAAAATGCATTACCTGAGAAATGAGGGCTCAAAGGCACACTCGAAAGGAGATAGGGTTAGAAAAAGCATTACCCAAAAAGCAATGGCTCAAAGGCGAACTCAAAGGGAGATAGGGTTAGAAAACACATTACCCGAGAGATCAGGGCTCAAAGGCACACTCGAAAGGAGGTAGGTTAGAAAACACACTACTTGAGAGATGAGGGCTCAAAGGTGTACTAAAAAAAAAAATAGGGCTAAAAAGCGCACTATCTGAAAAATGAGGGCTCTAAAGCGCACTCTAAAGGAGGTAGGGTTAGAAAATGCACTACCCGAGAAAGGAGGGCTCTAAGGAGCACAAAAAAAGATGTAGGGTTATGAAACACACCAGCTAAGAGATTATGGCTCGAAGGTACATTCGAAAGGAGGTAGGGTTAGGAAAACACACTACGTGGAAGATGAGAGCTCAAATGCGCACTTGAAAGGAAAATAGGGCTAGAAAGTGTATTATTCGAGAAGCAAGGGCTAGGAAACGCATCACCTGGGAAATGATGGCTCAAAGCCACATTCGAAAGGAGGTAGGATTAGTAAACGCACTACCGAAGAGATGATGGCTCAAAGGCAATCTTAAAGGGGATATGGCTAAAAAGTGCACTACTTGAGATGATCGAGGGCTCGAAAGTGCACTCGAAGGGAAAGAGGTAAGGTTGTACAACGTACTATCTATGAGGGTTGAGGGCTTGATGGCGCACTTAAAGGGAAAGAGGTAAGGTTGTAAAGCATACAATCTAATATGGTGGAGGGCTCGAAGATGCACTCACAAGGAAAAAGGTAGGGGTAGAAATCACGCTCAAAAGGTGGTAAATAGGCTCTGAAGGCGCACTATCTGAGGAATAACGGCTTAAAAGCACAGTCAAAAGGAGGTAGGCTTACAAAATACACTACCCGAGAGGTGATGGTGAGACACTAATCTGTCAATGATAAAAGCAATGCATCATGATCAAAATGCATGTATACTTACTAGAGAAATATAAGTCCTCTTTTCTTCATGGAGTTTTCCTTTTCTCAAAAGTTTGAGTCTCTGATAGTAAGCTTTGATGACTTTTTCACTCTTACTTACTTAAGTCACATCTTGTGATCTTGACCTCTAGAAGAGGTATGACATTAGCATATGTTTTTGCCCATAAACCTTTATCTAAAAGGTTGCCAGCTCTGCCCTAGATTTTCAGTTTTCTTATAAAGGGAATCATAAAGCCAATCTTATTATGTGTTTATTAGGTTACCCCTCGGCTTGATCATGCTCCTAAGTGTTCAATTTGCGTTTTCTTTGGGGGTGAGGCCAAATAAGATTTGGTTGTTTATAAGGAGTTGTTTTTATGGAGAATTTTTGGAATTTCAAAGGTATTCCAAACACAAAAATCATTTGATGTCAGTTTAAGACAAACTCGTTCTGAAAAAATTCACGTGATTCCTATAGACAAGTTTTCATAAGTGTTGAAAAATTTTGTTTTGTTTTTTAAAATATAAAGTGATGTTTTATTAGTCAAAGAGGTTCAAGCTTCAATTTAAGAGTTTCAGAGAATCGATCTTCCAAGCATTCATTTTGCTTGTATGAATAATGACTTGTTTCACATGAGAAAGCATTGCCTACTGATCCAAATTGCTTGCTTTTGATCAAAAAGGGCTTGATTGGGCACGTAACATAGGCTTTGGCTCTTGGTTATGAAGAAAAAGGATATATGTAGGCTCAAAGGGTGTTTATGGAATCTCAAGACTAAGAATTACTGGTGCTTATTTCTCAACCTCCTCTTATGGTTCATGGATTCCTTGGAATTGATTTGCAAAATGGTATGCCCCCATAGGTTTGGGTTTTTTTTTCTTTGGTTTTGAGCATCATCAAATTAGTTATTTTTATTATGTGCTTAAACCTTTTAGACCATTTGGTTTTTCATAACCCCTAGTTTGTTTGGGTACCACTAGTCATTGAAGATTTGTTTTATTATGCCCCTCAACTTTGTTTGGGTACTTTTAATCATTGAGGATTTTTTCATGTCCCCCAATATGAGGTGTGATCCTAGCCAAGGTATTTTTCTTAAAAAAAAATATTAAGCTCAAAAGAAGACTGCAAAGGATTTTTTTAGAATTTGTGAAGGATGACCAAAAATGGTATTTCTTCATTTCAAACGCAAGAACTTAGGATCGGTAAGCTTTGCTTTCTTTTATATGAATATGAAAAATGGTTTCTCAATATTCATGCAACCAAAACTCAGCTTCGAAGTCATCTCATGGCGTTTGGGTTGTTCTTCAGGTTTTCTTAGTGTTGGGATATCACTTGAATTTCCAGAACTTGTTTATTAGAACAAATACCAATTTGATTTCTGTTTTGTATTAAAAATTTGATTTCCTAAAAATCCTTGTGAAAACATGGGGATCATGCGTAGTTTTTGGAGGAAAGAGAAAAACATCAAAGAATTCTTCGTGTGGTGGTTTTGTGATTGAAGGGTGTGCTTGTGTAGGTGTGTTATTTGCATGAAATGACAATAAATGAAGGCACATCATCAACACAAGAAAACACATGGTCTTATTAAAAAGAAAGGAAACACATGGTCTTATTAAAAAGAAAGGCTCCTTTAATAGAAAAGGTCTTATGGCATTATGAGCCAAATTGCCAATAAGACTAAAACAGGTTGAAACAAACATGATCAAACAAAAGGTAATGAGAGGGCAGGCTTCATCCTCCCATCTTGGTAAATTTTCCTTCGGGCTAGCCTTCTCACGAAAGCTCTTATAGGGATTTCATCGACAGTGTGAATGAAAAACTGTGATAGAACTTCGCCCTCTCTAGGTACCCTTTTAAATTAAAGTCCCTTAAAAATTCATGCTACCTCCTTCGCATCCTGCTTTAACCATTGGTGTTTTCAGATTTCCTGGGTATTCCACTTCTAGCGCATTCACCAATCCACTACCTAAAACATGATTGGGTAGGGGGTTTATACTCTTGTTTGATGTTTCTTTAAACGTTATCCACCCAACTTTAATCAAACGCATGAGCTTCTTCTTGAAGGCACTACAGATATGAATGTTGTGGCTCACAGTGCCAGTATGGTACTCATAAGTAAGGTCAGTTTGTACCAATTAAGGTAAGGTGGTTACAGAGGCGCGAGTGGTTCGGGAGCTATATGTCCAATGCTTAGTAGCTTCTAATACATCTCATTCAAAAGCAGTAGTAATAAAGGTAGTTGCTCCTGGACCTTTTGGTAATTTTTCTTTGAAAAATTTTCAGTTTGGTTTTTGGCTTGAAAGTTTAGGGGCTCAGGGTTTTTGGTTAGAAATGAAGAGTTAAGATTGATGTTGGCAATTTGGTATGAGGTGTAGTTGTTTTAGAAAAAAAAATTTTCTACCCCTATAATCACCTTCAACATGGTCACCCTCTTTTCTTTTCCCTTCAAAGTTTTTTTTCTCGGTAGGCGCAAAAATTCTACCACTCCTAACTCCTTGCTCGATACGCTCAGTTACTAACATAGCGTCAGTAAATTGATGTGCCGAACTACCCATCACATGCTCGTAGTATGGTGTCTTGAGTGTGTTGGCAAATAAATTAACCATTTTTTTATCCAAAAGTGAAGAATGCACATGTGCAGCTAAATCTTTTTAATTGTCTTCCCTTATGCTTTCTTTATCCCTCTTTTCTAAATTGGACAAGTTGGTTCTGTTAGGAGCAATATCCATGTTGTACTTGTACTGCTTGATGAAAGCTTCCACAAGGTCTTTCTATTTGCATATCTTTGTGTTGTCCAATCTCATGTACTAGCTCAATGTCGCTCACTTAAGTTATCCTGGTAAAAGTGCATCAGTAGTTTCTCATCATGTACTACTTTTGTCATTTTATTGTAGTAGGACTTGAGATGAGTCATGGGGCATTGAGTTCCAGAGTATTTGATATACTCGAGAACATGGAACATCTTTAATACAACCACTTTCGGGACCAGGCATATTTTTACTGCCTGTACAGAGTCATATAAGTCTACCCCTTTAATGGCTCTGATTCTGGCTTCCAACGCCGCCATCTTATCTCGATCAATGTCATCAAATGACTTGGTCTTCTAGGACTCGTTGGCAAATACATCTATGACTGCAGGGGCTAGTGTTGGTGTCAGTCCTGCTGACTACATAAATGATGGATTATGTTGAGGCTCTTAACCATGTTCGCTCATTCTTTCTTTAGGTTGAGCCGTTATTGGGGTTTGAACAAAGATAATGGGTCGGTTGGAAGGACCTTCTCTAGAGGTATTTCTAAGTGTTTGCTAGAGTAAGCTAGTAAGGCGAGCCATGCTTTCCTTCAGAAACTCCAACTCTTTTGAGAAATAGACGTCACGGTGAACACGCTCTTCATCTTTCATGTTTCTCGCTCGGAGTCGAGTGTTGTAGACTCTTTGGGGACCTATATTTCAACATGATGCATGTATGTATGTTATTTATAATGAATGGATGTATGTGTATGGATGCAAATGTATGTATATACACCTTAGGTATGGATAGCAAAAAACCATGCTAAATAAATATTTAGGGAGTACATGCTCTAAAGAAAGGTTCTAGATCATTACATGATGGGTAGGCTTTCTATCTAGTCTCTAAAGGTCTATGAACTGCCCAGTGACCATCTTATATGAAGGCAATATATGGGTTTACAAGGAATGGTAGGGGCACAGTGTGACCGTCATTACCGAGTAAACACTCAGTTCATAGTTGGATGTTTCACATATCTAAACTCCGATTGAAAGTTATTAGGCAAACCGCTACTCCCCACCTAACCTAGAATTGGGTCTACTCGTGAAATCAAAATGCATGAGGGCATTAACCCATACCTAATGTACTTATGCATGAATAAGAAATAAAGATGCTAAAGCAGTAAAAATGCTTGCTAAAATTAAACAAACCAAAACAAATAGGCAAAAAGTCAAAAAAACAAATCTTAGTTCGACCAAAAAAGGTAAGTTGCATTGTTGTTTAATTGTTTTTCTAGGTCAGGTTTCAATTCGTTTGTCTTTTTTAAGGTTTAAGGCAGATCTCCCTTCGTGAGAGAATCTCTTCCTTATTGGGAGAAGTCCTAACCGTTCTAAAATCTGAATTTTAGCATCGTATATATTTGCACTTTGTATCATTAATACTTAATAGTATACTCTACTATGTAGTTTTACACCTCTAAATATTAAAGTCTACATCTAAACCCTAATATAAAATAAAAATTGATAAAGAGTTTTTGACATTTTGGCCAAATCCTAATGGATAATCATAAACTGGTTATGATATCCATTTTTTTTTTTTGCTTTTTAAAAACATGAAAAATATGCAATTTTTTGTTTTTTATAAAAATATGTTTGGAAAATATTTTAGAATTTGGTTGTATGCATGAAAAGAAAATATATTTTTTTAAAGGGAAAATTAATTTAAGTTTTGAAAAAAAAATTAGAAATATTTCGGAAAAAATCAGGTATTTTAATATTGGATCTGTATCTTATAGTGTAAATATACAGCCTGATATTATGTAAAATTAGTTGGAAAACATTTGAGAAAATCACAATGTTTTTTAACGTATTTTTTAATTTTTTTTGCAATTTGTTTTGTTTTTTTAATATATAATATTAAATATTATAATATATAATATTATATTATTATAATTAAATATTATAAAATATGGGTTAGGCTGGCCTAGCTAACTAAGCTGAACTCAGCCCAAAAAGATTGGGATGGGTCAATTTCGACACAAAATGGTTAGGTTGATCTCGGCCCAACGAATCTCTCTTCTTTTTTGGGGCTTGGGCTGGGCAGGAACAGGTCTAGCCCACCCTAAAGGTTAATTAATTTGCAGAACATGAATAGTAGTTCATGTTCTGCATACAAATACGCAGTTACAGACGATGGGAGAGAAAAATGGAAGGCGACCTGGTGGAAGGGATAGAGTTGTTATCACTGGCCTAGCAGGAGGTAGGTGGATGTGCTGGTGGCTTAAGGCAGAACTGGTGGAGCAAGTGGTGGCCGGTGTCAACTTTGGGAAGAAGGAGAAAAAGCTCATAGAGCAGAGAGAGAGGAGGTTGCGGTGGTCGCTCTGCCGCTGGTGAGGAGCTGGGTTGGTTGAGATGATGGTTGTTAAGTCGATGGTGAGTATGGTGGTGGACGAAGGCCACGACGAAGAGAGAAAGAAGGGAGAGGACTCGTTGTAGAGAGAAAAAAAATAGGGGAAGGCTGGTTTTAGGCCAAATTTGGACTCTGATTTTTTCATGCTCAGGCCATGAAATTCACCCAAATTTATAGGGGGTGGAAAAGGGTAATCTTGTCTTCACTGAGGGAAAATTTCGGCCCTTGATTCAGCTGGGAAGGATCTCAGCCGTTGGCTTAAAGTAGGCACCATGAATTGTCAAATTCGACAGTTAAAAGCTGTCTGAGTTGGTCTCTTTAGGCTGGAGTCGTAGCCGTTACGTTGTCAATTAGCCTGAACGGACCATACGAGGTTGTAAAGAAATGTCAGATGATCATTTGCGTGCAATTTTTGTCAACTTTAGTGAAGATTATGAGCATTAAATACACCTACAAAATAGCCTCCCTAACCTGTCATTTCAAAGAAAATTGAAGGAGAAGATGAACAGTAATCAAAACAGCGTCGTTTTTGTAAAGTTCATTTTGGTCCTTTGATTTCCAATTTATCTCATCTACATCCCTGATTGACTTCAAACTTTAAAGTTTATGCAATTTGGTCCCTGTGAAAACTTCAATTCTAGACCCAGATTTTGGTGCTGTTTTCATTTTGGTCCTTAGTCTCGGGTTTCTTCAATTTATCCCCTAATTGACCATTAAACTTTCATTTTCTTTAATTTCACCCCTGATTTCAATCAATTAGGTCCTTGTAGTTCGATGTTCTTTGCAAATTGGTTCTTAGTTGTGAATTTCTTCAATTTAACCCCTAATTGACTCTAAAACTTTGATTTTCTTGCAATTTTTCCCTTCGATTCCAATCAATTGACTTGATAAAAATTAAATTTGTTCTCTTAAAATTTCAATCTTCTCAATTAAGCCCAAATTAGGCTCTCAAACTTAATTTTTCACCAATTAAGCCCCTAATAAAATTAATTTGACCCATTTAAAGTATAATTAAGTCCTTGCACCTAATTAAATCCTTCAATTGGATCAAAATTAATTCTTAAACATAATCAAACTTTAATTTAGCCTATGATTAAATCAAATTCATTTATTAAAAATTTAAGTATGTTATTGGACTTAATTTTTTTTGCAAACTCATCTAATAATCATTTAATTTGACCTTAAATTTGCATTGTTTCTTCAGTCTTGGATATAATGAAGTACAATTAGGTTTTGAATTTCATCCAAAATTACAACTTAATTTTTCTATATATTTGAAATCCTCCTCTACTTACTTTCTATACATCGCTAGCTTTTATTTTATTATTATTTTAAAAAAAAAGTGAAATTAAGGAATAACCTATAAATGAGTTATGACAGAGATGATTTGAGCTTTTAATCATTCCTACAAATATAGATCAGAATACTTATAATTTAATTTGATTTTGAGTTTTGAGATTGAGTGGAGGATGTTTTGGGTCAACATGTTTCTATTGTTTTTTTGTGTGTTTTTTTAAGAAAAAATAGGATGAAATTCAGTTTTTGAAGTCTAAATTACCCGAACCCTAGACCAGCAACCTATTGTAGAGTGTGCGACATGTCATCTTTTTATTGTTTTAAAACAACCTCGTGCGAATGGTGTGTTTTCTCCTTCAGTTCAAATAATTATGTACAAAAATAATATGCAAATTTTTTTATAAGAAAATCTAACGAGTGTTCAATGAGAATAAAATGTTTAATCTTTTTATTAAAAAAATTTATATATTTTTTCAAATTAATTATTATTTTATTTCTAAATATAGTAGAATAAAAATTATCCAAGTATACTTTTTTTCTTTTTTATTTGAACTTGCTTTTAAAATCATAATAACTCTTTATTAAAATTAAACCATGCTATATATATAAGGATTAAAAAGTAAGTTTTAACTAGAAAAACTTTGGAAAAAGATTCATAGAAAAAACTGCATGCCCGACACAATAGTGTCTTCACAGTTTCTAGAGAGAGAAATTTCATGTTAAAAACGTGTTGTTTTCTACATATGAAAATAATTTGACTTTATATATTGTGATAAATTTAAAAGTTGTTTTAAATGTTAACCGTATTTTTTTTCACGTGAAAAAAGATTCATAGAAAAAACTGTATGCCCGACACAATAGTGTCTTCACAGTTTCCAGAGAAAAAATTCATGTCAAAAACGTGTTGTTTTCTACTTATGAAAATAATTTTACTTTATATATTGTGATAAAAGTTTTATTTAAATTAAATTGAGTAAACCAACTTAGATGTGTACGACATTTTTTTTATTTTTTATACAAAATTTTAAAATTAAATAACACATGGTGTGATGTGAAAATCAAGTTTTTTTTAATTAATATGAATATGTGAAACAATTTGTATATACCTTAATTAATTTCAACTAATTTTAAAAGCTTTGAATTTAAAGCTAATTATTTACTATTACAACTAGAATTGATACTTACAATTTAATCTTTGAAAACATGTAACTACAATACAATCAAGTAAAAAATAATAAAATCATGAGAGGTCTAACTTAATTAGTTAGACTCTATATTTGATTTCTCGAGATCACCAATTCGAGTCTTATAAATTTTAGAATTACTAGAAACTTACATGATCGTTAATTTTAAAATTTATATATTTAATTAAGCTTTACACAAACTGGCCTAAAAACCTTAAAAAAAATATAAGAAATGATGAAAAGCATTCAAATGGGTAGGAAATAAATAAATATATATATATATATATATATCGACGCTGTCCTACCCTCTATTTCGGACAAGCCACGTTTCTTTCTGTCAGAAAACAGTTGTCAAGAGATGATTGGACACAAGCCCTATACTTATTTTTGGTATCAACATGTGGTAGTAGTTAATATGCTGGTGGTATGAAAGGGTGGGGGAGAGAGTGACAACTCTTTTTTCTTTTTTTCTTTTTCAATCTTCAAGGTTTTATTTGAAATCATATACTGCCACCTGTCTCCTTAAGGTTTTATTTGAAATCATATACTGCCACCTGTCTCCTTCTTTAGTTCCATGGAGGATTTTGTGCAATTTTCTTTGGAAAAATCTCATAAGAAAGATTTTTTTTTATTATTAAAGACAGATATGCTATTATTTTATATTGGACGGTGGAGGACAGCAAATCAGAAATTATTTTTTAATAAACCCGAAATTATGCGATGGAACATTCAGAACATGAAGATAACATTGTTTTTTTAAATAAAAAATAAAAAAAATAAAACCAAGTATATCTCTTGGTTTCCCTGTGCGCTCAAGTCATGTAGAACTTACATCTCAACGACCGGCGGAAATTAATTTGCATGGCTGTGGACTCAACGTCACAAATGACTGATTAATTAATGGTTCGCGTTGAAGTAATTTCTTTTTTATAAAAAAAAATAATATTTTTTTATATTTTAAAATTTATTTTTAATGTTATCATTTTAATACAATCTAAAAATATTTTAAGAAATAAAAATAAAAAAATACCACCCTCTTTTTGAATTGTGCTCCCAAAAAGCAGCTAGGGAAGCGTGATTTGTGCTCCATGAGAATGGCTGCGAAGAAACTCAATCTCAAACGCGAACATGGTTGTTGTTGCTGCTTTCTTTCTCAAGTCAAATTTGAGCTGAGCAAGACTTATGGCGGACCCGACAGCGCACTGTTATGGAAGAAATGTGGGCACGTTAGTTCTTGGGTACACAGTTGATTGAACTCGTTCTAAATTAGAATTGAAAAAATGAACTTAATGGAGGTTGTTCTTATCAAGGTATATTTACTGTTAAAACCAAACAAAAAACAAGAAGGGGTCCTCAGCGTAGAAGAAACGTGAGCGAACAAGGCAAGGAAAAGTTATTCCCTTTTCAAAAGTCTCACTTCCCCACTTACTCTCTGTCCTACAAAAACCGTGCACGCACACCGAGTTAGGAGGAGTGAGTGAAGAAGGATAGAAGGCATGGAGAAGAGGGACGAGAGAGGGAGCATTGGGGAGGAGAATGGGAAAGAAAGCGTGCAGAATGACCTGAAAGAAACCATGGGAAACAGTGGAGAAGATGAGACAAATAGCGAGTCTAAGGTTATCTACAGAGGATGGAAGGTCATGCCCTTTATTATAGGTAAATACTCGATTATATAGCACAGAAAATGAGGGGATTTCAAGCATCCTCGATTTCCCTTCGTATTTTCTTTCTTTTATTTACTCAATTCTAAGTGATGGGTGATTATTGTGTATTATCATTTCAGGGAATGAAACGTTCGAGAAGCTAGGAACCATTGGAACCTTGTCCAACCTCTTGATATATCTCACTACTGTCTTCAACATGAAGAGCATTACAGCTGCAACTATCATCACCGTCTTCAATGGTACTGCCAACTTGGGCACATTGATCGGAGCCTTTTTGTGCGACACCTACTTTGGTCGCTATAAGATGCTAGGATTCGCTACCGTCGCCTCCTTTCTGGTATACTCTGGATTTTATAATGCGAAATCTAACCGTGTTTTTCACCTGCTAGTGTGCGTCAGTTTGCCGACCAATGTCAAACATGCACTCAAGAGATTCTTATAGTCAATTAACTTAATCAGCTGCTATTTAATAATAGTTATTATTATAATTACACCCTACAAATTGGCAGTTTGACTGTAGATTTTTATATTTAACATCTATTTTTTTCCAATAACGTGTGTATAAAAAGGAAATAAAGAAAGAAGGAAGGATCACGCTATAGATCCTAAAGACCAAAACCATTAATCAATGTCAATCTTTATTTAGCTAGAAATAATCATCAATCTACTACGGAGACTGAAAAAATCATGATTGCACCAGGAAGACAAGTGACCAGTTGCATCTAAATATAAGATATAGATCTTTTAGATACAAAAGAAAAAATTAATATGACCCAAGCTGGGAGGGGAAAGAGAGGGACGTTAAGAGTGTAAAATGGAGAGGCTTTTTTCAGGGTTTTTCCTAGGGAGACAAGGGAGAGAACAGTCCTATTAATTCAATTAAAAGATCTTGTAAAATGATCACTAATGTCTCATGAAACTAGTAATTTATTACCATTTCATCCTAGATATATCGGGGATTGTTTTGTTGATATATACCACCATCAGAACACATTTCATGTCAATGGAAGTCTTCCATTTTCATGGTATTATATCAGAAAGGAGGACTTCATATATATATCATGAATCTTACTGTATGGTGTTATTTGTTGTCTGCTTTGTGTGAAGGGATTGCTTGCTATACAACTAACAGCAGCAATCTCAAAACTGCATCCACCCCACTGTGCAAAGGAGAGCAGCACATGCATAGGGCCAACAGGCGGTCAAATAGCATTTCTACTGGCAGGATTCATCCTGATGATAATAGGAGCTGGTGGTATCAGGCCATGCAATTTGGCATTTGGAGCAGACCAATTCAACCCTGAAACAGAATCTGGAAAGAGGGGTGTAAATAGTTTCTTCAATTGGTACTTCTTTACTTTCACCTTTGCCCAGATGATATCCTTAACGCTAATTGTCTACGTGCAATCCAATGTTAGCTGGCCTATAGGTTTAGGAATCCCAGCAATCCTGATGCTCATTTCTTGTCTAGTATACTATATGGGTACAAAATTGTACGTAAAAGTGAAAGCCACTGGCAGTCCGATGACCAGTGTGGCACGGGTTATAGTTGTTGCAGTCAAGAAAAGGAAGTTGAAGCCAGTGGACCAACCTTGGCTCTCCCTTTTCAACTATATTCCTCCCAAGTCCATCAATTCCAAGCTTTCTTACACGGATCAATTCAGGTGATCCAACCTTTTCAACCATTCTGATTTGATATATCTTGTCTATTACCTATGCCCTTCACACGTAAAGAATTCTAATTGTGGTTGATGGTGCCTGCAGATTCCTCGACAAAGCAGCAATCATGACTCACCAAGATCAAGTAAACCCAGATGGATCGCCAGCTAATCCTTGGAAACTTTGTAGTTTGCAGCAAGTGGAAGAAGTGAAATGCTTGTTTAGGGTGATTCCTGTATGGACAGCTGCTATTATATACTATGTTGCTGTGGTTCAACAGCACACCTATGTAGTCTTCCAAGCAGTTCAGAGTAACAGACGCCTTGCAAACAGCAACTTTGCGATACCAGCTGCATCATATATTGTGTTCTTGATGCTAAGTATGAGCATCTTCATTCCTATCTATGACCGGGTTCTTGTCCCTTTTCTGCGGAGAATTACTGGAAAAGAAGCTGGAATCACAATTCTTCAAAGAATTGGCGTTGGCATATTTCTCACAATTGTTACCATGTTAGTCTCTGGCTTAGTTGAAGAGAAGCGAAGGACTATAGCTCTTACCAAGCCAACTCTAGGAAACGCACCAAGAAAAGGTGCCATTTCATCAATGTCAGCTTTATGGTTAATCCCTCAGCTATCACTCTCAGGAATTGCAGAGGCATTTGGTTCCATTGGCCAGGTTGAATTCTACTACAAGCAGTTTCCTGAGAATATGAGAAGCATTGGAGGGTCTCTCTTTTATTGCGGCATAGCAGCTTCAAGTTATTTTAGTAGTTTACTGATAACAGTAGTTCACCAAACAACAAATGGTGCAGCAACTGGAAATTGGTTATCAGAAGATCTCAACAAAGGAAGACTTGATTACTTCTACTACATGATTGCTGCTTTGGGGGTCCTAAACATGGGCTATTTTTTGCTGTGTGCCAGGTGGTACAAGTACAAAGGGGGCAAGGATGATGCACTGCTTGAACTCTATGGGGTAGAAAAACAATATGAGAAACCCGTAGCATGATCACTGTTTTACAAACAACTAGGTTCATGTAGCAGGGTGAGACATCACCTTATATATAGAAAAGATTCTCAGTAGTCCGCTACATTTGTAAGCTAGAAGGCTCATTCAGAATAATGTCTCTTGGCTCATTTGAATCACTAGTTTCGTGTACTTCGCATCGCCAAAAGCAACTTTCAATGGGTTTCAATCCCTGGGAATAATATCCCCAACATTTAAACTGTCATAATGCCTACGAATTAACAGATTCAAACAACTGGCTTCAAGGATTTTGCTAAAAATCAATGGTCAATATCCGTTCAATGAGCAAACTGCAACCAGAAACAAGAATTGATGTCGTACATCAGCTTCTTCAGGCACATTCGCTACCTCAACACATTGTAAATTGATTCTCAAGACATAACCAGACGCATGCTGTGATGGACTGGAAAATACGGAGGCATGAAATAGCTTGGCAACAGATGACATGAAACAAATAGCAGCTGAAACAGCAGTTTTATCACCCAACTATCTGATTTTCAATGGCTCGTCCCCAAACCACATTGGCTGCCACGATGATTACTAAACTGAACTCGAGTTTGTTTGTAGTGCAACACAGAAAAAAGACAGTTCCATGATAATTACCCGGCTATATAAACATAATACAACAGAGAAAAGGACCAGCGTCCATAACCTTCCTATATAAACATAAACGGCAAAAAGATGAGCTTTCCCTCTTGTGGGCATTTCAAAGTAAGAATAGACCAGAGAAGAAATAGATTAAAGATGCCCATCACTGTTAGGTATGGAACTCAGAACATTGTACCGATAATTGGCATTGTAGTTCCAGGTAACTCACAACAACATGCTGGTAGTGGTAAGATTTGCCATTTATTGTGCTCTGTCCCTCCAGATGATCTTCAGACTGTGTATGCTTGTTGAATCGTGTCTATATCAAGGCCCTTCAGCCTCACCACAGATTCTACATGACCCTTGAGTGTATGGAGTTCCCTCAACCTGCAATCAATGCAAATAAATTAGAAAAAAGCAGAAATGTGGTTCAAATGAACTTAGACAACCAGTAAGGCCCGTCAAAACTCCAGCAAAGGAAAAAATGTAAAATGTATCACAACTAGCCCAGAAGAGTAAGTGTTTTCCATATCTTCTGGCAAGCTGACTACTGCTTCATGTTATTACAACACAAAAAAGAATCCTGTATCACAATAGTATATATTTTCGAAATAAGTTCTTTTTTTTTCATGTTTCTGAAAATCTGCAGGTAAGACCCATTTCAATGTGAAATCAGATATGATCTAGCTGAGACGTTAGACATCACGTGCCAAGCTGAAAATGACAGCTAAACATCAGCCCCTACCTTGCAATTTCAGCTCTCCTTTTTGCTTCCTCAGCCATCTGATTGAGTTCGGTGAAATGTGTCCGCTCAGTGAACATCTTTGTGTCTGGTAGTGGCAACCCATGCAAGGTTCTCTGTGCATGTGCCCATTGAAGCTCGCGTTGTTCCTTCCCAAAATCTTTTTGCCTTGTGAAAGCAATCTACAAAAAATGAAATCCATCAGAGAAACAAAACATAAACACACAAGCAGACAGAATACTATACCGAAGACAGACCAAACTCAAATAAATAGCCCCATCAAGCCAATGGCATCCATACCCTTTGCTCAATTACAAGATCCCATGCCCTCCCACTCAAAGCATAGCGGATAAAGAACTTGATGAAGTCAAGTGGAAAGTAGAAGATGATATTATAGAGCCAAATTACACCAGCCCAACCCCAACCGATCCCTTTAATTGCCGCAAAGCTCCAATTTGCATAGACTGCAATCAGAGTGGCAATCTGAGCAAAAAGAAAGGCCAAGTTAGAGTTCACTTCCAGATTATGTAAGAAATCACAAGCAAACATACAAGGAAATTGGCTCACCAGCTGAGCAATGATAAAAGCCACCACAAGTAATAACCCAGGACGTTCAACAAATGACCAGCTTCGAGATCGGGTGACAAATATAAGTGCTTGACTGATAGTGCTAACTTGCAAATAAATTGCTGATGCAAGCTTTCGGAAGTCATCGTGAGCTGTTTTCTCCAGGGTTGACACTCCAAATACCCTCTGGAAATTAACAGGCATGAAGAATTAACTACTGATTATCACAGGTTCACCAGGAATGCCAAACAATAAATTCATCATGCATACAGATGTTACATGAAGACAAATTCTAAATCTGCTGAAGATGGACATAACACATGACCATGTATCAGTCACCCACGGCCTGTCTAACTTAAACCAGCAACACGAGTTTCTTATCCCCATGAAACCTTGCCACTACATTCTTACCAGGCATGCCGAGTGTAAAGAGTATTTTGAGTTTATGGTTCGAGGTACTTGATAGTTTACAAACAAGTACATGCATCTTCCATAATCAAAACAAACTTCATAACTAAATGAAAGAAGGCATGTCATCTTACTGGGAAGAAGTCTGTTTTATATGCTACCCAAAAGAATATGACAGTCATCATGGCCAGATAACTACCAAGAACAATTCCAGTTGTAAATATCTCCGCCAACTTCCAGCTGTCTGGTAGAGGAGATGGCTTCACCCTATCTTTTGATATTGTCATTATAGTACCTGAAATCGCATGGTGCTAGTAAGATCCCAAGAAAACAAATGCAGGTCATATCAAGAATGAGTGAATAAAGAGAACAGATGAGATGTGAACCTACTGCCAACGAGATACAAGGAAAATAAAACAAACCCCAATCAACAAGCATAACAGAAAAAGATTTTCTTAGGGTGTCAAGGATGCTACATCTGTGGTAACTATGCTAACCTAAATCAAAAAATGGACAGCATGGAAATTTCCCCTATTTTTTTAGTCCACTTAACATGTTTTGCATGTGTCTTTGTGTGTGTGTGTGTGTGTGTGTGTGTGTGTGAGAGAGAGAGAGAGAGAGAGAGAGAAACGAACCATCATTGAGGATGGCAATGATAAGCACCATAAAAGGTGGAAAGTCAAACTTCCATATGAGAGCCAGCAGCATGAAACCAAGCTATCACCATATCAAACCAACAAGGGTAAGGAAACATCACAAATTTCTTCCCAAGATACCCTATATTATGCACACACCCACACAGAGCTGTTACTTACCACAATACGGATTGTAATGGAAACTGCATAGATCTGCCAAAGGAAGATGAAAATGTAAGTCAGTCTATTAAAAAGATATAACATGGTGATAATCCAATGTTTACCGTGTAATTTTTCATCCTCTGAAAGATTGCTCGACTTGTCAAGACAGCACTGATAATGACACTAAGGCCAGGTTCAGTAAGGACAATATCAGAAGCACTACGAGCTGCATCAGTTGCATCAGCAACAGCAATCCCAATGTCAGCTTTCTTGAGAGCAGGAGCATCATTGACTCCATCACCAGTCATCCCACAGATATGTTTCCTAGCTTGCAAACGTTTTACTATCTCATATTTGTGCTCTGAAATGACAGAGATGTCAAGCCCGTCAAAAATAGCAAGGAAAACTAAAGATCCATTGCCTATAAAAAAACAACAACTACATAATTTCTATGAAGCAATGCATCAAACCTCAGCACAGAGTGCCAAAATTAACTAAGGAAAACAAATTAAAGAAAAGCACCAGGGAAAACGCCAGCAAATCCATCAGCTTTTTCTATTAATTCATCAATTGGTAAAGCGGCAATAGACTCATCCTTGTTTTGCCCTAGCAATGCAGATGAAGGGTACATGTTGGTTCCCATTCCCAAACGACGTCCAGTTTCCTTTCCTATCGCCAGTTGATCCCCTGATAAAAGCCACGAGGATCAGAAACTCGAAACAGAATGCCAAAAGTAATCTGATATCGTTTTAAGTTAGATAGAGTTGAAAGATTGGATAAGTGCAACACTTGGAAACTTGATTAACAGAGAAGGTAAGGCAGTACAATAAAGGGGGGCACATGGAGGGGGGGGGGGGCTCATAAATTTTCTGACAAGTTTTACGAAAAGAACATACCCATTGCAAATATGAAAGAATTTCCAGTTCTCATATTAGAATTCTGTATTACGTGTGGTAAAACTATATACAAGCAAGTCCCAAGTGAAGAATTGCATTTTATCCTGCATGACATCTTTTACATCTACAATTATCTCTCCACAAGAAAAGAAATCATTAAGGAAAGTCTTCGCATGGCTTCCAACTAGAGAACAGAACAGAACAAACCAGTGATCATTTTGACATTCACTCCAAGATTCAAAGCCCGCCTAATAGTCTCCGCACTATCATGCCTTGGTGGATCAAAGAGAGGCAAGAGGCCAATGAATTGCCAAGGGCCTCCAGCACTCTCTTTCCTTCCTTCTGGAACCTCCTGCAATTGTGAAGCAGCAGCTCATCAAAGCTATGTAGTCAAAAATAAAATCAACAATGAAGCTAGAAGCATATATCTAAGAGAAAAAGAAAGAGAGAAATAGGATTGTGATTACCTGGTATGCTACCGCAAGAGAACGTAAACCTCTTTCTGCAAATTTATCAATCACGGCATGTACTCTTCGCTCAATGTCTGACTTATTGTGTGAAAGATTTAGAATCTAAACAAATATTTGAAGACAGGAATTAGTATAAAATTCAAAATATAGAACATCCCATGGCAAGTATAACAGGCTGCATGGGCAAGTTACCTGTTCTGGTGCACCTTTGCTGACTCTGTGCATTTTACCTCCACTATCAATATATGTCAAGGCTGTCCGCTTATCAGTAGGATTGAAAGGAAGGAAATGAACTTCCTGAATTCCAGCACGTGCCTTTTGGAACAAGGAAATAAAATTCAGAAAACATCAAAACATGAAAAAAAAATTATATTACCAAGTTAAATTTAAAATTACTAATTAAATAGTGACCAGAACTTATAAAAAGAGTACCATATGGATCAATTACCTCCTTTGGATCAGCCAGCATTCCAACAATAGCAGTATCTATTGCATCTTGGTTCTCTATTCTAGAGGCTCGAGCTGCCATCAAAACAACAGCATCTGCATCTACTCCTTTTGCAAAAACCTGGAAGTTATACCCAGGGACATATAAGCAAGAATTCTGCTCTGTAGTAGGTGTTTGAAAAACAACTTTCAGTAAGCAACCTCAATGAGATTTTTGTCCACAGTTAGTTTGTTTAATGTCAATGTTCCAGTCTTGTCACTGCAAAGCACATCCATGCCAGCCATCTCTTCAATTGCAGTCATTCTCTTCGTGATGGCTCCCTGGATCATATTCAAAACATTATCATATTATGCCCAAAACTCAGCAGTCCAGCGTCAATTAGAACATCCCCAAGAACTTGGCTAACCTGCTGCGATAACCTATGAGAACCAATAGCCATTGTGACTGAGAGGACCGTAGGCATGGCAATTGGAATTCCACCAATGAGAAGCACAAGAAGATTGTCAATTCCAGGACGATATTTCCTATCTTGAATGGGGTACATGACAATAAGCTCTATAACCATCCCAATAGCAATTGAACATATGCAGAAGTTCCCTATTGCAGTCAAGACCTGCACAATGTGAAACGAGAACGAATCAAAACCAAAATCACAAAAGTACATCTTAGAACTCAACAAAGATCATGTAACAATTATATCTCCTTGCCTTTTGGAAGTGGCCGACTTGGTTAGTTGTATCCACAAGGTGAGCAGCCTTCCCAAAGAAGGTGTGGACACCAGTGGCAATAACTACTGCTTCAATCTCTCCTTGTTTGCAAGTAGAACCAGAGTAAACACCATCTCCAGGACCTTTTGTCACGGGAAGGGACTCGCCAGTAAGTGCAGACTGAGAAACCAAAAGGAAGAAGGTTCAGTATAACAGCCAGACAAATACCAAGCCAAGATGAAGTAGCAACTAAGTATTTGAAGCCCCACTTGATCAATTTTAAGCGGATCTCCTTCTAGTAAACGAGCATCAGCGGGGATAATATCTCCAAGTTTGATGCTAATAATGTCACCGGGAACTAAAACAGCAGCATCTTGCTCATTCCATCTTCCATCTCGAAGAACCTTGAGAACAATATTATGAGAGATGAAACAAAATTCGCAGTTCAATCTAATTACAAGTGCATCAGTCAGTCATATTTGCAAATTTGGATTTCATCCAAATCTGAAGTGCTCCAATATAGAAGTAAATCCACAGATTTATGGAAACACATTGAAAATGAAACAAAGGTTCGTTAACTTCACATACCTTAGCTTTGGGTGCAAGACGAGCCATGAGAGCAGCAGCAGCATTGCCCGCATTATTTTCCTCGATAAAACTGATGGTAGAGTTAATCACAAGCAGAGTAATGATACCCACAAAGTCTTGCCAATCTGGAGGCTTTCCCTACACACACACACAAAAAATTGTTTAACAATGTCCCAAAACAAACAAATCCGCGAGTGGAATTGCCATAAAAACCAGAATATACTACTACTTACTCCTCCATTTGCAAGAGCAATAGCCATGATAGCAGCAGCCTCCATAACCCATGACAGAGGATTCCACATAAAGCCCAGGAATTTCAGGAATTTTCTCTCCTGAAACACACCCAGAAGATAACTTTGAGTTAGAACCTGAATCCAGAAAAGTAAGAAGAATGTTTATAAAGATAAAAGGCAACACCTTCTTCTCTTCAAGCTTGTTGTGACCGAAAATGGCTAGCCTCTCCTCAGCAGCCTGAGTTGTGAGACCTTCTCTGCTACATCTCAGATTCTCTAATACTTCCTCAATGGGTATATTCTCCTGCAATCAAAAAAAATTAAAACTTCAACTCAAAAACAAACAAAAGAACACTAAAACAGATAGCAACCAAACCAAAAAATGGCTTCAAAGTATGCTCTGATCTATTACCAAATCCACAGTTTCCTTCAAGACAGCCTCCAAAACTTCACCCTTGTCTCCCATCTTCTCCTTAAGTAAAATCTCTCTCTCTCTCTCTCTCTCTACGGACCAAACCAATCAAAGATCAAACTTCACAGCACAACCGCCATGAAAAGAGGCAAAAAAACTTGAGATTTCCAGTTCAGACAAGCATTACAAAGTTAAAAAAGACTTGATTTCGAGCGTGAACAACGAGTTTGGGAGCCAAAATGAAGACACCCCACCAACACCAAATCTGCAAAGAGAGCCAACAACTAGGAGAACCAACCGCTGTCGAGTAGTGGCAAAGAGTGTGCAAGTAACAGCCTACAATCTTTTTCTATCCTACCTCTTGGGTCATTTCCAAAGAGGTACCCGTATATGTTTTTGTGTCTGAAAAGGTCCCCATGAATGCTTCAAGCACTTGTACTGAATGCTTCTTGAAGTTGTACTTGAGGTCATGTTGGGAATTTTGAGGTCTTTTGATGGCCTAAATTTGATATCAAGTTGCTGTGAATCTGTGATATTTTTGCCTAAAATAATAATTTATTGGATGAGAACACCACCAAAGCCTTCAAGAAACTGCACATGCGCCCCTGGGGCCTATTCCTTGTTTTATGTTTATTTTAATTTAATTTAATTACCACTTCACTTACTTTTTGACTGATTTTTATTTTTTATTTTTGTTTCTCTATCTGGGTGAATAAATAAATAAATGCGGTGCTAAATTTCTACAAAATAACACGTGTCTCTCGCCGCAGCAGTCCATCGGACAAGGAGGGCGTATGTTTTTGAAGTTATGTTTTTTTTTATATTAAAAAATATTATTGTGAAACTATATATTATAAATTAAAAAATATTTTTACAAGATGACTTAACACCACCTTGCCTACCAGAGAACAACTCTTCTAGATCAAGCTTGGGGCCTAATTAAATTATTGTAGATTGCTAGAAATGTTCAAGAAAAGGAACCACCACGACGACCTCCTTTGGAGAGAAAGATAATGTTAAAGTGTATTGTGAATCCCGTGATCACTTTCATTCCTACCTTTGAATTTGCTGACACCAACTTCTTGCCTACTTTATTTTTATTTTTATTTTTATTTTTATTTTTATTTTTATAAAAAGTCATTTTACTCCTTTTCAATCTTGCTTCAATTTTGTTCTTCGAAGGAGGTAAGGTAACTTTGTGGGCAAAATGAGAAGCTTATGCTGCACTTCAATTCTCTAGAGAGATGACAAATTAAAAAACAGAAAATTGCTTTTTTTCTTATTTTCCTGAGTAAATAGATAAGAGTACGGTAATAGTTATTTAAAAATATATTAAAATAATATTTTTTATTTATTTTTAATAACACTATTAAATTAAAACGCAACTCCAGCTATAACTATATATGGGAATTTTGAAAACAAGTCAGTGGTGTTCCCATGTTTTTCTCTTTACAAAGAACATGTGAAAAACCTTTATCTTTTCATATTCCAGCTTTGTCCTCTTATAGGCTTTTGTTTTTTCCCACCAGTTAACTTATTCAACTTTATTTTTTTATTAATATATTTTTTTGAAAGTAATTATTTTCAGTTTAGTTTGGATTTTATTTATAAAAACAATCAAATTAAAATTTTATAAAATACCAAAAATAAATCAAAATTAGTTCAAACCGATCGATTTCGATTCGGTTCGGTTCATTTATTTTATATTAAAAATCAAAATTTAACTGACCAGTTTTGATTTTGTTCGGTTCAATTTCAGTTCGGTTATTTTTATATTAAAAACAAAAAAGTATATTTGTTTTTGAGTTTTTTGGACTTTCTAATGGGCTTGGTTTTTTTACTTTTTCGGTTTTGTTTGATTTGGTTTTTCGGTTTCAGATTTATAAAACTGAAACCGAAACCGAACCGAATATTTTTTTTTCTAATCGGTTTTTTATGGTTCGGTTTTTCGATTATTTTTTTCTATTTTCTCAGTTTAGTCGATATTTTGGTTTTTTTGCTTACCCCTACATTTTCTATCTTTCCATTTTATGCATAACAATCTTTTTGGATTTTCTAATTTGAAAAATAATTTAAGATGGTGAGAAGTCAACTTGTTTTCTATTTTTTTTATGGAAAAATAAAAACTAGAAATGGAATATAAAATTAAAGTTTAAGAAGTGGAAAACATTTTCCGTTGTTGAACACCTTACATTTTTTTATTTTCTAGAATTTTGGTTAAATGGGTTTTTTTTGGCAAGCAAATATATATTTACCTATTTTGTAGAAAACAATTTAATATCTACATGCTCGCTTGGCATTTTAATTTTGTGCCTAACTTGTATTGTATAATAGAATATGAATCCCCATCATTAAAAAATAAATAGAAAAAAAAGTCATTTATTTTAATTAGTGGCTAAATAATTCATAAGAAAATAATCCACATTAAATAAATATAATATGTTTTTATTAGTACATTAACTGTTAGCTATTAACGCTAACATTTTAATTATTTAACGATTGAACAGGAACTGCAAGGCTATATACAACAAAATATACATATGAAAAGAAAACAAGCTTCAAAAAACAACCTCAGTAAATCCAGCTCAATGCGGTATTTGGAAATGTGATTATACTTGTATTTTAAAAAAATAATTTTTATTATTAAAAATTAAATTTTTTATATGTTTTAATGCGCTGATCTCACAAATAATTTTTAAAAAATAAAAAAAATATCATTTTGATGTATTTCAATGCGAATAGCACTTTGAAAAATAATCATAATCACACTTCTAAACAATTCAAATATTATTGAGACACTGAGAAGGTTTCATAATTAGACAAGAATAGAGGGGCATCACATAAATAAAATCTCAAGTTTCATAAATTTTAATTAGTGAGTACTTAAGAGTGTAGTTGTAATTATTTTTCAATGTAATTTTTATTTTAAAAAATATTAAAATTATTTTTTTATATTTTAAAAAATTATTTTTTATATAGTGCTTTAAAATTATTTAAAAAATTAAGAAAATATTAATTTAAAGTAAAAAAAATCAAACCTTTTTAAAAATACTTTTTAAATAAAAGAAGATTTTATGGAGAAGGAAAAGTGGCTTTTGAAGTGATTCGATGTCGGGACATAGTAAAGTCGTGAGAGTCAGTGATGATTTTGCTTTCCTTAATCTCAGCCTGCTTTTCGCCACCCTTTGCTCTTTTTGGAATTACAGATCAGTCCCTAACCTATATTTTTAAGCATTAAAGACCCCAATATTCACGAACTTGCTAATTTCTTCCCATACCGAGTCCCTTACCGACTCCCATCAGCATTGAACTTGTCACTTGCCCGTGTCTTGTCGTGTCGTGGAGAACTTTTCGACATTATTATTAAACTCAACATATTAATATGGTAACTCCTTAACTTGATCTCCATGATTTGACTGTGATTTAAATTAAATTAGCGTGAACTAGTTAGTTTAGCAGGTGTATCAAGATTTTATTGACCTGATTTGATTTTAATTTAATTTTATAAAAAATTAAAACTCATGTTGATTTAATATCTTTTATTAAAAATATATAAGAGTGATAATAATTTGGATTGGTTGCGGTCAATTCATGTTAACTCATCTAACATGTGACTTGGATTATGTTTTTGACTGGTTTAACAATTATAATATAAACATTGTAATTGTTCCTTTCAATATTTGTTTTTTAATATTTTTTTATTTTTTAATTAAAAGAAACTATAAAAAATGTTTATCACAATATTTAAATTACCATTCAATTTTTTAATAGTTCTTAATATTATAGGTTTTATGAAAATATTAAAAAAAATTTCAATTATTGTGTAGCTAATATGAAAAAACAAATCTCATGAATATTTAATGAAAACAAGATTTATGTTTCTTTAAAACATGTAGGAAAAATATATTTCATCAATCTAAACTCTATTTTCTTATTATTGCATCTCTTTATTGTTTTAATAAAAACATATTTATTTTTAATTATAAGCACTTTTAAAAAAATTAAAAATCTTAATATTTTGTATTAAAATAATATCTTAATATTTTAATCATGACTTCACAAGAAAGTTAAGAAAGTATTAAAATAATATCTTAATATTTTATATGTGATTGAAGGGAAAAAAATAATAAGTAAGATAAAATTATTTAAGAAAATTTTTAAAAATTATAAGATTTATTTCCATTGAATATTTGTAATTGTTTTTTGTATATTAGGTAAATATTAATTGAAAAAAAACTATTAACATCCTTGTAAGGCTCTATAATATTATTTAAAAACCATGGAAAAATTTTATAAAAAAAATTTGAAAAACAAATATAGAAAGGGTTGATGCATAGACCAAAAAGATAAGGCCTAGAAATCTACCCTATAAAAAAGAAGACTTTTTTATTGTAAAAAATAAAATAAATTAGATAACGTATGTCGAAATTCTTATTACCAAATAGATGGTTGAAAAACTAGGGCTGAGATCTTTTAAATCTAAAAAGATATTTTTTAATTTATTTTAATATAAAAACACATGATAAACATTATTATAATTTCAAGAAAACCAATTTATCATTTCGAACAGCTCTAAATTAATTTTAAAATGTAAAATTAAACTAAAAAACTATTTTTCAATCTCGATGTACTCTTTGGAAATATTGAACTCAAGAACACCGCAATGATGTTTATATTATCAAATCATAAAACAATTCATTTTTTAAAATTCATTACAATCAAAATACAAAAAGAAAATTAAAAAAAAACATAGAAAAGGTTGATGCATGGACCGAAAAAGATGAGGCCAAAAGCCTAGCCTATCAAAAAGAAAGCCTGGCACGTGTAACTTTCTTTCTTTTTTGTTAAATACAAAATGACATGTCATTCAACTTTTATTTTTAAAAAATAAAATAAATCAAATAACATGTGTCCTGATTACTTTTTTGTATAAAAAAAGATATTTTTTAATTTATTTTTACATAAAAAAAACACATGATAAACATTATTATAATTTCTCATCAGAACAAACATTATTATAATTTCAGTAAATTAATTTCTCATCTTAACCACTATAAATCAATTCAAGAACACAAAATTAAATTGATTTTTTTTTCTTAATCTCAATCTACTTTTATGAGAATATAAAAATACAAGAACACTCCCAAAGATATTTATCTTGTCAAATCATAAAACAATTCATTTATCAAAATTCCTTTTGAAAAATCATCTTATATTATCAAAATTCCTTTTGAAAAATCAATTTACCTAACAATTCATAAACTGGGTTCCGATTGAAAATAAGATAAAATTGCATGATCAAATTTCTTTCTTCAGTAAATAAACTCAATTAAAACAAATATTTATACTATTATTATATGATAGAATATAATAGAAGAGGTGAGCGTAAGGAATTGTGGTTTATACTGTGCTTTCACAACGTCTTTTCTAGTACTCACGAGGCATGGAAATATACGCTATTGTCCTGTAATTTTTTTTTTTACACATTTGATCCTTATAGTTTTAGATGTTTACGTTTCAAGCATAAAACTTTTTTTTACATTTTAATCCCTGAATGTTAAAATAATTTTTAAAAAACTATCTGAATATGTCACAATTTTCAAACAATGTTAGAGTTTTTTATGGTAATATTCGGAATTATTGTTAGCACAAAGGTCACTAGCACCTATGAATTAATTATTTTGATGATAACTATAATTAATGAATTTTAATATGTATTTTCAAAGTTTTAATGTTGGAGGAATTTTTTCATGTATATTTAAAGTAATTTTAATATGTATTTTTCAAAGTTTTAATTGTCGGTTTTTACCATCTAAATTATTTTTATTGCCAAAATCTACACATAGTAAAAAAAAAAAAAGAGGTATTACCACACAATCTCTTTCTAAATAAAGAGCATTAACTTTATCACATGCGCTCTCCCACTTTTAATCACCAAAAACCTTTTATCCATTTTTAGCTAAAAAAACATTGTCACATGGATTCTTGCACCTTTTATTCTTTCCAAGCTAAATAAATTGGTAAACTTGTAATTTTTCAAAGATGAAAAGGATCTTTGAACCCCTTTGAGAAAGTGCATGGAATTAGCAGCAGCAACAACGTATGTAGCTTAGTAGTTAGAGTCGGGGCAGGTAAAAAAACCAAAAAAATCAAGAAAATCAGAAAAATATAATTGAAAAAATCAAATTGTGAAAAAAAACCGATTAAAATTTTGAAAAATCTGGTCAGTTCGGTTTCGGTTTTGTAAGCCTAAAACTAAAAGAACTGAACCGAACCGAACCGAAACCGGAAAAAACCAAGCCAAACCGAAAAAACCGAGCCAAACCGGTTTGAACTGGTTTTGATCCTAAAAAACAAACCAAAACCGGTCGGTTTGACCTGGTTTTGGTTTTTTAAAAAAAAAATTTAATTTAATTATTTTTTTAATAAAAACTGAACTGAATCGAAAATGATTATATGCGGTTAGAGTGGTAGGAGTTGGTGAGTTAGGAGGAGAATAATCTTCAGCTACATCTCTGTCTTCTCACTAATTTATGCTCTGTGCCTCATCCCACATGTATGCTGTGGTGGTACAGCTGATCTGATGAACTTTGCTACGCCGGAATTTGCCCTTCTTCTCTAACACTTGGGAGTTTCAAGACGAACAGAGGAAGAGAAGCTGAAGGTAGGGACCCCAGAAAGTAAGGAGTAATGTTTGCTGGAAGGAGTGTTGGCTGCGGACGAGCATCAACTCCAGCTGTGGGTGAGATCAATCAATCAACTGAAATAATTAGGTTTAAATTGAATAATGACTCCTTCTCAAAGAGATTTTAAAAGTATGTTCGGTGAAATTGATATGAACCAGTTTTTTGCAAAATGAGATTTATAAATTTGAATCCACAAGTTAAATATTTTAACTTCAATTAAATTAAAATTTTGACTCAATTTGTACCAAACTTTTGATCTAATTTTTTTTTACATTTGACGTGAATTACACTGTCTTCATAGCTTGGAAAATCACATTTTATATCCTATAATTTAATTTAATTTTATATTTTTTAGTTTCACTCTTAAAATTTATTTAATTAGAGATTGAACTTTGTTATTTATTTATTTATTTATTATTAGATTCTTCATTAATTTTTAAAATGATTTGGTTATATAACCCTTTAATATATATTGAGTTATTTGATGATTAATCTTTATAGTTTACTTAATTGTTTTTTTGAATAGATTACCCTGATATCACAACAACTAGGTTACATATCTCACATGCTAATCCAAGTGGACTTAGAGCTGGTTTTTAGACCTTTTTGTATTATATTATTTTCTTCAATTTAATTCTGTAATATTTTATTTGCTAGAAATTAAACTTCAAATTTCTCCCATTTTTTTTAGAATTTTTTAATAAATATTTAATAAAAAATTAACATGAGAAAAGTCTATTTATAACTTCTTTAAAATAAATATTTTATGTCATTTTAAATAAATATAAGGGTTCTTGTAAAAAAATGGTTTATGTAACAAAATAATTTCTAAATTAAGAGTAAATTGATCAAAATTGTTAATTCAATTTGTTTATATAGATATTTCAAATAGTATAATTGAATTCAATTTATTAGTTTAATATTTTATTCTAAACATAAGAATTATAATATCTAGATATTAATTAGATTAAATAATTAATTCCCAAAAGCTTGAAAACAAGTGGTACACACAAACACTAACGTGAGCTATTCTTAATATTTACAAATAGGACAGTGTGTTTGAGAGTTAGTTTTAATATTTTTTTGGTTAAAGTTTAAATTTTTTATTTGTTTTAAATTAATTTTTTTAATATTTACAGATCGTTTTGATAAGTTGATATTAAAAATAAATTTTAAAAAATAAAAAATATATTTTAATACTTTTCCGAACAAAAAAAATTCTTTAAAAAATAGTTGTTACCTACCTCCTATCACCATTTAAGACTACCATTGTCTTAGTGTCATTTTGTGGATTTCCTAGTTGAATCTAAGACACTATAGTGTTGCGAAGCAGTGTTGTGAAGGGAAAAAAACATTGTCTTCAATACTAAAAATACTAAAATGCCTTATTTGTTTTTTAAATTTTAAAAATATTTTTAAAAAAATAATTATTTTTTATTTTTTTAAATAAAAAATATTTTAAAAAATAATTTAAACTACACTCCCAAACATACTCTAAATTTAACTGAAAAGATCAATTAATGTCACCAAGCTGAAGGCCGTTCATGAGAGGCTGAGAATGAAAGACCAAGAAATATACACGAAGGGTTGGCTCATCTCTTAAGGGTCCACGTGCAAGATGATGTTAGGCCTCTAATTATAAGATCTGATTTGAAGGTTGCTCTAATCCAAAGATTTGAAGGTTCATTGTTTTTTTTTTTTTAATTCATAAATTAGTTTTGAGCTTTTTTTTAAAAAAAAGAACATAAAACCCTAATCTACAATATTTTCACTCCTTTTTGTGGCGTGCTCGACGCTTGCCCTAATTTGGGAGATTTCAAACCAAACTAGGGTACAATATTTTCTCTAACCAAGCAGTACAAGTCTTCACAAGGAAATTCGAAGGAAGATTCACCTACAGCTAGAGCAAGAAACAATAGCTTGGAACACACGTCACGACTCGAAAAGACAACACCTAGCAAAGCTGTAAGAAACTTTTGAGATGAGATGGACATCCTTGGACTGGATCACAAAAGGACATAGAAACTGGCATTTCCATGGCGTGGAGCCTGGAAACCACTCTTTATATTGGGCTCACAACATCCAATGGAAACCCTAATCTGCAAGTATTCTCAATTCAACGTCCAAGAATAGTCATCGTGTCACACGGGAGGACTGCGTCTACATTGTCATTATCTTGGAATCGAGTTATTCCATTTATGGAATCGTTGATTTCTTCAACACGGGTTGCGTCAATTTGTGGACAATCTGAGTCGCTAGACCACAGTTTGTGCCTGTCGGTTAGACCTTTTGTTTATACTGACGATTGATGATAGGATAAGGAGGGTTTTTCCACGATTAAGTAAGCAGCAAGAAAGCAACAAGTTATCTTCACGTTCCCTGTCGAAATGGCGTGATAGGCATAGCCGCGTTGTTGCTGATAAAAAAGTCTTTAGCTTCAGATAGTAACTTTCACGGCAGGATATACATATTGGAACTGATCTTGGCAAGAATATCCACCATTCAGAACTCAAGAAAAAAAAAAAAAACTCAATAACTCAGAGCTGGCGACATTGCAAATACAAACTCGAATGGATATCTGCATAGAGTCAGGAAAGCACAGGAAGAAAAAAGAAAATATTTAACACCAAGAACCCAGAAGATGTACAAGAAAAAATATGAAATTAATTTGGAAACCGAGATTGCCTTGCCACCATAATCCGACAACTGTAAGCCAACGAACTGTACCTCCTATGCATGCTTCTTGCAGCCTAATGCCATCTCAATCTGTAATCCTGATCCCAGCAATATCCATTTATGTCTCTTGAATGTGGAATGTATTACTTGCATTTTGTGACACAAAATCCGGATTCTTCAAATATTGAATATATCAATGATAGGACAGAAACATTAGTGAGCACAAGCAGAACATATGACGAACTCAATAATTTAGACAGCAACAGATTGACCGGTGAACGCATCGTGGAGATGCAATGAACCATCCTTCATCAGGTTAAGGCTCAAACTCTTGAACCTCTCCCTTGAATACTGTCGAGATGCCTTTCTCCAATCAGTTCCAGCTTTCATCATTGCAACAAACTCCTCATAACTGATACAACCATCCTGAAAATAAAAATGTGAAATAATACGAGACAGTCAGAGAGAGATTTAAAAGCGACAACTTTCAAACTTCTTGCACCGTTTCAAGCTTCCCCAATTTGGTTTAGCATTATTTGGATATTTCTAAACTGCACCATTTGACAGTGATGTTTCTGAAAAATTGGATCTTCAGAAAGATAATGAGATTAAGTCATACCTTGTCAGTGTCGACTTCACGCATGATGTCATTCAGCACATCATTATCAGTTTCCCCATATTCATCTGCTAATGCCCCTCGTAACTCATCTAATTCAATATATCCACTACCATCTGTATCGAAAAACATGAATGCCCTGCGAAAATGCTCATCATTTTCCATCTTCTGCAAGTGAATTGTGACTGCCACAAACTCTCCATAGTCCAATACTCCATTCCCATCAACATCCGCCTGCAGAAAAAAGAACATTGTCACGTTCTACAAATAAGGCTTAAGATTCAACCTCAAAATTATTCAGAAAAACCTAAAAATAAAGTAGCCATTAATTCTTTGAATGCTAGGATGTTAAAGGTAAAATACTGTAAGAAAATCAACGGTGGAAGGCAGCGAGAAAACTGTGATACTCAATTCATCAGAAGGTGGTAACCACTGGACAACCAAACCAAACTATGCATGCAACTACTAGTAGGTGGGTGTTCAGTATTTTGGTGGATTAACCGCAACACCTAACTCACCCTAAGTAGCATGAAGCATTCCAATCATTCTAGAGCAGTGAAGAAGAGCTAAAGGGGCATTTATCAAAATGAACGGAGTTGTGAGCACTTCAACCATGACTTTGGAGCAGAAAAGAGTACTGTTGTCATTTCAATTTTGACTATGAAAATTGACAAATCTCACTGTAAATTTTCTATAACCATATACAGCGTCATAAAGGATTAAGTAAACAGTACTAACAAGCATTGCTTATGAAAATAAGCTTTGTTATATATAAACCTAGGTATTGTACACAATGACAAAGCAATAAGAAGAAGATAATTCTTAAAATTTCTTATAAATATATTTTCCAGACAATTTAGCATAGCCATAAAATATCAAGTATTGATTAAACCAGATTTTCAGAGTGCAGTGGGATCCAATGGAAGCATGCACCATCCAATCCAAAAGCAGCATAAGTGGTGTCGGGACATGATATTTCATACATAACACCAAATCAAAATGGGAGCATAAATAGATTTGAACACAGAAAATGATAGACACAAGGATTTACCACTTCCATCAGCATCTTTATCTCTGGTTCGGCCAACTGTGAACCAACCTTCCGAAGACCAGTTCTCAGTTCCTCATATGTTACTTTACCATCATTGTCAGTATCCATCAATGCAAACATATCTCTGATTACTTCAACCTCTTCAACAGTTAGGTGCTCTGCAATTACCTACAGCATAATTGGACAAAGTGTGTTGCTCTCAATTGATTAATTTTATCCTAAACTACATTAATGATCAGAATTTGAGCTGATAATTACACACAAAGGAACTAGAGATGCTTACCCGCAATGCTTTCTTCTTAAATCTATTCATCACAGAGAACTGCTTGAGCCTTGACCTTACAATATCTCCTAATGGGACATTTGGGGCTTTCTTTGCATTTTGTAACCAGGGATGTTCTGTCAGCAAATGAAAAGAAAGAAAATGTTGGCTTGTCCAGATCTTTCACAAAAACAAGCCAAGGAGCAGGATAGATTGAGTCTCCAAAGAATACAGCTGTATTACAAGGAATAATATAAACATCTAATAGCTTATGGAAATATAGGATTTTAAAAGATATCACCCACTAACAAATAATTTATCATACCATGTTAGTTTTTCAACCATTCAAAAGATACAAGTAACAGAGAAACCTAAGAATATCCCATCAAGTAGATATTTCACAGTTTTTCCACCGTGCTACATATTCTCCTTGAACTAGTTTTAATTCTAAAATCAGCATTGAACAAAAATTGAAATGGAAGCAAAATAATCCTCCGCTAAATTGGTCAGAAATAGCTTAAAATTCTCGCTATCTGTGGACATATCCCCACAACAAGAACAAACAATGGTCATATTCTCTGCTAGTGCCTTGCTTAATTTTTTTTATCAAGCAAACTTCCTTGAAGCCACATCACCAATCCTTAATCCCCTCGAAACACAGAACTTCAATGTACGAAGTGAACATTTTCCTCACCAATTCCGATGACAAAGTTCTAAAATCTTTTCAAGCTTCGGTAAACTTGTCAGCATTTCAGTGTTGGACAGGAAGTTTGGTAGCATAGAAATACTGCATTTTGGCCACTGAGTTGTCCAAAACTAGATCCCAAACCTCCATTCATAAAAAAAAAAATGAAAGGAAGGAAGACCTAGTATTTGTGGTCAGAACAAGATTGAAATGGTACTAAATCCTTGTTTGTTAAATGTCTAGAACTATCTGAAACCACTGTCAGCAATATAACAAACGTTCTGTTATCCTCTGAATAAAATAATATAATTTAGAAAGTGAAGATGAGAAACCTATATCATCTCTCAGATACAACTAATCCCCAGCAATTTCCACTGTTTAAGGCTTATGGAACCATCACTTCCCTAACATGATGCCACCAGAAAGAAAACAGGAAATCCCAATTTGACAAGCTGTAAAAGGACATACCAAGAACCTGTTGAGCATTTAAGCGCTTTCTCGGATCTGGCTCCAACATCTGACGAACAAGACTTTTAGCACTCTCTGAAATTTGGGGCCAAGGTTCCCTCTTAAAATCAATCACCCCTCTCAAAATCGCAAGAGCAACACCCTGCTCGGTCTCTGCCACAAGAAATCAAAAGAAAAAAGAAATCAAAATCTGATGCCATCCAATCCCAAAACATTCTATTCTAATCACCATGCTCGTCAACAATAACTAGGTCAAGTGACAGACGTACCTGCCCAAAATGGAGGAACCCCACATAACAAAATATAAAGAATAACTCCGGCACTCCACACATCAACCTCCGGTCCATAATTCCTCTTCAACACTTCTGGTGCCATATAATATGGACTCCCCACTATCTCTGAAAACCTCTCCTCTGTCACAAAAAAATGAAAAGTTCAAATTTAACTCTCAGGAACAAGTAAATAAATAATCATCCAAAAAGAACAAAAACTCACTAGCAAATCAAAACTGTTAACGAAAACAAAAAATAAAACTTAAACAATGATCTAAAAGCAATATTGCTCTAGAGAACACACAAAATTTCCACGTCCAAGAACAAATTTTTCCAGTTAACGAAAACTCACACAGAGACACCAAATCTCGGAATCAAAATTAAACAACAAGATTTTCCAGCTAACCAGAACCCCACCAAGACTCCAAATCTAACCCCCCCCCCCAAAAAAAAAAAAAAAAAAACACATATATATATCCGCAGCATACCTGGCTTAAAGAACACCGACAAGCCAAAATCAATAGCCTTAAGAGCAGAATTCTCCTTCTTATTAGCAAACAAAAAGTTCTCAGGCTTCAAATCTCTATGCATAACCCCGTTAGCATGACACATCCTAACAACTTCAGCAACGGTTCTGGCAACATGCGCCGCAGCTCTCTCACTATAATGCCCTCTAGCCACTATCCTATCAAAAAGCTCACCTCCTTCACACAACTCCATAACCAAATGCACATTTTCATAATCCTCATAAGTAGCTTTCAATTTGACAATATTTGGATGCTCAGGCAAAGTAGACATGATTGCCACTTCTCTCCTGACATCCTCTATGTCCACAGCGGTCCGCAATTTCCTCTTCGAAATTGACTTGCATGCTAATGCTTCTTTATTCTCTCTGTCCGTACACAGATATGTGATGCCGAATTCTCCACGGCCCAGTTCACGGCCGAGTATGTACTTGTCGGAGATTCGTGGGCGGTGGCTAAGTGGGACAGATGAGTCTTTTAGAACCCGGATCGGAGCAGGTGAGGATCGGTTGTTGGTGGTGGCTTGGTGGTGGGGGAAGTCTTCTGAGTAAGGATTTGACTTTTTTGGTTTCTTGGTTTTGGTTTGGTGTGTTTTGGTGTCTTCTGGTGAGGTGTCTGGTCTTACGCAGGTGTTACAGTTCCCCATGCTATTTTCTTCTAGTTCGAAATTAACAGAAAGAGGCGGAGACAGAGAGAAACGGTGTGTTGTTCTGGTGGTGTTGGAGGAGGAGGAGGGTGGTTGTCCAGTGGAAGAAGGGGGAGAAAAGTGGTCTCTGTTTGTTTTTTGAAATATCTAATTTAATGACAACCTTATTATATACCAAGTACATTATAAATATGCGACACTTCATCGTTGGTTTTTTTATTTTATTTTTTTATTTATTCCCAAAAGGATGACTTTTTATTTTTTGCGGCGGAAATTATCAATTACTGCCATGAATACACGCCTCATCAAGCAATCATCCACGACTTACCAACCCTTTTCTCCATTTAAATTTTAATTTCTTTTTACCGGCGAGTCCCTCTCTCTTTCTTAGATAATCATAGTAAAAGACCAAACACTTGCATGAATTTAATTCCCTGTTGATGCTGATGTCGGGGGGGGACAAAATGGAAGCCTCAGCCGTTGATGTTGCTCCTTGTTGTAGTGATAGTATTGGAGTAGGTCAACAGATTAGAACACACGGTGGCTACTGGTTGACCAAGACCTACAAAAATTTAATTTCGTAAGAATCTTCAATTTGAACTCCCAGTTCTGGAGCATCCATCAGGCTAACGAGCGATTGCATTGTGGCCTTCCTTTGCAGCGAGGGAGGGAAAGTTCCAAAGCCTTCAACATCTCCTGCGCTTCTGTGCTCGTCTCTCTCTTCTTCATAGCAACTCCTTACAGCTTATGACTCTTGGTGGGTTAGTTGCAAGTGTAACCTAGCCTCCAACAAAATATCTCACTCAATCTAGTTAAGGTTTTGAATTTGTTTTTTAACAGTGACAAGTTCGATTAAAGTCACTGGGAACTTGTGTAATTATTAATTTAATTAAAAATAAAATAGTCTTACGATGGTGGCAAGTATTCTATTAACAACTCCTCAATTGACTTGCTTGTATCTTGAATTGGAGTCTTTGAATTGAGCATATCATCACTAAAAAAGGTTTAATTTTTGGTGGATTATTTGACATTCGACTGGATTAGTCGGAAACTCGTAGTAACAGGTTCAGACTAGAAAAAACTCGTAAACTGACTTCATAATTCCATAGAAACAAGGAAGAATTGAGTTTGAAAGATGGAGGGCACCCATAATTAATAGGAGAGAACGATGCAGCAGAGGGAGAGACCCAGTCAAGACAGCAGAAAGTCCAAGGTCTTCCTGAAGCGGCCATCAGAGCAAATACCATCGCCTGTTCACATGGAAAATATTTAAGATTCTATGCTCAAAGTCAACAGAAATGATGAGACTTCTTCGCTCAAAAGCAAGTGCCATGATCGTCCAAGCAAGGTGGTCTCTCTTCCCTGAGCCCCACTTCTCCATCCTCTATGCCTCACTGGGCTTATTGTTGAATGGCTTCCAAGTCAAGATTATTTGAGTAACCACGAGCATCATGATTAAATCAGATTTGCCCTTCGAATTACCAAACCATAATTATCTCTCAACTATTCTTCTTTAGATTTGATATCTTGAGTTTTCTACGCTCTGCTAGTGCGTGTACTTTTATTTATTTATTTATTTATTAACTCCTGGGTTAAATATAATATTCATTCAATTTATTACTTACCAAATTTAAGCGTGGAGGTCGATGGTTGGTGGACTTTGTATAGACATTAAATATAATATTCAGTTAATCTACTATTGTATAATTAGTCCAACAAATCCTCTAAAACATAGAAGGGTGGAAATTTTCACTCGGTACCAAGACACAGGTAATTCTGTACAAATAATTATGGATTACAACAACGATAATTATTTTGTCTTTCAAAGAAAAATCATTAAACTTGTTCTTGGCGATAATAGTTTTTCTTTTTTTTTATCACCCATTAGTCATTGTTGGGGATAAATCGGTTACTTAATATTTTTTAAAATATAGTATAATAATTAAATTAATTTTAAAAATAATAAAAAAACTAAATTGACATTTAAGAGCTTTTTTATATTTTTGCTTTTTAAAGCATAGTAAAATGATTCAATTAATAATAAAAGCAATTTTTTTAATTGACATATAAGGGTTTTTTCTGTATTTTCATCTTGATTTTTTTGTTATAATTGAGTTGGCAAGGGAGCAATCTGGTTATTTAATAAATATAAATATTATTTAAAAAACAAATGAGTCGGCATGTGAGACACACCCGTGCCTTTCAAGCGGCATGTGATGGGGCATGCAACTATCAAACAATGGCTTTCAAGGCGGCATTTGAATCATCGTGGCTGCTTCTGCTGCCTTTACTTTCCTTTTTACTCTTACCTTCTCGATTTTCACACATGACCTTGTAAATTTTTAAAGCAATCCTTTAGTTTATTTTTCCTTTAGATTTGGTCCCTTTTCATTTGATTACTATTTGTTTTATTTAAAATTATTTATAAATTAGATTTTTTTTATTTCATCCTCTATTTTTTTCATCTTTCAAATTTCATCCCTTTCTTTTAATTGTTATTTATTTTATTTGCAATACTTTTTAAAATTAATTTTTTTTACAATTTCATCCCCCTTTAATTTTTTTTCTATCAGATTTGATCCCGATTCTTTTAATTTCTATTTTTTTTGCTTTAAATTTTTTTTAAAATTGATATTTTTTTTGAATTTCATCCTTTAACATTAAGTTTGTTGTCAATTGACCTTCTTGATTGGGTCGGGCATAGAATTTCACAGATTGCGAGTTTGAAAGATTAACCCAAGTTTAGAAGATTCGCACTGGTTTGCTAGGAAAAAAAAACTAATTTGATATTTTTTCTCGATTTAATCCTTCGACATTATATTGGTTGAGGATTTAGCTTCTTTATTGAGCCCGGGTCTAGAATTTCACGGGTTATGATTTTGGAAGATTAACCTATGTTTTGGAGATATCCGGGTTTGCTTGGTTTTTTTTTTTTAAGCTCATGGTTCTTTGGTTTCATTCTTCAGAACTTATTTAATTAAATATTGGTCTTTATTATTATTTTTATTTTATTTTTATAGGATTTTTTACTAGTTTTGAAAATGACACAAGTTTTCTAGGGTCTTTTTATTTTTTTTGTGTTAAATTTATTTTTTAAAAAAGAAATTCTATTTTTGAATTAATAATTAATTATAAGTAAGAGATGCTCAAGTCATGATATTTTCTTTGGTTCTGTTTTTTGAATTGTTGCTCTGATAGCGTGTACAGTTTCTTTCAATGTCGTCGTGCAGCGTTTGGCTGTGTTAGAACCGTTTTGGTGAGCTCTTTCTAGTGCTAGGACAGTGTCCACGACAAAACAACAATGAGTCTCCAACATGATTTTTTTCTTCTTCTCCTAAGTATGATATTGACAGTTCATTTTTTATAGTTAATTATTGTCAAAAAAATTATTCAATCTATTTATCATCAATGTTTTTTTTAAATCATATTATTAAATTAACCAATCTTATTGAATTCAGTCAAGTCAATGACTCGTATCTTGAATTTTTCTTTCTTATTTGAAAATGCTACCATCGCTTGAACATTTTTTTTATGCTAAGAAAAATTTTGGATTGGCTTATGACATAGCGTAAACCACCTATCTATAGTGTTAAGACTAAAAGAAAAAATAAGAGCTATTTTTTCTTATTTTTTTTATTTCATAAAATTTAATCTCCACCACCTGCACATGAAAACCTTCCTTGTATAGTTTTTTTTTTTTTTTTATGGGCTCATGCTATGCTTTATAGCAATGCCTTTTTTCAAGTGACTATTTGGAGTGAAATTTTATTGTCTGTTTTTTTTAATTGTTTTTTCTTTGTATGGTTAATCATATAGAAATTTACTTTAATGTATGAGAGTTTTAAAAAAATGATGATATAATGTAATTGTTAAAGTTATTGAATAATGTCTACATGTTAATTGTTTTTAGTTTTAGAAAAATAAACTATGTAAAATTTGTTGGATAACAATGCAAACCCCGTAGATATAAAAATCCAAAAACTCACAAGCAAGTTTGAACACAATCTCGGAAAGTTAAAAATCAAATTTGAGATATAAAGCGTGACATAATGATTACTTTTAACTAAGATACCAATACTATTGAAATTTGAACCTTACTCAATGATTGGCGAATTGCGAATGAAAAGTATAAGGAAGATACCACAAAGATAATTTTTCTTTGATAAGTCAATTTTAGTTTTTTCAAGAACCAACAAGTATGAATTTTCCTCACTCACACAAATACTATTTTGAAACCAAGGTCTAAAATAAATAAAAGAAACTTAAATACAAGCTAAATAATCATATTTATAATAGGTAAAAAAAACATCCTAAATAATTCTGGAAAAATAATACAATAATTCTAAATAAAATAGAAAAGAAAGTTTTAAATCAACTAAGAAACTAATACAATTCTCACACAATAGCTTTTAAACTTTATCGCAAGACCTTCTTGGTTTTCGATTAGCCTGAAATATTAACCTAATATAAAACAAGCCTTCTGAAAACTTTAGTAAAATGTTAGCTCGATCCAATGGTTGGGTTGAGAATTATGCTTGTTAGTGTAAAATTATATATTAGAAAAAATAACCCAAAACCGCCTCTAGTTCCCTTGAATTGTAAGGAAATCTTACTAATGAGAAAATTTACAAAATAAAATGAAACACGATTTACTAACATGTAAACCCTTGCTAAAATAATTTTGATTCTCATCACCTATGCTTTCCTCATTGAAAAACAAACTTTACTAAATAAAAAATATTCTCCTACCATCTACTACATGTTACAAGAGCATTTTGTCATGTCTTGTCTCCAATAACTAAATAGAGATAGTAACTAAAATTCTAGTTCTATATTCCGAACCAAATAAAACCATATTCAGTCATTTCTGTGTAGTCTCACATTATCTTGTCTTTTTTGTCTAATCCTTTGTGTCTTACCTCTGATCCAAACAAAACTTTAATTTCTTTCTTATCTACACCTATTCATCAAATACAAAGATGATTGTGATTTGTAGACAAGTTAAAATACTCATTATATTACGAGTATATTAGTTACTTGTAAAGTATGTCGCCGCTACTTATTTCCCTGTATAGGTATCACAACTATGACTTTAAATTGACAATATTATTCATTACATTTAGGTTAGAGAGGGGAGGCAGGTAGAGTTCTAGGGTTATCTCTTCTAGATCCTCTTGTCTCTGTTCTTCTCTTTCTACTTTCATTATTGCATTTTATTTTTATTTTTAGTGCATCAATGTTTAAATCTATATTTTAAATCTAAATCTTATTTGTGTTTATCAATTTGTATCATTTGTGTTTTTTATTTACAGAGAGCAAATTAAAATCTAACGTGAAGTTATAACTATTTTGGGTAGTTAGTCAAAATAGAATGTGGTATTGATGCACATATACTAGATTTTTATGGTTGATCTATATATGGTTTTTTTAAGAATAGAAAATAGTGATTTTATTTATATTATGAACAAACTACTATTTTCATTCTACACCTAGAATATTATTACTTATTGTTCAATAAGATAATTGATAACGTTAACATTGTAAGATAGTCTTTTTAGCAATTACCGATCCTTTAATGGTTTGAATGACGAAAAAGCTCCATTAAATCTTCAAATCTAGATTGTCTATATAAGAGATCACACATATAGATGAGTTTGAGTCATTTTGAAACAATGAGGATTAGGCTACACTACCAGACTTCGTCATGAAAGTTTCAAAATCATGGATTAGTATCAGTCTCCTTTATCCAACTTTAAACAAACTCTAAACCTTTATTTAAATAAGAAAAACCATGACAAGTGAGGAGAACAAACAGCTGACATGTGATTATATAGTTCTAAACGAAATAATCTAAAACTATGAAGAAAAAGAAAAAAGAGTGATTGCTTATTTTCATTAGAGAAGTTATATTCTTTGTCAATTAGAGATAGTTGAGATCTTTTATTAATGTATCTTGATAATATAGATAAATTCTTTGTTGATCTATCTTGTTCTTAATGTGTAAAGAAAGTCCTATTTTGGAAATTATTATTAAGAAGTAAAAAAAATAAACAAAATCTTACAAAAGTCCTTTAAGACTCGATAATAAAGATAAACATTTATGGGAGTCATTTGAGACTAAAAAATAAAGGAAAGTTTACAAGAGTCTTATAAAACTTGAGAATAAAGAAAAATTTATGAGTCTTCCATGACTCAAAAATATTTGAAAGAGTCCTCTAAAAATCAAAAGTAAAGAAACATTTGCAAAAGTTCTCTAAAACTAAAAGATATATATATATATATATATATATATATATATATATATATATATATATATATATATATATATATATATATATAAAAGATTTGCAAGAGTCATCTAAGATTCAAGAATAAATAAAGATTCATGAGAGTCTTCTTTGACTCAAATTTTTAAGAGTCCTCTGATACTCAAAAAGTAAATAATAAAGTTTTACACACATATACATACATAAAAATATGAGAGTGCAATTTTACAAAACAAAGCTAACATGAATGCAAACTCAATAAAAATAAAATAAAATTGATGGATGAATAGTTAGCATGCATGAATACTGACATATTTATCATTTGCATTTTGAATAGTAAAAAAACATGCAAAACCTACTATAAAAAAAAGAAAAGAAGAAAAAGGATTTTTCTTGGTTCTCTTTTGAAATTTCTTTTTTTTTCTCTTGTTTTTTATTTTTTTCTTTCTTTATTATTCTTCTATTTTTCATTCCCTTCTGGTTCAAACTTGCTTACTTCTCTAAGCTTGAACTCTTTTTTCTTCTCTCTCTCTCTCTCTCTCTCTCTCTCTCTTAGCATTTTCTCTCTCTAACTTGGATCTTCCTTTCTCTTGCCTTTTCGCTCTATATATAGACAAGATGAAGCATTTGGAATCCTTCTTGGTGATGTGATCAAAGCCATTGGTTTATTTGGGTTAATCTCAACTCTCTAACATAGTTTTTGTAGCATTTCAGGCTGTTAAAGCTTGTTTTTTTAGTTGAGCATATAGTACACATGTAAAGAAGGGAAATGATGTATTATTTGGTATTTGTATGAGGCATTTGTGGGAGAGAGAAGAGTGTTGCAAAGTTTGGTCAAAAGCCATGAAACAATAAGAGTTGTAGAGCTATATGTATAAGGAAGAAGAAGTATTGTTTTGACCATACACCAAAACGATGTCATTTTGGTGCTGTCTTTTTCTTTTTCTTTTTCTGCTCAAAGCCCAAACCCACCATTTCATCAAAGAGTGAAGTGCATCATTTTGGGTCTGTTTGAGAGTGTGGTTGCGGTTGCTTTTCAAAGTATTTTTCATTTTAAAAAAATTATAGAGCATCAAAACGATCCAAAACATTAAAAGAAATAATTTTTAGCAAAAAAAATTGAATTTTTTGGAAACGCGGGCCAATCCGCGTTTCCAAACACTCTCTTCACTTAAACAAAATGGTTTCATTTTGACTTAAAAAGAATTTTCTTGTTGCCACCTTTCCAATTTAGTCGTTGACTTTTTTATTTTTCATTATTTAGCTAATTTAAATATTTTTCTTCATGTTTCTTTTCAATTTCATCCCTAATTGTATTAAAATGGTTCCTCAATTTCTCTATTTCTTCCCATTCAGTCCTTGGTTTTTTTATTTTCAATTATTTAGTTGATTTCAATCATTTTTCAATATTTCTTCTCAATTTCATCCTTAATTGCATTTTTTAATGTTTTTTCATTTTCTTATTGATTTTTTTTTGGAAATATATATTTTCTTTTTAGGGATATTTGAGAATTAAGAAATTGAGTTACGACAAAAACTATATTTTGAACCTTTGTGATAAGTAAAACAAAATAAACATACAATATGAAATGTGATTATTATTGTAGAATTAGTTGTTGTTGTTGTTATGAGAATAGTTAGTTTTTTTTTCTTGCTACTAGGTAGGATGGAAAGTAGTATTGTTATAGAAAGAAACTAGGTCTATGACTCACGCTACACAACGGGTCTGACTAGATTTCTCTATCGTAAAAAAGATGTTTAAAAGATTGTAGTATTTTGAAAGAAGCAAGAAAAATATGAGACTTGGATCATTGACATGACTAGGCTCAATAAACTCGGTTAATTTAATAATATGATAAAAAAAGGACAACAACAATAAATAAACTGAACAAAAAACAATTGGTGACGATTAACTGCAAAAAATGAACTTTCAAATGCAAACCCAAAAGAATCATGAAGAAAAATTTACAATCAACAAAATATTGAAGGATAAAATTAAAAAAAGAATAAAAAAATATTAATCAAAAGAATAATGATCAAATTTAACATAAACATAAAATGAAACCAAGTATTAAGGAATGAAATTGAAAAAAAAATCAATAAGAAAAGGATTCAAAACAAACAAATAATAATTAAAATATTAAGGATCAAATTTGATATAAAAACCAATTGATATCAAATACTGAGGGATGAAATTGAAAAAATAAATCAATTAAAAAAAGATTTAAAACAAAAAAAAGAATCAAAAGATTGAGGGATAAATTTGATAATCTAATAATTAAATGACAGGATGCCTTTCAATTTTAGCAGGTTTGGTTTGAATTCTAAAGAAAGGAAAGAGAGAAAAAGAGGAGAAGAAAAAGAAGGTTTTCAGAGACTCGTCGTCGCTCCACCCTGGACACGCGCTCCACCATCAAACAAAGCTCATCGTGATAATTTTAATGCCAATGTGGAAAGCGTGATGATGACACCGAAAAAGACTTCATGCGCCACCAAAGTACAATAACCTCTTCCCACACGTTGGCACATGCAATGCACTCACCAGCCAAGTTGTCTTGCTCGACCTTTTCAGTACTTGTTATTTTTTTTCAAATTGAGTCCCTCAAGCCTTTATTGTTTTAGATCAATAAAATCATATTTGATTTTGCAAAAACAAACATCAAAAGGCATGTTGAATTTTTTTTCTCAACATTGCGAGATCCTTAATTATATCTAGGCAACAAAAAAAACTATCAAGTAATATATATATATATATATATATATATATGAAAGAATCAAATTGAGAAAAAAGAAAATCAAGAGATTAAAAAAATAAGAAGGTTAAATCTCTTCCTTAGCCAGGCAATTCAATCCCTGATATTTGCAAGAAAAAAAAGCTAAATACTTTTGGTTTTTTCTTAATTTAATTTAATTTAATCATTCAACTACCTTTTATTTTTATTTATTTTTAGATATTGAATTCAACTTTCATTTATCAAAACAAATGACATTTTCTTAATTCTTTCAATTTTCTTCGTTAACTTAGGTTTTTCTCAATACTTTTGGTTTTCTCTTAATTTAATTTAATTTAATTTAATCATTCAACTACTTTTTATTTTTATATTTTTTAGATATTGAATTCAACTTTCATTTATCAAAACAAATATAACATTTTCTTAATTCTTTCAATTTTCTTCGTTAACTTAGGTTTTTCTCAATTTATCCATATATAATTTTTTTCAATTTTTATGGTTATAGGATGCTGACATGGCCTGTGAGTCTTGTGGTTACCCAATTACATCTCAACACGTATACTGATGAAATTAAAACAAAGAAAGTTTCCAAAATGCTCAATCAATTGTCAAATTCGATTTAGATGAAGGGAATATTTACCTTGTTCCAAAATTCAAATTAAAAGGATTCGACTTGGCTTCGTAGTATTACAAGGACCAATATGACTCTATCGTTGAATGATAGGGACCTCCACTCCAGAAAAACCATAAATCTAAATATATAAGATATGAAAACCTGAGACCGCTTTCTTAAGGTCTGGTTGAGGTTCTTATCACCTCCATGCAATGATAGAAAGCCTTGAAGATTGGGAACTTTATACCCTGGCATGGCTTGTAGGCCAAAGTTGTCAAGCGAAAAAAAAAACACAGAGAGAGGGAGAGAAAAGGCCATGTTATTGCGTACGTGACCACCATGATGATGTTTGATGGTGGGTTGCAAGCAAAAAGCATGTGTCGCCAACTGCATAAAGTAGCTTATAAGCTTTTCAAGACTATTCGGAATGTGTGAAAAAAGAAGATGAAAAGACTATTAACAACAACCTTACTGGGTATTTGTTCTTCTAATCTGGAGTAATGGCTGCTTTTTTTAATTGCTATTTGCAGGATACTTCAATGGCTTTTATTATTGCAGTATAAAAAAAATATAAATTATAGTTTTTTCTTAACAGCTAAGATTTCAAGAAATAGTTTACAATAGAATTCAGTAGCATGTATCGTTATCTAAATACAAAACTTAGAACACGCCATACGAACATATATAAACAAAGAAAAACTTTGTGTATGGAAATGATTCCAAGGCCGAAGAACTCACTAAAAAGCAACAGCAACTACTATTCACCTGTGGTCCTTCGAGCCCTTAAAAGCAATAAATTTCATTTCTACAGTGATTTTCAAATAGTCTTCAAATATTTGTAATCAAAGGGTTAATTTACCAGTAAAAGTTCCAACAAAAGCAGACGCATGAAATCATTTTCAGAGCATACCTTTTATTTGGACGCCAAAAGTAGCTTGTTCCATGTTGTTTCATACTGAACGTGTCTTCTTAGAATAGAAGATAATGATACGTAAAATGCAAGTCATAAACTTACTGAGAGCACTTCTGCTCACGTACGTATACTTCAAATGCTGCATTCATGTTTTCATGTCAAACACACCCTTCCGAAATCAACATCAGAAGATGTTTCAGATTGAAACTATTTCCACACACGGCAAGTAGGGTGTAATTCACTGTTTGAATGAATTACAGTATTTATTTTAGGAAGGAGGAGGGACAGAATGGCTGTACCTGTACGTATCAATGCATATCCAAAGTGCGGATAATTACATTCTTATGACTTTCTATTTATCAGCTTTTTCTTTCTTTTCTTTTTCTAATGATTAAAGAGAATTGCGGCTCAGATTTAGAAATTTTACATTCTTATGACTTGAAGTAGTCTCTTAAATATATAAACATGCCATTACACTTTCATATAAGTTGGAAAATATCGATAGTTATTAATCAAAGAGCACAAGACTTTCTTTCTGGGAACTAGATAATGCAGACTTTCCTTATGCGAGGTTTATTTCTAGGTCAGCACAAGGTTTATTCCTGATGCAGACTTTCGATGCTTGGAAAATGTGTTTTCTAGGTTTATTTCCTTACGCAACCTCAGTACTTACACTTAATGACCGCTATCTAGCTAGTATGATCTTGCCTGTTCTTCCCTTTGGAAGTTCTGTTAACATCTTTCTTTCATCTCGGTTAGCAGGTCTGGAAATAAACCATCTAAAACTTCTACAAGTGTAAATTAGAGGCGAATTCTTTTGATTTACTACACTAAAAAAAAAATTAATATTAAAACTAGCTTTCCCAAAATATTTATCTACCCATCTTTTTTTTTAGAGATTTTTAAAGGAATAAAATGAAAATAATGAGATAATATAAGAAACAAAATTATATCTATTCTAAACATGTAAATTTAATTTATTTATTAATTTAATTTAATTACAGTAGAGTAGAGAATTCATGTAAGTGTTTTTCTAAATATGATTGTTGAAAATATAATATTAATTTGTGCTCAATTGAAAATTAATATTTTTTTTTGTAATATGTGCTACTATGTTTGATCCATGCAAGGAATTTGGGAGAAATTCAAACAAGTTTTCTATTTTACCCTTATAACTTAATGTCACTAAAATCCAATAATAAATTTAAAATTATAAAATTAATTATAACCAGTAAAATAATGAATCCATGAGGAAATTCCATAGCATACATATTATAGTACTAATTTTGATAACATAATAAAGTTATTAAAATACCTATAAGTTTTTTAAATAATTTTTTTATGAAAGATTGTTTAAATAAATTAGAGACCTATAACAACTATTATCGTTAACTAACAAAAAAAACACTAATCCACTAAAAAAAAGGAAGCAATTAAATAAAAAAAATATTTTCCAATCATTATAAAATATGAGATTCCCCTTATTTTATAAGATAAGAGAATCACATTTCCTTATAAAATAAAAATGATATGTAGTTAAAACTGGTGACCCGGTTAAAACTTGGAACCAGAACTTTGAATTAGGTCAGTTACCAAATCGGATCTAAAAACTATGAGTTTTTTACATTTAAGATAGTTTAATACATAAAATCTTAAAATTTCTTGAGATTGCCTATTTATTAATCCTTGTGTTGTTGAAGTTACCTTTACGGTGATGATAGGCTTAGATCGGTTATGAGAGCACATTAAATTATGCTTGGAATTATAGTAGTTTTTTGTTTTACATATTTTTAAAATTAAATTTTATTTAAAAAATATTAAATTAATATATTTTATTATTTTAATGTGAAGTTATTAAAAAAATTAAAATTTTTTAATATATTTTTAATTAAAAAATACTTTTAAAAAACATTATACATTTTAATATCTTCACATTAAAAATATCTAAAACAAAAATTACAAAAAAAACTAATTATTATATAAGTAATTTTAAGAACACAAAATTTATTTTTTTATACTACTAAGAAAGAGAAAATAATTAAATTATTATTAATTATTGGTAATAGATAAATAAATAAAGAAATTGGTGTAAATTTAAGACAAAAAGGATGAGAGAGACTTGAAAAATAATATTATTTGGAGTAATTTTAAAACTTACTTTTCAGGGTAATGATTACACCAAGCATGATGCGAATCTTTTCAAAAAAAAAAAACAAATTTAAATTCCAAAAAGTAAATTTTAATCTCATTTTGAACCCCTTACTAAGCATACTAACATAGCATTTGGGTTCACTATAATAACCTCTCTAACCTATATATGTTTATTAACAATTGCAATGCTTTCCTTATGTCCATATTTCGTTAAAAATAGCTAACAAAATATTATAAAATTATATGCAACCTATAAAATTTTATGATATTTATGAAATTAGTGATATTCTACTAGTTACTCTCACTACGTCATTAAACAATTTTATTAACGAATTAATTATTTATAATAATAATAGTAGTATTTATTATTATTATCATTATTAATTTTATCCTTCAAATTAAATCTATGAATTTTTTCAATAATAATAATATTTTTAAAAATATTTATTAATAATATTAAACATGTCTTATTCAAGTTTTTATAGTTTTTAATTTTACTTTTCAAATCAAATTTAAGATTTTTCTTTAATAGTAATAATATTTTTTTAAAATTTAATAATAATAATAATAATCATTATTATTAATAATTATTATTATTAACTTGGATCTGGCGTTCCTATTAGACTCAAGTTATTCTGGTCTGGCGTCCCTGTCAGACACTAGTTTCTAGAATGTGGCTTAACCACACCCAGGTGTGACTATATTGCTTTTTTTTTAATAGAAAAAATATATTTTAAAAAAATTATTAATAATTATATAAATAATAATAATTTTTAATTTTTAATTTTACCCTTCCAATCAAATCTATGGTTATTTTTCAATAGTAAAAATATTTTGTTCAAATTTATTAATAATTATTTTAATAATAATAATAATAATTGTTTTTAATTTTATCCTTCAAATAAAATTTATGGTTTTTTTCAAATAGTTATAATATTTTTTAAAAACATTTATTAATAATTATATTAATAACAATATTAAACATGTCTGACCCAACTTTTTATAGTTTTTAATTTTACCCTTAAAATCAAATCTATGATTTTTATTCAATAATAATATTAATTTTTTAAAAAAATTAATAATAACAATAATAACAATAATAATAGTAATAATAATAATAATATGAAGAATAAGAATAATATTAATAATCATTAGTATTAATGATTATTAACTTGGGTCTGCTGCCTTGTCTGACTCAAGTTATTTGGGTATGACGCTCTTATCAAATTCAAATTATTTTTTGGTTTGGCTCCCCTATCATATTTTAGTTTCTAGGGTGTGACTGTGTCAATCTCAGGTGTGATCATATTATTATTATTTTTTTAATAGTAATAATGTATTTTTTAAAATTTATTAATAATTATATAAATAATAGTTATTATTATTAATTATTATTAATTTTACCATTCATATCAAATCTATGGCTGTTTTTCAATAGTAACAATATTTTTTTAAAAATTTATTAATAATTATTTTAATAATAATAATAATATTTTTAATACAAATAATAATATTTTTAATATTAATTATAATATTAAACTTACTTTACCCAAGTTCTTATTATTTTTAATCCCTTTAAATCAAATTTATTGTTTTACTTTAATAGTAATAATATTTTTTTTCAAATTTATTTATGATTATTATTATTATTATTATTTAATTTTACCTTTCAAACCAAATTTATGGTTTTTTTCAATAGTAATAACAGTTTTTAAATTTTTTTAATATTTATATTAATAATAATAAAAATAATAATATTTATATTATTAATAATAATACTAAACATATCTGATCCAAGTTCTTATAATTTTTAATTTTATCCTTTAAATCAAATATATAGTTTTTCTTCTAGTAATATTTTTTTTCTTTAAATTTAATAATAATAAGAATGAGAATAATAATCATTAGAAGCCCCCCAATCTAAAGATTAAAATTTTATGCCTTGAAAGGTAAATCAATATTTATATTGTAGCTTAAAAATTTTGAATGGATCATGTTGTCCCTAATTATTCTTTGAATATCTAATGTATCTCTCAAAGAAAAGACAATCTCACCCCTGCATGCTTAACAAGTTTTATTGAAAATAACAATTTTATTATTATATTGTTTCAATCCATATGTGTCTCAATAAATAGTGAAAGAATGAATAATAAAACATTGATATCTTTTAGTATTTATTGTAAAATTCTGTGATAAAATGATGTCGTTTTAACATGACTCGGGACAAAAATTAGGCATGCCCCACTACAAAATTATATCTACTGGTTTTTCAATGTATTAACATTGTATGTATTGCCCATGTCAGCTGCATCTGATTGTGCCTCAGGAATTATTCTTAGGCTTCATGCCTGGATTCTTCTTCCATTGTACCGTAACTAGTAGCATTGTTCAAATCGAGTACTCTTTGTTTAGAAGGATTGGATTTTGTATCGAGCCCAGCTAACCTGAAGCCCAGATGTTTTGATGGGACAAAAACCTCTTTAACTATAATCGAGCCATAAGCTAAACCCAATCATACTATAGATGAGACTAGAGGGAGTTGAGAGCACCCTTTTAGCCCTTTGTCAAAGGACGTTAACAATCCACAAAATTTGAAGGAACTTTTTTGAATGAGAGTGTTCCATCACCACTGCACTGCAGAGGGAATTAAGATGTTTGGAATTATGTTTCTGTGAAGCTGGGTTTGTGTCTCAATTTGGACTTATGTTTCTATGAATCTGGGTTTGTGTCTGAATTTGGAATCATGTTTGTATGAAGCTGGGAATAACGGCAAGAGCTGTATGTCTTTTTGAATAAAAAAAGTCTTCCCATGCTCAACTCTTCAAACAAACCTTCGAAACAAACAAGTGTTGTTGTTGTTTTTATAAAACTGATGCATAAGACATAGCATATTCCATGTTTATTAGCCATCTGACTCCATCACAGTGCTCTTCACAACAGCTTCAACACTTTTTAATAGACATGCCATAGTCATATTGCAAATTCAAAGCCCCGAAGGAAGATAATTTTTCGATTGTTTTGTCTTTTGGCCAAAGCTAAAGAACTGGCAATCTGCTGTTAGAAATGGCCTATTAGAGGATTATGTTGATCTGTATGATGGGTTTAGTTTAAATCATGTTTGTCGTGGGGACTAAGGTAGGTAATTCTAGCTTAGGGAGCACATCATTGGTTTATGCTACGTCGCAGGTCGAGTCAAGTCTACTTGAGCATAAAAAGATTATTCAGATATTATTAGATTTTTTTTTCTTGAAAAAAGGAGACATGGTATACCTCAGACTGTATCATTGATTTATGATATATTGGTCAAATTTTACTTGAATATAAAAAGATATTCACATGTTCCTAATATTTTCTAATGAAAAAATAAATATATTATGTGAGGGTTGACTTGATGTAACCTGGTTAATTTTGTAGGTCCAAAAAATAACTCAGACGACCTATAAAATGTATTTTAACTAAAAAAATAAAATTAAGATAATATTTTTTTTAATATTAACATATTTAACAATATATTAGATTGACTTGGGTCAGCCCGGGTTAATATGTCAAATATGTTATCCGGGTTATGAGATTATGATAATTTCATAAAAAACAAATCAAAAAAAATTATAGAAAGCAAATCGAAACAAAATATGAAATTCAATTCTCAATTAATCCAATATTAAATGATGATATTAAAAAAAATCAATTAAAAAAAATAAAAAATGACCAGATTCAATCCACCCAACTCATGACCCGGGTTATGAGACTCAGACAACTTCACATAAATAAATAAAAAATGACTTGATTTAACTCGGGTTAATCTGCCAATCTACGACTCTGATCATGAAACTGAGATAACCCTATAAAAAGTAAATCAAACAATTATAAAATTTAATTCTCAATTGATCTTTTCAGACCCAATGTTAAACGATGAAAATGATAAAACTTTTGAAATATCTTGATTTAACTAGGGTTAAAATGTCAAAACCCGTAATCTTAATTATAAAACCAAGATACTCTTATATAAAATAAATCAAAATAAATTATAATGCTAATTTTTTAACTAACATGATATTAAATAATAAATTTTTTTAAAAAAACAATTGATAACTCTGGCAATATTTGTTAATTTTCATTCCCTTTTGTGTTAGTGGGTTAGTATCAATAGCCCAATAAAAATCTTTAATATTACATAATAAAATAAAATAAAAAATAATATTCTCATAAATAATATTTTATAAAAAGAGTTACGGTAAAAACCCTTTTTCTTTTAAGTATTCTTTTCTTTTCTTTATTAATTAAATGCTCTCTACATTGTTTTCACTCTTAATAAATAAAGAATTTGCACAATTCTAGATTTTCAATTAATAAATTTTTAAATAACTTTAAATTTATCTAATAAAATGTTAAAAATTTCTAAATAATTTTATTTTATTATTTCATTACTTGTATTATATTCAAGAACCCAAAACTAATTAAACTAATTAATAAACTAATTAAACTAATTAATATTACTTGGCTTGCAAAAGTGTCCTTAAGAGTCTTGCTACACAGATATAGGCAATCTAATCAGATTTCCTATGTGTCCTTGCAAATCGAGCAATTTTCTATATATTTAAGTTTAGTATTTTAAAAAAAATTAAATTTTTTTTATTTTTTTTTACTTTGAATTAATTCTTTTTAGTATTTTCAAATTATTTTAATGTGTTGCTATTAAAAATAATTTTTTAAAAATAAAAAATATTATTTTAATATATTTTCAAGTAAAAAGTATTTTAAAAATAATAATTATTATACTTTCAAACATACTTTTAAAATAATGCATGAATTAATTGAGGATATGCATGAATTAATTGGCAGACCAGATGAGAGCTTGGTGAAAGGTGGCTGCTATTTTTGCATGGAAGAATTAAAACTCTTGAAATTTATTGATTGTTTTGGAAGAGACTTTAGATTTATATGAGCTGACGTGGCAAACAAAGATGCCACTTAATTCTGGTAACCCATTCGGGTGCTGTATTCGGTAGAAAGATTACGTATATACTAGATGCTGTGCACGAGCTGCCGCGGGCTTGTAATATACATGTGTATTGTTGTTAGTTTATAAAAAAATATTTAAAAAATTTATATATAAAAAAATTATTATAATTTATAATGTTTTCAAAAAAAAACTATAAAGATAATTTTAAAAAAACACATAAAAAATGAAAGGAAAAAAAACCATATAGAAAAACACCGTAGCATTAATCTATAGTGTTTTGTGAGAAAATATACAATTATAATTTTCAACCAGCTCAATATTAAAAAAATAAAATTGACAATGATAATTTTGAAAAAATTCATAACAAAAAAACCATGTCGGGAATGACTGTAGCAATTCACAATATTTTTTTTTAAAGTACAAAGTTAAATTCTCAACTATCTTAATATTAAAAAAATATAAGCAACAAAGATAATTTAAAAAAAAAATCATATAAAAAAAAGAAAAAAAACCAATGTAGGGAAACACTATAACAATCCACAATATTTTGTGAGGTAAGTTACAGTTGTAATTCTCAACCAGCTCAATATTAAAAAAAATCGACAAAGATAATTTTAGAAAAAATCATAAAAAACATAAAAACCATGCAGGGAAACACTGTGGTGATCCACATTGTTAAAAAAAAAACTACAAAGCTAAATTCTTAACCATCTCAATATTAAAAAAATAAATTTAACAGAGAATTAAAAAAAAACATGTGGAAAAATACTGTAGCAAAACAAAAACTATGTGAGGAAACACTGTAGTAATCGACAATGTTTCAAAGAAAAAAACTATAAAGTTAAATTCTCAACCAGTTCAATACTAAAAAAAAATCGACAAAGATAATTTTTTTAAAAAAACACAAAAACAAAAAAATGAAAGAAGAAGAAGATAATTTTGGAAAAAAAAACAAAAACGAAAAAACATGCGGGGAATGGAAAAAAAAACATAAAAAAATTCTTAACCATAAAAAACATAAAAAAAACAGCTCAATATTAAAAAAAAATTGACAAAGATAATTTTAGAAAAAATCATAAAAAAACATAAAAACCATGTGGGAAAACACTGTAGTGATCCACAATGTTTTTTAAAAAAAACTACAAAACTAAATTCTTAACCATCTCAATATTAAAAAAATAAATTCAACAGAGAATTTTAGAAAAAAAAAACATATGGAAAAATACTGTAGCAAAACAAAAACCATGTGGGAAACACTGTAGCAATCGATAATGTTTCAAAGAAAAAAACTATAAAGTTAAATTTTCAACCAGTTCAATATTAAAAAAATAAAATCGACAAAGATAATTTTTAAAAAAAAAACACAAAAATGAAAAAATGAAAGAAAGAAGAAGATAATTTTGAAAAAAAACAAAAAAGAAAAAACATGCGGGGAATGGAAAAAAAACATTAAAAAAACATATAGGGAAAGCTACAGTACTTTCCCCACGTGCTTTAGAGTATTAGTTTATATATATATATATATATATATATATATATATATATTGGCACGTGTAAAGAAAATATTGAGAATATGGAGAAAATTTTAATAAGTTATTAAATATAATCAAATTTGTTAATTTTTAAACATTTACTCAACTCTTTATCAGATCCAAACATCCTGGGACTAAAACCAATGCTAGACACAAGCGACTTGGGTCTCACAGTCATGACATACCCAAGCGCCTTGGAATTGGAAACAATGTTAGGCCTAAGGTATGTGGAAATGACAAACATGTCTGATTTGACAAACAACAAACAAAGATGACAATTATGTACTTTAATTGTCAGAAAAGAGAAAAGAAAAAAAATACAAACAATTGATCACCGGTAGCAATATAATTATTATCTGTCTACATACGCCACATTATGTGGAAGTGGGCACGGCTACACATCCAGCTAGACGGTGAATGGCTAGATTTAATTACCGGGAAGCGTTATATGCACCTCTTTAATAGTGCGGGCATTGCCCACTCATTGAGACATAAGAAACATGCGCTCGCAACCTTTTGATTTAAAAATAATAAATACATCATGAAAATAATAAAATGCCCCCTATGGTTCTCTTAATTACACAAAATATTCATGTAAAAATACCAAAATACCCCCAAATGTAAAGTTTTTTTTGTCTTTCCTAAGGCTAAAAGCGTTATTTGACTGTACTTGGAAATTGAAAAAACTTGAATGCCTTTATGGAAAAAAGCCAAAGAAACGTTTATCCGCTCGCGAAAAGATGAGAAATTGAAAGTGAAACTACTATTACAATACACAATAAAAGGTTTCTTGATCTACAATGATTTCTCCACGCTATTTAGCTTTTGTCATATATATATATATATGTGTGTGTGTGTGTGTGTGTAAAGTTTATAGGCTACTTCGATATGCTTTTTTACATAAAAAAAGTTTAAATATAAATCAAAACATTTATGCAAGTATCTAATTAAATAAATCGATAATTATCTATATAAATTAATCTCTTTAACAATAACCAAAAGAGAAATTAAAAGAAAGAAATAAATATAGATCAAGATATTCAATCACATAAAATGAGATATTTACCCGACTATGTTCATTGAATTTATTTATTTAAATCAATAAAATATAGATTCACACAATAAAAAACTTGTGATCTAAAAGATAAATACAAATAAAATTGACTGAATAAACTCACACCCTAAAAAAATATTATAGAAGGCCAAACACATAAGAAATACTATTTAAAAAAGAATATTTTTTATTTTAAAAAATAAAGTTTATTTTTATAAAACAAAAAATATAGATGAATTAGAATAATATCTTGAAAAATCAAACAATTTGTTTTTTTAAAAAATATTATAAAAAGGCATGCAAAACCCATGATTGAGGTCATGAGACCGAGATAAATTAATAAAAAAATTTAAAGAAAACCACAAAACTAGTATTAAAAAAAAACTAATGCATAACGATAAAATTACACGAAGCCAAATCCCTAACAAATTAAATGTCAAAAGATAAAACCAAGAAAAAAATCAATCACGTAAAAAGATTTAAGAAAATGAGGGTGAAAATAAAAAAAATTAATTAGAGGGCAAACAAAAAATTTTAATTGGACGGTTAAATTGAATCGAGAAATAACTTTAACAAAAGAAAAAAAATCAAAATAATGAGAGTTAAATTAGAAAAAAAAATAAAACAACAAAAACTTTGATTGAAGGATGCAATTGAAAGCCAAAAACTTTAACAAAATAGCCAAGAAAAAAATTAAAAATTGGAAAAATAAGGATCGAAATGAAAAATAAAACATATGAGAAATTGTAATTGAAGAACTAAATTGAAAAAAAAATTCTATAAAAGGAATAAGAAAAAATTAAAAATTAAAAGAATAAGGACTAAAATTGAAAAACAAAAAAAGAAGACAATCGTGCACTTCACGTAACAAGAGAGAAAAAAAGAAAGGGGGAAAAACATATGGCGACCGGAAAAACATCTGGCGACAATCTAACTACCATATACCTTCACGCACCATATCATGTGAAAGAGAACATGGTGTGGTGCATCAAAACAGACAATGAAAGATCAGGTTTGACTACCAAATAGCATCACACATGCATGCTTGAATGGTGTGGTTACCACTCATTTGCTGGCACGTGCTAAGTGAACACCAACAAGTTTTTTAATTTAAAAATAAAAAAGACAACGTGAAAATACCAAAATGCCCTCATGTCTATGTTAATTACATCAAAAACCGGTATGAAAGTACAAAAATATTCCTAATGCATACATTATTTTTTTATCTTTTCTAAGGCAAAAAATATACTTTAATTGTACATGAATAATGAAAAAAACAAAAATACCATTATACAACAACTTAATAATTTTTTGATCTTCAGAACAAAAAAGTATTTTTACTATTTAAATTTTTATGGAAAGTGAAAAAACCGTTGTTTAACAACTTTAAGTTTTGTTAACTCGTGTTAAAAAATATTTTTACTGTAAAAAAATGAAAAAGACCTACACATCTCTGTACAATTTTTTAATGACAAGTGGATTAGTAAAAAAGATCAAAGCACCGCCAACTCTCAAAGCTTCTTTTTTCTTCGCTTAAGGGCAAATAAATAATTTTATTTTAATAAGCTACAATAAAATAAACCGTCACCCTATAATTCTCTACTTAATGTATATATATTGGAATTTGTAAAAAACATCTGGTGGCCAACTTTGTGCTGGTTGTTAGTCAAAATTACACTCTTAATTTTTATTTTTTTTTATAATAATCGTAAGTTATGCTATTAATTATTAAGAATTGTTACATGGACATTGATATTGTTTTTCAATATATGTTTGGAAATGTTTTAAAAATATATTTGATTTAAAAAATATAAAATTAATGTGTTTTTAGTATTTTTTATAATAATTTTAATATATTGATATAAAAAATAAAATAAAATAAAAAATAAAAATATTTAATATATTTTTAAATAAAAAAATACTTTTAAAAACTATCAATCTTTAAAATATCCACGTGCTCCAAAATATCAACCACGCACGAGGTACAACCAGGAATGATTAAAAAACATATCATTCCTTCACCTAATGCTGAAGAAAGAAAGCAAAAAAACCCTAACATAAAAATACATATCTAACCTTTCCCATTTGTCCAAAGCTGCTCACAATCCACCAGCTCGAACCATCCGAGCCACATGAACCAGCCATGCCACTCTAAGTTATATTGTCTTTTCTAAGCACCAACTACCACCCATTAGTATTCTAAAAGCATGTAGGGAGATGCAGTATAAATTATATTTTTAAAAATTTTAAATTTTTTTATTTAAAATAATTTTTTTATATTTTTATATTGTTTTAATGTGATGATATCAAAAATAAATTTTAAAATATAAAAATAATTTTATTTTAATATATTTTTAAATAAAAATTATTTTAAACTATTTCTGCTATTATAATCTCAAATACGCTCGACATCTCCATATCTACTTCAAAAATTAGTTATAACTCCAACACCATTACTATAATAAAATCACCTTAACTAAAAAACAATAACGATAACACAGTATTATCCCTTTAATTAATGAATCAAAATTCTTTATGGTATTAAACAATAACAATACCTTAGAGATTGTTTTATTTATATTTTAAATTGTGTTTAAATACATTTCAAAAATACTTTTAACTTGAAAAATAATTAAATTGGTATTTTTTTATTATTTTTCAATAAATTTGATGTTTTGATAAAAAAAATTAAAAAAAATCATTTTAGTATATTTTCAAGTAAAAAATACTTGAAAAATACAATGAACTACAATACAAAACACACTTAATTACTCAATTTCTTCATCAAATATTAAATCTTATCTCGCCCTCTATTCCTCGTGTATAGCTGTCTATTTGTTACTCACCCATTTTTTTTTACTTATCAGGGATGTTCATGGATAAGTTTGATATCCATAAATGTATCTATCCCAACTTATAATATTTTATAAATTATAGACCTGATTTATTAAAAAAAATTTGAACCTGAGTAAGTTGGATATATCGGGTTTAGTTAAACTTTTTGTAAATATTACAAATATCTTGAGTATATAAATTTATTTATTCATCCACCATTCTAATATATATATACACTTTCAAAAACATATAATTATTTATCTCTGATCACAATTGATATTACAATGTGTTTTACTATATTTCAAACATATAGCTAACACTAAACATAAAAAGAAAATATATGTTGAAATGAGATAAAAAAAATGATACATATAAAAGAAAGAAAGAAAGAAAGAAAGAAAAGGATAACAAAATATTTATAAGTACTATAAAAAATGATACATGAGTTATACGGGTTCAATGATTTTTAAAAATCCTAACTCCATCTAATTTATAATATTAATTTATTTAATTTTTTAATCTATTATTATTTGTAATATTTATATTAATTAACTTTGATGAGTTAAATCAGGGAGATAGTACAAATATCACAAATGACTCGGTTTTTTTTTTAACACCACTATTACTCACCTACTCTCTCCCAAGATTTCATCGCCGATCCCTCATCGTCATCGTCATCGTCACCGGCACGCCTAGTGAAATCCCCTCTTTACCCCCACTCACATTTCCTAGTAAGCCTCTCTCTTTACTCTATAGATCATAATAGTAATAATAATCATAGAAGTGACGCATTTTGCATATTCCATGCATCCTTTCTTTTTTGTGACGGACCATTAAAATTCCATGGGGAATAGAAAACGGCCTCTAACTTCTCGTACCAAACACCCTCCGCCACCGTCTGCGGCGGCGGCCACTGTGGCTTCCGATGAAACCGACCTCTATCCTTCTCCTAATTTGGTTTCTACAGAATCGGACGGTTCTTCAACAATCAAGCACGAATGTGACCGCGCCTTAAATGCTCTCCGTCGTGGAAACCACACAAAAGCCCTACGTATCATGAAGGATTCATGCGCTAAACACGGCGGCGACGCCTTAATCCACCGTGTTCATAGTACGGTGTGTGTTAAAGTTGCTTCAATAATCGACGACACTAACAGTAAGCAGCGGTATTTAAAGAACGCAATCGAAGCTGCTCGTAGAGCCGCGGAATTGTCTCCGAATTCGATCGAGTTCGCTCATTTCTATGCGAATTTACTGTATGAGGCCGCGAATGATGGGAAAGAGTATGAAGAGGTAATGAAAGAGTGTGACCGTGCTTTGAAAATTGAGAATCCGATTGATCCTGCGAAGGAGAGTTTGCAGGAGGAGAGTCAGCAGAAGATAGCTACTGCGGAAGGGAGGATTGCACATGTGCAAGGTGAGTTGAAAAATTTGCAGCAGAAGTCGAACATTGCTTCGATTTCTACTTGGATGAAGAATTTGGGGACTGGTGAGGAGATTAGGTTAATACCTATACGAAGAGCTACTGAAGATCCAATGGAAGTTAGGTTGGTGCAAACAAGGCGGCCAAATGAGATTAAGAAGGCTACTAAGACACAGGAAGAGAAGAGGAAAGAAATTGAAGTTAGGGTTGCTGCTGCGAGGTTGTTGCAGAAGTCGGAGATAGGTTTGGGACAGCGTGAGGGAGAGAGGAGTGATAAAGGAGTGGAGGTAACGCCTTGGAGTGATAGGAGAGGAGAGAGGAGGAAGAATGGGAGCAATGCAAGGAAGAATGGGACTAACACTGAGAGAAAGGATTGGGTTCGGTCCTATTGGAATTCGATGAGCTTGGAAATGAAGAGGGAGTTGTTGAAAATTAAGGTCAGTGATTTGAAGAGTTATTTTGTGTCATCAAAGAATGGATTGGCGAGTGATGTTTTGAATGAGGCGTTGGCTTGCAGCGAGGAGAATAAGAGCTGGAGGTTTTGGGTGTGTTGTCGATGCAATGAAAAGTTTGCGGACTCAGATAGTCATTTGCATCATGTTGTGCAAGAGCACATGAGGAGTCTTATGCCGAAGATGCAGGAGGTTTTGCCACAGAGTCCTGGCAATGAGTGGATTGAAATGATTAACAGTTGCTCCTGGAAACCATTAGACATTTCCTCTGCGGTTAAGATGCTTTGGAATCGAGGGAAATGTCAGAATGGAGAACTTGTTGAGGATATTTGCTCAGAGAACCATAATGAGGACGGTGATGGTTGTTTCAAAGACGCATGGGATTCTTCTCCAGAGAAGGAAAATTTGAGGGATGGTTGTATTAGTTGTCCTGTGAGCAGCAGCAACTCCGGTAAAGTTTACAGTATTGAAGGTAAAGAATTTGATGGGAACCAACTGTCTATTGCATGCACTATTGAGAGCTGGCCTATTTCAGAGGATTCTGAGCGAGCAAAGCTCCTTGAAAAAATTCATGATGTATTTCAGGCACTTATTAGACATAAATATCTTGCTGCAAGCCATCTTAACAAGGTGATACAATTTACAGTGGATGAGCTACAGAGTCTTGCTACTGGTTCTCAACTTCTGAACCACGGTGTGGGCCAGACACCTATGTGCATTTGCTTTCTGGGAGCGTTCCAGCTCAAAAAGATCCTCAAATTCTTACAGGAACTATCTCATTCTTGTGGTTTAGGCATCTCTCCTGAGAAAAGTAGCGTTGTAGATGACATGAATACTGGTGCTAAAGGTCCTGAAATAAAAGAGAATATTGTTCTTAATGATGATGCATCTTGTCTCTACTTGGATAAATGTTTATTGCCATTGGAATATGCTCCAAGAACATGTCCTGATGATGATGTCACCACAGCAACTTCAACTATTGTTGGCAATGGAGATGGGGTTCTACCTGCTGTTGATACTTTACTATCATGGATATTTGCAGGCCTTTCTAGCGGAGAGCAATTACAATCATGGATCCGTACAAAAGAAGAGAGAATGAATCAAGGGATGGAAATTCTCCAGACGCTTGAGAAGGAGTTTTACCATCTGCAGAGCCTTTATGAGAGGAAATGTGAACATTTAAGCTATGAGCAAGCATTGCAGGCTGTGGAGTATCTCTGTCTTGAAGAAGGTAAGAAGAGGGAAACTGACACGCTCTTTGAACTTAGAAGCTATGATTCTGTTCTTAGGCAGCGGAGAGAGAAGCTTGTTGAGAATGAGCATGATGCTCTGTTCTTTAGCAGTAGATTTGAGTTAGATGCTATATCAAATGTGTTAAAAGAAGCAGATACTCTAAATGCCAATCAATATGGGTACGAGGATACTTATGGTGGTATAACTTCTCAGTTTTGTGACTTGAAATCTGGTGAAGATGGTAATTGGAGAACCAAGGACCAAATGCATCAAGTGGAAACTTTCATAGAAATTGCTATCCAGCGACAGAAAGAACAGTTGTCAATAGAGGTCAGTATGTTAGTTCCACTTATTTAGTAAAAAAATATTGATAATGGTCCTTGCAACTTTACTCACTTTTATAGTGGTTCAGCTCAGCAAAATTGATGCCCAAATCATGCGGATTGTTACTGGAATGCAACAGTTGGAACTCAAGCTCGAGTCAGTTTCTGCCCTTGATTATCGATCAATCTTGCCACCTCTAGTGAAGTCATACATGAGGGTCTGTATTGAGCAGTGATGAATAGGGTGTTTCACATCTCTTTGAGCTGTATCTTTGCTTATTATTTTTGCTCTAATCTCTCTTTTGCAGGCACACTTGGAGGATCTAGCTGAGAAGGATGCCACAGAGAAGTCTAATGCTGCAGGAGAAGCATTTTTGGCGGAGCTTGCCCTTGATTCCAAGAAGGGTACCCAAGGAAGAAGTGATATTTCAAGAAATACATTGGAGAAGGGGAAGGATAGGAGAAAGAACAAAGAGTATAAGAAAACCAAGGAATTGAAGGTTTCAAATTTCTCCTTATGGTTGTGTTTCATGCACTGCAGGCTTCTTCATAGTAGACAGACACAGTCCATTATGCAAGTCTAATGTGTTCTGCTTTGTAGGTTGCTGCTGCTAGCGAGCAGCACTTGCTTCAAGATGTGACTAATGAAAGGGGGTATGCTTTCTTATGTTTTGCTTTGCACCTCTAATTTGTGTTTCCACAATATGCGCTGCTGTTTAAATTTGCACCTTTTTTTGTAGTAGTGATAATGCATACTGCAATTTTTATAATGTTTGATTCATTCCTCTCTGCAGTTCCTTTCCAGTTGCATCTGATGGTGGCTATCCAGATTCTCAGTGTCATCTTTCCAGAAATGGTGATGACTTGAGACAACAGGAGGAAGAATTTAGATGGAAAATTGAGATTGAAGAGGAGGAAAGAATGCTTGAAGAATCTTTAAAGTATCAAAGACGAATAGAGAATGAGGCCAAACAGAAACATCTTGCTGAGCAACAGTACAAAAAATCTCATATAACTCTTCCAGAGAAGTTGTCTGGGGGAATATGCAATATTTGCTTTGATCCTGCTGCTGATTCCTGTGAGCCATTGGTAAGCATTAGTTTGAAATTTTCCCTTTCAAGATATTGTACAGGGATTGAAAATCAATATTAGTTCCATCCTTTGGAAATGTGATTCTTGAATAGATAAACAGAGGTTATTCTAAGAGTTAGAATGCTGTGTTTAGGAAATTTCCATTAAATGTCAAATGGAACCTTATGACATTTCACTTTCAGGAACAGTTGACGCAGAAGAGTGGGTTCCCCAACAATTTAGAAGGCATGCCTATGACAACTGCCAGTGGTGGGTTAGCATTATACAATAGAGTTTCTGAATGAGGCTGGGGCTTGTGGTAATGTTCTTAAATGATTTTCATCGTCCTTATTTTGCAGAGCCATCTACTGGAGGAAATGTGGAGGGTGGTCCTTCTGATCGACGGCCAGGTAGGAAAAGTAGGAGGCAGAAAAGCTCCGCTAAATATGATGGAAAAAATCAACCCATGTCATGTGAAATGGAAAATATTGAAGTTGGAAGCAGTATGTGTTTATTCCCCATGATTAATTTTTGTTTTTAGTCTTAAATAGGCTGTATCATGCATAGAAGCGTGCATTGCAATGGACTTCAATCTTCTAAAGTGCTGTAATCATGGTTGTGGATTTAAGATTACCTAATGTGGGTAACACATCATTTTTTTTATCATCTAATTATGGTGATATCTTTTATTTCCCACTGCCCTTTCGACAACCCCACCCCACCCCGTTAACCAGCAGCTTTAATCCGTCTATTTCTCACTTAGATTTATTGTTTACTCCATCTTTTATTTAAATGACAATACATATAATACTTCCTGGACAGTAATTGAAATTAAATATTTTTAATCCAAGGACATATTACCCTTGGGATTATCCTGGTGATTCTGTGTCTAATTTTTTATTATGCAACACTTAATGATAATTGTAGTTGTTGTTAAAGTAAAGATGTGTTAAAACAAAATTGGCTCTGATGTTCATAGCTTAGTTTTTGCATATAAGGATGTTCCTGTCCCTGTATTTACTGTTCTATACTAGCCTTTTTTCATCTTCTGTATGGATGATTAAAATGTTTTGTGACAAGAGAACCATACTCGCACAGTGAACTCATTTACAAGAGAGTTGTTTGTTGAAGAAGGCAAGTGAGTGAATCTACAAAATTTATAAATGAATAGACAATCTTCCAAATATTGCTCTATATAGAAAAAAGTTAGTATAGAGTTTGAATCCTATCAAAAGGCTGAGAGAGGAAATTCCTCTCCCTCAGAAGCCCTCTTGTTACGTTTCCTTACTTGAGCCAAAGAATCGTTGAAGTGATTGAAGAAGGCCCCCCCCCCCCCCCCCCCCCTCTATATTCTACCAAGCCCACACCTCTCCTTAGTTTTGCCATCCAATTGATCCCTGACACTGAAAAGACATGCGAGCATAATAGTCTGAGTGTGGTGCAAAAGGGAGTAGTGATCTCATTCAGCAGCATTTTCACAAAGGATGACATTGTGGGTATAGAAATGTTTAATCTTTATTTTTAATACCGTATTAGTAAAAACATTAGGTGGTGTTGATGGTATATTGCTCTCTTCCTGCATATCTCTGTGAAAAAACTGTTCATGACTCATGATGTCATTACCAAATTAGTTTAAATTCCAACATAAAATTATGGTTTGTTGAATTGAGCTTTTTGGGAGGCTTCTAGTTTTGTAACTTTATGTTATGTTTTCATATGAATGTTAAGTGTAGCATTTAAGTTTTGCAGTATCAATTGTATTACTTGTTTAACATTGCCTTCTGCTCAACTGCTCATGTGCATTGTCTGGGATTTACATTTTAATTACATTCTCCAGGATACCTTAGTTGTATGATGGTCGCTTTGGCCTCTCATTCTGGTTTGTTGTGTGCTGTTGTATTATGGTCTTCTTTACTTGCCTGTCAGCCATTAAACCTTAAGCTATTTTTTGGTTGATTCTCTACACGTTGAACCTAACATTACATGGGTTTCCATATGTGAAATCAGTTACTCCAAATTTGGGAGACAGTGCGACTAAGACTCTGAGACAGTTACAAGTAGAGGAGGATGATGAGGAAAGGTTTCAAGCTGACCTTGAAAGAGCCGTGCGCCAAAGCCTTGGTAAATTTCTCTTGATCCTTTGCTTGCTTTCATTGTACTTCACTACATTTTATAATTGCACATTTTTAACTATGCCAACTACATGGGCCCTAAGGGAACAAAATCAGTTTTCTTCATTCGATGCCTTTTGGCCCATGAAACCCCACTTCTCTATCAAAATTGCACTTTTCTATCTTCTTTAAAGTCTTTGAGCATTAATGAATTATCTATGCTTCTTTAAGGTTTTTGAGCATTATTGATATTTTTGTATGATAGACAGTTCCTTAAGACATTTTCTGTCAAAATCTTCTGATATCTGGTATAAAAGGTCGTTGTGCTATATTTTTTCTTTCCAGTTCTGTAAAATGTAATCTTTATTCATTTTCTTATTTAATGGCAAGTTCAGCCTTCTGTGCATAAAAAGATTAATTTGACTTGTGTTTCCTGTTTTGATCAACTAAATTGAAAATTTGTTTCCCATTTGGGCAGTTTATCCCCTGGGTTTATTGTCATCAAAGGTATTGTTGCGTATAGTTCTGCACCTAACCATCTATTTCAGGGTCGATTTATTTTGACAATAACAACAAGAAGCCTCAACAATGAAACCTAGAATGTCATGGAGGATGCCTATGCTGAAGGATGGGTTCCATCATCAGAACATAGATTCTCTTCATTTGTGTTAGTACTATATAGGCAGGAGGAATTGTGTCTCCAACAATTCATGTACATTTGACGTGTATGCACACACCACTGTGAAAAAGAGGCCAATAAAGCTTCCTCTGTGTATTTGGTTAATTCACTTAGTCAAATATTCAAGATTCTATATTGTTCACTTAACTAACTACCTGTTGAAAAGAGAACAGTTTCACATTTAATTTGCCCGCAACTGCCTGCCTGGGTGGGTTTCTGAGCATGCTACAAGTCTCGCTAGGAAGCTGGGATGTGGGTTACTTGATCAATTAAATAATTGCTTTGCTTGGGTACTGGACTTGACATTGCATTTATTATTATTATTATTATTTGTTGGCACTATACCTGTCAGGCTTAGAAAATCACGCGTTACATCATTTGAGGTGGTCGCAATGAGCATTGAGGTCAAACGAATATCTTTGCATCTGACATGAAAGTATTTTGCACTGTTGTCTTACTCGATATCAAGCAATCCCCCATCTTACTGATTGAGAATCAAAGGGCTCTGACCTGGTCTTGAGATTGGTTGGCTGAGTTTGGTTGAATCATGCCAGGCAGCATTTGCCTTGGGCTATTGAATGCATTTACCAACATGGTCAAGACATAGTTTTCCTTTCCCTAGTCGCTGAAGTAAAGGTCCATTTATTTGTAACTCTATATCCATCTATTTGCATTGATTTTCAAGATACATTTCAAGCACATCAGAAGATACCCTTGATGTCATGTTTGAAAGCACTACCAACAATATATTCTGAACTTGATAATTCTCGTACTGTACCATATGAAGTTGCAACTGAAAATGTGGATGGAACTGATGTATTTGGCACTGGCTTGAAGAATGATATTGGTGAATACAATTGCTTCCTGAATGTTATCATACAGGTATTTTCTATACAACGACATCTTTGCTGTTTCACTATTCTATTTATATATTCTTCTCACTATTCCATTGGTGTATGCTTTTCATTTCACTATTCATTGCTCACCTGTTTCTTCTTGCTTCTTGTATAACTTCAGTCCTTGTGGCATTTAAGGCGATTTCGAGATGAGTTCTTGAGTAGATCAAAATCAGAGCATGTTCATGTGGGAGATCCATGTGTTGTCTGTGCATTGTATGATATTCTTACTGCTATCAGCATGGCATCCACAGATACACGAAGGGAAGCGGTTGCTCCTACATCCCTCAGGATAGCTTTGAGCAATTTGTATCCTAATAGTAATTTCTTCCAGGAGGTGATTTTTTAAGATTTGTTTTTGTCCGCCTTGGTTTCATATATTTCAGTGAACTGTGATTTTTCGTCATTCACTCTTCACAGTATATGAATTGATGGACGAGGATGTCTTTGCTGAGTTGGTCACAATCGGATTGCAGGGTCAGATGAATGATGCATCTGAAGTATTGGCTGTAATATTTGACTGCCTTCATCGAGCATTTACCACTGGTTTACATGGCTCTGATTCTGAATCAGTGGAATGTAGTGGCATGGAATCTTGGGAATGTACAAAAAAGAATGCTTGTATAGTGCACTCTCTTTTTGGAATGGACATTTCAGAACAAATGAATTGCCAGAGTTGTGGTGTGGAGTCCAGACATTTGAAGTACAATGCTTTCTTTCATAATATAAATGCCACTGCCCTCCGAACAGTGAAGGTAATTGTTGCTGGTAAAAATATTTTACACAATCACTTATTTCTCCATGTTCAGAATTTTTTTTTCTAGGTGTATAGTCCATTATCTATTACCTTGTCCATTGATTTTTTTCCTTTTTCCTTGCAGGTCATGTGTGCTGAAAGCTGTTTTGATGAACTTTTAAATCTTGTTGAAATGAATCACCAGTTAACTTGTGATTCCGAGGCTGGTGGTTGTGGGAAGCCCAATTACATCCATCACATTATGTCAACTCCACCACATGTTTTTACAACAGGTGAATGTTTTCCTGAATAGTTAAGAGATTTTTGCTTAGACAGAATGACAAGCTTGTGGAAACCCAAAATTAAGCAATTTTTTGGCATGCAGTTCTGGGCTGGAGAAAAACCTGTGAAAGCATTGATGATATAAAGGCAACATTGGCTGCTCTAAGTACTGAGATAGATATCAGTGTTTTTTATCGTGGTCTGGATCTGAAGAACATACGTAGCTTGGTTTCAGTGGTATGTAAAGTCATTCAGACCATTTATTATGTTATCTTGATGAAGATATTGATATTAAAAACTTTGCATATGCTGTTAAATTAAGAAAGATTGGTTTGGCTGTTCTGTTGGAAGGAAAGATGAGTTATCTATATGAGGGTGAAAAGACAAGCATTTGAAAATACTGAAAGTGAGAAAATATTTTAGCACCAGTTTTCTAGGGACAACAGGAGAAAGATATAAAAATCAAATACATCAAGTGGAAAAATGTGGAAACCTTAGGGTGTAGTTGAAAATCTCCCAATTTGTAGAAAGATTTCTAGAGAACATGTTTACCAATTGAAAATGACAATTGTTTTCCTGCAAACAAGTATTTTTTTTTCTTTTCAGTTTTGTATTAAAATGAAAACTACCAAAAGTCATTTTCTGAATTCTCTTATTTAAAAACAAGGGCCCAGTTTTCATCTAATTTTTTTATCTCCTTTCTCTGTGACACTTAAATGCAAACCAAATGATGCCTTGTTTTCTATTTTAGAAAACAAAAAAGAAAACTCATGGTTAGTATTTGTCTAGCAACAGGAAATTATCTTCCATCCCTATTTCCAATGAAAAATAGGAAACTGTGTTTATTTTGTTTTGATGGTTAAGAATTTTTTCACTAAAAAAAGAAGAAAAATGTCAAGATCATAACTATTATTAGAAAATTCAAAGCATAATTTATAATAGCATCTTAATCTTTAACTAACTATAGAAGTATTACTTTTATTTCATTCAAATTAGAAATTATCATAAAAAAGTTGTACTTGTTAACTAAAGAAAAAGAACAGCATTTTATATTACACTTATAATAAAAAAAAATAAATTTATGATATTAATCAAATATGTAAAAGAAAATAATTTTAATGTTTTATGTTGCTAAAACTGAATGTATATAAATGAAGGATATTATATTATTCTTCTTCAGTTTTTTTTTTTTTTGAAAAACGTTGTAAACTTTGTGAAGAAAAACCATAAGAAACATTAAAAATATGTTTTTAAAACTCAATGTAAATTTGAAAAATTAATTTTTTAGATGAGAAATATTCCATTTGAACAAAAAACTCCAGTTTTCTAGAAAATTGGTTTGTTTTTAAAGTGCACCATATGCCTTCATATTTTTCCATAGAGAAATAGTTTTAAACATATGAAAATTAGGAAGCTGTTTCACGAAAGTAACCACAGACAGATGTGCCTCATCAACCAAGAAATGAAACAAAATGAATGGCACATCCATGTAGGCTGTTCATTCTTATGGCAGTTGAACAATGAATCAAATTTAACGTTCTTTTATTGGGAACAAGGGAGAAAATTCTTATAGAACTTGAAGTTTTTGAATCAGGGGGAATACGAGAAGAGCAGTAAAATTTATTTAATTGTTCTTTTTACTTGAACATTCTTGCTATGTTTGTTCATGTTATGGATGTCTGATTGGGTCATTGTTTGTTGGGATGCCAATTTGTACTTTATTCCGTTCCTCATGATCCTTTTAACTTCAGGTGTGCTACTATGGGCAGCATTATCATTGCTTCGCTTATAGTCACGATCAGAGTCGGTGGATTATGTATGATGACAAGACTGTCAAGGTACTTCTTCAATCATGTCTGGCCATTGTTATATCTGCTATCTTGTCTTACAATTATTCTTTCTATTAATAGGTAATTGGTAGCTGGACTGATGTTCTTATCATGTGTGAAAAAGGACACTTGCAACCTCAAGTTCTGTTCTTTGAAACTGGAAACTAGTGTTTAAAGAAGAATTTGAGGAATTATTTCTTGAACCACAGAGTATCAAGTTTACCATGGCTTCACATTTTTGTTGTTTATAGTGATGTTTTGCAACACCGACCCATTACATCAGCAGTGGTATTGAAAGCATTAAATTTTGACACATAAGAGAATGGTGACGTATAATCCAGGGTTTTATGATACAATCAGGCGGTTTTGGTAGGAGAAGCTTCATTTGCGGAGGGAAGAACCATGAATCAAGAGAGTTTTTTTGCAACTTGATGAATCAAATAACAGGAGCTTGAAGGGTGCTTTTTGGCACCCTTGGATCTGAGAATTTTTGTCAGAGTAATTGGGGTTTCTGTCCATGGAATTCTCTCTCTCTGATCTTACCTGGAGGGAGACTTGGTATAGAAAAAACAGTAATTGCTTGGAGCGAATGCATTGCAGGAGCGTATAGTAGCAAATACTGTCCAGTTGTAGGCAGAAACATATGCTGTGAAGGTTGCAAGGGGGGAATTTTGTTAGTTAGGTTCAAACTTTAAGAAAATATAACCCCCCCTATGAAGAGTTTTTGTATAGATCACATCAGGGTCTTTATCTCTAATCTGCAGCTTATGGTTACTGTTTATGACTACTCGCTTGCTATATAATCTGATGGGGGAAAAAACGTGCCTTTCCTACTCTCACTTGCTGAATTCATATGATTCTGCAGTATTTCTCTCGATTCTCTCTCTTTTGTTTTTATGGAAATTCTACTGCACTGGGAATTTAGCAACTTGCTAGTCCGGTCTCTGTTATTTTCTTTTTCTCTTGATGATTATCTGTCGGGGTTATTTTTAAAATCATGTACCGCTAAATGTTATTCAGTGAAAATCACACGTGGGAATTAGATAAAATATTGTTAAGTTTATTACATTGACAAGGCTTAGATAGTGTTTGGATATGCACCGGCTGTGGTTGAAATAAAAATCAGTTTACATGGTGTTTGGTTAACCCTAACCATGTTTTTTTTTTTTTACATGGGTCCAGTCTAAACTGAGTTTGGATTGCAGTTTATGAGAAGCAATTACTCATTGCTTTTCATGTGTTTTCTTCTCTCTCTCACTATCGATATTTTTCTATTACTTTCCCAACGATCCTAATTACTTTCCCAACGGTTCTCTACCCTCCCAAAATTGCTCTGTTACGGTTGCAGATCAATGTTACAATTAATCTAACTCTCATTTTCTACCTTCCCCATACCATTCCCGTTTATCATCTCTTGCCGACAACAACCTTGTTTCAAAATTCTGTAAAAACCACTATGTACAGGACGACTCCAGTTCGAGAGCAACCTTCTTCCCCTTTGTCCCTTCTTCTTTCCAAATGAAAATTGAAAACCCAAACCTTCATCGATCTGTCCCTCCATTGTTACCATTGTAGAAAAACCCAACAGATTCATGCTAGGAAAGGTCACACGAGCGAGAGACCCGTAAGTACCTACCTTATCTTTGTCAATTTTATTTAAAATGTAGCTCAAAATTTCATTTATATTCTAGGTCTCTATTGTTTCGGTTTGCAGAAAAACGTTGCAGAACCGTGCTGAGAAAACACCTAAAAGAGAGAGAAAGAGGTAAGTTCCTGCCTTATCTCCATCTTCAATTTTTTTTTAGCTTAAAAATTACATGTCTGTTCTGCTGTATTAACGATTTACTGTGTGTTCTTCAATTGTTTAAATTGAGCTACAAATTTCATTGCTGTTGCTGTTTGTCTTCTGTTTACTATGCCTTCATCAATTTTTTTTTAATTGAGCAAATTTAATGCATTTCTGTGTTGCTTCATGACTCGTATTGTGTGTTCTTCAATTTTTACTTGAGCTAAAACCTGTATTTCTGTGCTGCTTCATGGTTTATGTACTGTGCGTTATTATGTGTTGTTCTTTGTTGAAATCTGGTTTAGTTTTTTATGTCTACTAGCTTATAGTGCTACTGCTTGATTAAAATTTGTTTACCGGAAACAATGTGATGCATCCATGCTGATATGTTTACTGTGCACATTGATGTTGTTTCTGCTTGATAAACCGTAGAGTTCTTTACTGTGCGTGTGTTTATAGTAAATCCTAAGGAGTGACCTGTTAACATGTTGTGTAGGATTACTTTGATTTCTACTTTTGAAGGAAATCAGAACTTCGATTTTGCATTTATATGTTTGCATGCTGAGAAAGAAAGCTGTATTACTTTCAATCTAGAAATAAATTCTTGACTTTTTTGTTTTTTGTTTCCTCAGTTTTCTGAGAATCCAAACAACCATGATGACAATGACGTTTTGCTTGATAATTGAAATAATATCATGGTTGAAACTGAGTTTTCTGAACAGTTGAAAATTAATGGGTTTCAATTAGTTTTCATTACAAATTGCAACTCCTTCTGGTTTACTTGGAAGTAAAGGGAACATTCTCATTCAAATTAAATGCATAGTCAATGTTTGTTGCTAACCACACAGCTTTTGTAAATGCAGAACATTAATTGTTTTTTATTGGTTGAATCCATGGTTATATATGTGCCACAATGTAATTGATATCATTGATTGATTTTAAATTTTTGTTAAATGTGTTAAACGATATCATGAAAGGTCTTGAATCTTTCGATAAGGCTGCTTGGACAAAAAAAATGTTGCATATATTTTGTGATATATGCATTAAGGCCATTGATATGGGAATGAGACCTAATACTCATTTCGATAAAACGGGGTCGAAATTTCTTATAACATCATTCAAAGAACAAACTAGTCATGCATTTACTAAAACACAATTGAAAAACAAATGGGATGGATGCAAAAAGGATTGGAGTATATGGAATAAGTTGGTTTCTGAAACTGATGTTGGCTGGAATAGTGAATTAGAAACAATTTCAACTAGCGATGAGTGGTGGAAACAAAAAATTCAGGTAAATTCCTCGTCATCATAACAATTTCTTTTATTGTTGTCAAATTCCAACACCAATATTTTTTTACTGTTGATCCTTCATTACTTGATTTTATTTATATGCAGTAAATTAGAGGAGCCAAAAAATTCAGACATGTCGGTATTGAACCGTCTTTGAAGAATAAATTTGACAGAATGTATTCCAACATTATCGCAACTGGAGAGTTTGCATGGGCTCCTTCATCAGGAGTACCTGGTGGAAATGATGTCGATCCTGGCACAAGTAATGCCAACATTGATCGTGCTGGTTTGGAAGAAGGAAGCGGTGGTTCGGAGGAAGATGTGATTCCAGATTTCCAGACTGACATGGCTCAAATGGTTGGAGGGATAAATATGTCTAGTAGCAGCAACACAAAAAGCGATGGCAAAAGAAAAGAACGAGATCCTTATAAGGTGCGAGGTAGAAAGAAGAAAATGTCTGGAATTGGTGTTTGGTTGCTGTCAAGATGCAATCAACTACTTGAGAGTATGTCGACTAAGAGTGATTCCACGTCTGTTAATATGTATTGCGAAGGCTATAGTATTCACAAGGTGATAGCTGAGCTGCACTCAATTCCTGGAGTTTCAATTGAAGATGAGTTTCACAATTTTGCTACAGAGTATCTGAGTTTAAGAAGGAAAAGAGAAATGTGGGCCAGTATGGGTGATAAGCAACAGAAGTTGAGATGGTTGCAACGAATGTATGCACGAACTAAACGTGCTTAGCTGACATGGTAACTAAACGTGCTTAGTTGACATGGTATTATTTCATTTTTTTAATTGTTAATCAATTAACTATGTTCACTTGCTTACTGTATTTATACATGTTTATTTTATTGTTGCAGAATAATGGGATGCCGGTTTTTAAAAGAGTAGTTTCCATTTGTCAAAGTTTTTTCGAGTCATTGTATTATTCCACATTTCATGTTGAGACATATAGACATTTCTATTTGTGGTACTTTGTTTACTATTGTATTTATTAAACTACTTTTCGGGAGTTAACAGACTTGTATGAGAAATTGCTGGTTTTTAATGTTTTATTTTATCTACGAATTAAACTGTTCAATGGTTTTTATTAATGTTAAATGGTTGACCCTTGGAAGGAATTGGTTGTTCATTTACCTTCACTGTTTTGTTCCCTGTCAAAACAGATCTTGAGTGTTGCTGTTATAATGCTTGTTTTATTGTAATATACCATGTGCAGCTACGGTGAGCTTGTGAGATGTGAATATTGGTTTGTTTATAAGATAGATACCCTATTTGCAGTTACTATTGGTGTTGTTTTCTTTTCTGCCTTGAGGATTGATGAGACTATACCTGTTGCTGCCTTGTTTTTCCTTATTTGTATTCATTGCTGTACAATGTTTGTTTTCTTGTAATATTCCATGTGAAGCTACTGTGAGCTTGTGAGGTGTGAATATTGGTTTGGTTAGAAGATAAAACCACATTTGCAGTTTCTCTTGTGAACGAATTTCTGCCATGAGGTTTGATGATGACGTGTTTATTGTGAGGTGTGAATTCTATGTAAATTGTGTTTATTTTGTGAGGTGTGAATATTGTGAGGTGTGAATTATTGTTGGTGTAAATTGTGTTTTTTTTTTGTGAGGTGTGAATTCTACATAAATTGTGTTTATTTTATGAGGTGTGAATATTGTGAGGTGCGAATTCTAGTTCAGTTACTGTTGTTTTTCCTTAGATGTATTCGGTACTGTTGTAGTTCATTCACAGGATTTTCATAATTTGTGAATTCCTCAAACTGTCATGGTGAAAAGTAAATAAAAAAAAAAGGGTTAAGGAATCTTGAATAATAGAATGAGAACAATATAAATAAAAGAATACATGTCAGAATGTTGTCCATGTATGAGCTGTAAAATTAACATTATATGTTACTTTTACAGTCTATACATGTGATAATGTACTTATGTTAAAAGCTGAAAAACTTGTAAAAGAGACATAAACAATATTGAATTTTTTCTATATAGAAAGGAATGTTTGTATCATAATTTTCAATGAACTATCTTTCTTCATATCAAACCTCAATTACATTTCATACAAGCAAGTGGAACACTCTGTTTTGTTGGCTTTACAGGTATGAAAAAAATTATGTCGCACCAACTCTTTGATAGTTTTTTTTATTGAATGATATTTAATTATTTAAATATTTTTATTAACAACATATAATTTTTTTTGTTTACGTGTAATTGAAGTTATGGATGATCCACAGTTTAATGACATATTCAATGAAGATTTCGATGGCAATTATGATAATGTAATGAACCGCATTGTAGACCACATTAATTATCCTAGTTGTGAAGGTAATGGTGCCTTAGTTTTTGGTGCCAGAGATGACGGTGATGGAAACGACGCCTACGATAGTAATGATGATGATGATGACGGTGACGTTGACAGTGATGATGACGATGAATTTATTTTAAGGAGGCAGTTTGATATGAAAAAATTAATTATATGCACGGCTTGAGCTATAAACATGTATTATATTAATTATTTATATACAGAACCATGTATGGTTTCGTACAATACAAGGATGCGTTGGTTGAATGAGGTTTTAAGAGGTCATAGGAAACGAAGTGTTAACATGTTCAGGATGGACGTAACCACTTTGTTGAGTCTGTGCAATGATTTAGAAACGCATCATGGCTTAAAACCTTCAAGAAGAATGAGTGTTATTGAAATGTGGCAATGTTTCTATTTACAATAGCAGTTAGGGCGTCAAATAGACAAGTGCATGAGAGATTTCAACATTCAGGTGAAACTGTTAGTAGATGTTTTAAAGAAGTGCTTAAATCATTATGTTTGTTTGCTGTGGAAGTCATCGAACTAGTAGATCCACAATTTATGAGCACACCAAAAGAAATTGCAATGAATCCAAGATTTATGCCACTTTTCAAGGTAAGATGAATTTTTGTTTAATTAAGTTGTTTAATTAAGTTGTTCAAATGAGTATGAAATATTTTATAAATGTTTATGATTACTTAATTTTTTTATGGCCTGTAAAATTGTGTCGGTGCAACTGATGGCACACATGTTCGTGCCTGCATATCATCTGAAAATCAAATTTTATTTGTTGGAAGAAAAGGTGTACCAACACAAAATGTCATGGCCACTTGTAGTTTCAACATGCAATTCATGTTTGTGTGGGCAGGATGGGAAGGCAGTGCACACGATACACATATTTTTCTTGAGGCTATTGACAATAGCAGTATAAAATTTCCAAAACCTCTAAAAGGTTGTGATTTTAAATAAATTGAAGATTTAGTAATTGAAGGCATATAATTTGTTTTTTTAGTTTTGTTAAAAATTACCATGTTGTTATTATTTGCAGGAAAGTACTATTTGGTTGATGATGGATATCCAAATGAGTATGGGTATTTGGGTTCCTACAAAAACGAGAGGTATCACTTCCAAGAATTTAGGCATCGTGGACAACCAAGTGGTCGGAAAGAAGTGTTTAATCGTGCACACTCATCACTACGTAACGTGATCGAGCATTCTTTTGGGGTATGGAAACAGAGGTGGAGAATTTTGAAAAACATGCCTGCTTATCCATACGAAAAGCAAGTTGAGATTGCAGTTGCATCAATGACACTACATAACTATATTAGAAGGAGATCGCAAGATGATGCGGTTTTTTCTAAGTATGATCGCAATCCCAATTTAATTCCAGATGACTTTTCACCTGATATTGTTCCCTGCTCGACCGTTCAAGGATCACAGAGGCCTTCACGTATGAATTTTCTACGCAATAGAATTGTACATAGTATGATGAAACAATGAAGGAATAAATTAATGTATAAGGATTTTTCATTTCGTTATGTAATCATAATTAGAAAACACCTATGTTTCGCAATTATATATATCTTTTTAAGTAATTCTAAAATCAAACCTCAAACACAAAGCATATTAACCAAACACAAGAAACTGCTTTTTTTTCAACCACAATTTTAACCAAATACCGAATTTTTTTAAAATAAACCTCACAGAAAATACTTTTTATTAAACGGCTTTTTTTAAACCACAATCACAAAAGCAACCACAATACCAAACACACTTATACAAGGGCAGAAAAATACAAAAGATGCTTGGACCATTTTAAACCTAGAAAGCATTATTGTTTTTTATTTTATTTTATACAAACTAAGAACTTGGACTGTTATTCTTGAAGGTAATATAGGGGTGTTTGTTTTTGAGGTAACTGTTGTGTTTAGGAGAAACCAAAAAAATGTTATTTAGTTAAATTTTCAACGATGCTTTTAAAATGTGGGATCCAGTTATATTAGTAGTTCAATTGCAAGTTTGTAAAAAGCAATTTATACATGTTTTCGAAGCTGATTTGAAAGTATAGTTGTCTCTCTACTGACAACTTTTAAAAAAAGAAAAAAGAATCGTTGTAGAAAGTGATCAAAATAACTCAAGGCTATCTTTCCATTCAACCTCCCTTTCCTCTTTCTTTTCTTCTTGTGTAACTAGCTATGATTCTCCAAACCTTTTAGCCTTGGTTCCCATATGTCTCAAAAAACAAATCTATATACATGAAAAAAATTCAATCCATGAAAACAAGGCCACAATAACTGGGAATCCATCCACCAGATTTGCTTGCCTTTAATCTTCTTCAATCTTCAATTTTTTTTTAATATGGATTATTGTTTGTACTATTTGTTAATTTTTTTATTTTAAAAATAAGAGAGAATTTTGTGTTCTTTTTGGTCATTTTATGTACAACAACAATTACAACCATAATTTTAACCAACATATTATAACATGTTTTTGATCAAACAACAATTCAAACCATAATTTTAACTAAAAATATATTTTACCTAGCCCAACCACAAGTAAAAGTGATTTTTTTAAAATTACTTTTTTCAAATCACAACCACAAAAGCTACCACCAATGTTGTCAAAAAAGCGAGTCGACTCTTAAAATCTTACGATTTTACGAGTCAACATATGTCTAACGTATCAAATCAGATTAAAACTCGAAAACTAGTAAAATCGATCAAACTAAAATTGTGCATTCTGGTAATCTGTACCTTTAATATTTTCATTGTTTTAAATTTATATCTTGCAAAACTTGTGCAATTTGATAATCAAGGGCTTGATTTTGACTATGATTATTATAATTTTTTTAATGATACAAGTTATTTATGGATTTTATTTCTGTAAAATTAAAATACTCATTCATTCTTCATAATTTTTTATGTAAACTATTAACATATCAATTGATATATTACTCTATTTTAGCGGGTACATATATAGAATAAAAGTTGTAAATTGGCATGCTTGACCCTTGGAGTAATTAATGTTAAATGGTCTGTCAAAATTTGAAGGGACTCGTTTATTGTAAATGACGAAGTAAGTAGGTCGATTTATCCAAGAAGTAGACGAATCAATGTGAATAAAATAATGGTGTTTGGACTTTTCTATTGTTTATTTTATTTTTTTTAAATGTGTTATATTGTTAATTACTACTTGATTGAAATTGTTAATATATAATTAGTTAAAATATTTTACTTATGATTTTATGATTTTACGATTCGAGTTTACAATTTAAGTTTATATTGTATATTTTGTGTCGTGTCAAAAAAATGTTTTTGATAACCTTGGCTACCATAATATAATTTATTATGTTTTGACCACATGTTATGAAAAAGCATTGTTAACAAGCAAATTAATATATAAATTAGTTGTCCTCTTTAGTAATTTAACATGCAACAACAACTTCAACGACTTCAAACAAACACATTTATTATTTGCTTTTGTTTTAGAAATATTTTCAACCACAGTTTTAACCAAATACATATTTAAATCAAACACACCATAATAAAAAGTGCTTTTTGAAAACCAATTTTTATTGTTGTTTGGTTAGATTTTCAACCACACTTTTAAAATGTGGGAACTAGTTATATTCGTGATTCATCTGTAAGTTCACAAGCAACTCATACATGTTTTTGGAGCTGATTTGAAAGCACAGTTGTCTCTCTACCGACAACTTTTGAGAAAAGAAAAAAAGAATCGTTGTAGAAAGTGGCCAAAATAACCTGAGGTTATCTTTCCATTCAACCTCCCTTTTCTCTTTCTTTTTTTCTTGTGTAATTAGCTATGGTCCTCCAAACCTTTTAGCCTTGGTTCCCATATGTCTCAAAAAATGAATCTGTACATATAGGAAAAAAATAATCAATCCACAAAAACAAGGCCATAATAGTTGGGAATCCATCTACCAAATCTGTCTGCCTTCAATCTTCTTCATTCTTCACCTTTTTTTAATATGGATTATTGTTTGTACTATTTGTTAATTTTGCTATTTTAAAAATAAGAGAGAAATTTGTGTTCTTTTTGGTCATTTTATATACAACAACAATTTCAACCATAATTTTAACCAACATAGTATAACATGTTTTTGATCAAACAACCATTCAAACCATAATTTTAACTAAAAATATATTTTGCCTAGCCCAACCATAAGTAAAAGTGATTTTTTTAAAATTACTTTTTTCAAATCACAACCATAAAAGTTACTATAATACAATTTATTGTGTTTTGACCACATGTTATGAAAAATCATTGTTAACATGCAAATTAATATATAAATTAGTTGTCCTCTTTAGTAATTTAATATGCAATAACAATTTCAACCACAGTTTCAAATAAACACTTATTATTTGTTTTTTTAGAAGTATTTTCAACCACAGTTTTAACCAAATACTTATTTAAATCAAACACACCACAATAAAAAGTGCTTTTTGAAAACCAACTTTTTATTGTTGTTTGGTTAAATTTTCAACCACACTTTTAAAATGTGGGACTCATTTATATTCATGGTTCATCCGTAAGTTTACAAGAAGCAGCTCATATATATTTTTGAAGCTGATTTGAAAGCACAGTTGTCTCTCCACCAATAACTTTTGAGAAAACAAAAAAGTATCGTTTTAGAAAGTGACCAAAATAACCCGAGATTATATTTTCATTCAACCTCCCTTTTCTATTTCTTTCCTTCTTGTGTAATTAGTTATGATCCTCCAAACCTTTTAGTCTTGGTTCCCATAAGTCTTAAAAAACAAATCTGTACACATAGGAAAAAAAAATCAATCCACGAAAACAAGGCCACAATAGCTGGGAATCCATCCACCAAATTTTTCTGCCTTCAATCTTCTTTAATTTTCATTTTTTTAATACGGATTATTGTTTGTACTATTTGTTAATTTTACTATTTTAAAAATAAGAGAGAAATTTACGTTCTTTTTGGTCATTTTAGGTACAACAACAATTCCAACCATAATTTAACTAGCATATTATAACATGTTTTTGGTCAAACAACAATTCAAACCATAATTTTAACTAAACATATATTTTACCTAGCCCAACCACAAGTAAAAATGATTTTTTTAAAACTACTTTTTTCAAATCACAACCATAAAAGCTACTACAATATAATTTATTGTGTTTTGACCACAGGTTATGAAAAAGCATTGTTAACATGCAAATTAATATATAAATTATCAAAGAATCATTTCAACCCAATAGCTTAAGCTGTTAGGTGAGGTCCCAGGATATGATTTATATTATTCTCTAACACATCCCTTTAAGTGACCATGTCAAAGAACCATCTCAACCCAATAGTTTAAACTGTTATGTGAGGTCCCAAGATATGATTTATATTATTCTTTAACATAAATTAGTTGTCCTCTTTAGTAATTTAACAAGCAATAACAACTTTAACCATAGTTTTAAACAAACACTTATTATTTGCTTTTTTTGTAGAAGTATTTTCAATCACAATTTCAACCAAATGTCTATTTAAATCAAAGACACTACAATAAAAAGTGCTTTTTGGAAACCAATTTTTTTCAAATCACGACCACAAAAGTTACCACAAAAACAAAAACACTCATCATCTCAAAGTCTGTAACTGTACCTTATTTATTTTTTCTACACCACTAAAGGATTTTATAAGAATCTCCCATGTCTCTTTTAAAGTTTTTGCTAGAGTCACTTCATCTAGCCCTTGATAAATTGTAAACAAGACTTTGTCATCTCACTTCCTAAATTTTTCAAAAATTGTTTTTTTTGCATTACTCAAGATGTCTTTGCTTTTGTTGATTTTGGTTTAGTATGTATCCATCTTTAATTAGTTCCCATAAATCTAAAGAACCCAAAAGAGCCTTAACTCCTATACACCATAGGTCAAAATTTTATTTTGTTAGATAAGAAATTTGAGATTGAAATTGGTTGTTGTTGTTGCTGAAAGCCATTACTTATCCTAGTTTCGATACCAAATTTGTTAGAGTTTTGTATAAAGAAAAAGGCATAACACTTTAAACATAATCTATTTGAACTATTGTTTATTAACAATTTACATAAACAATACATATTACATAGTATTTATAGGTTTAATAAGAAATTCTAGTGGTGACCCTTACAAATCTCAAAGGACTGAACTAAACACTCTCTTCCTCATTATTCAAGAATTGTGTGGCATCACCATAAACAAGATTTTTATACAGTAAAATCTAGTTGTTGGGTGTTGTCTTGTGTCTTTAAGTGGACTAATTATCCTGTTGTTAGCTATGTTGTGAGAGTTAGCGTTTGGAAAGCCATCTTAAAGATGAAAGGTGCACCTAAATTTAAGTTGTTCATTTAGAGAGCAATAAGAAACTTGTTACCATGTCAAGCTAATTTGCTCAACAATCAAATGTGTCAAGTAAGCAATATCAAGGTAGGAACTAGTGCACGCGCGTTATTCTTTCATCTTCGTGCTAATGATGCTTGGTTCGCCTCTAATGTGGGTTATGTATCCCAAAGGGTTGGTTTCAGTAGCATTGGTAATCGGTGGGAATTAATGCTTAATAGTTGGGTGGCCTAGTGTGATGAGAGCATACCCTTAAAATTGCTTGTTTGCTGGAAGAGTGGAAGGTTAGGAATATGTATTTGGGGGTCAAGGTGACATTGCCCCAAAAGACAATGAAGTATGCTAAGAGGGTAGTCACTGCGTTGGAGGAAATTCCAAACTTGTTAGGTCATCATGCTTCTACAATTAGGCATCTCACATATAGAACATCGAGATGGGCTCTGCCTAATTATAGTACTTTTAAGATAAACTTCAAAGGGAATTATTTGATGTCGTATTCGTTGCCACTTGCCACTGCCACTGCCACTCTAACACCCTCCTCCACATACACACTATGTGTATATATATTTCATCCAAATATATTTTTCAATCAAACAATCACATACAAATTTGCAATACATTAATATAGTAGAAGGATTTAGAAGAGAAACATCACAATGCTATATTTAAAATGAAAAGATGAAATTTATTGTCATTAATAAAGCTTTATCATAATAACATAATAATCCTCATAATTCAACGAATATGTTTATTAAAATATTTCAAAAAGTAGCATGAATAATATAAAATATCAAAACCTTACAGCTAATTAAAAACTGTTAAAAGTCCTACAACTAAATAATATATGATATAATCATACAGCTAAAATAGTTTATCACGTCAGCCTAGCTTCGAGGAGCACATGAAGAACTTGTTAAAATTAAGCATACTAAGAATTTAGAATAAAATTATATAATCACATTACGACATTAACAATTCAAGCATATATTAACATTTGCTTTCACAAATTTCCATCGATTTCTTTGTTATAGTTCTTTAACATCAACATTTCCCCTACCATTCATTAGTAGTAATAATTCACCAATCAAACCTTTTACTCCAATAATAGCCTATAAGCCCTAACCCTAAGCTAACTTTTTTTTTTATGTAGCATTAGATTTAAAATGTTGTTTTTCACACAAGAAATACCCAAAGGTAACTTAACATTAAAGGTCATCATACCCAACCCTTCATAAACCTTCTTTAGAGGTTCGTTAATATAAACAACAATCAATCCTTTGTTTTAATTGGTTTTCATGTATAAGGTGTATGTCTAACACCTTTTTAGTCTTCGTTCATGCGACTAACTATAAATTTCCGACTACCTTCACACCTGTGGCCTGTATATTAATTTTTATGATTAAGTCTCTATTTTCTCATGGCTGACTTAATGTTAACAACTTTAGGGCCCCACTCTTGTGACTGACTCCTATGCATAAAAATGCATCCATCTTACCCTCCAAGGGACTTTGACCTCAGCCTCATACATGTGGCCGACTATAATACATACAACCTATATGTACTTGTTTTTTGCAATTTAAATTTATTTAGCTAATCCCCACTCATAAGGTTAGTATCTCATTCAAAAACTCAAGCATTTTATGAATGACAACTTATCAATCTAAGCCTCACTCATGTGGCCAACTTAATGCACACAACACTTATCTAAACTAATCTTCACATCGAGATTTCATGAATATTTATCATTCCATAATATTTATGTATGAATCAATAATCAAAATATTAAGAATAATTACTTATATAAATTTTATAAATTAAAAGAGTTGATGTGACAAGTACCAGCATGTTTCTTTCACTAGTCTTGTCATGCTTGCCTGAGGTCCCGCAGCCGATGCCTCTCTTGCATCACACCAAGCCATACATCACATTCATTATTTAAAATATTAAAAATGTGTTTCTCAATATTCTTTAAACAATTTAAGTACTTGTTACTCATGAATACATGTACCCCTATATCATCTCACATAACTTTCCAACTATTAATGTTCCATACAAGAAACACTATAATACAAGCTAATTTCATGCATACAAACATATTACATTTTATTTTCCACATAATAATCCCCTATATTCCTTAAACAACCCAAAAGATGCAAAGAAAAAATAAGAAAAAACCAAAATACAAAATCAGGCTACCACAAAACAGTAACTAAAATGGTCTTATCGTTTTGAGAAGCAGTCTGATTGTTTCTTGAATCGGTCTCACCATTTCTCAAAACAGCTAGCACGATTTGGCTTTTGGAAAATTTCCTTCTTCTCTTTCTCTCTAGCCGAACCTTCATCTCTAAAATCTTGAGTTTTTCTTTTCTTTCAAGATCAACTCATACTCATGCAAATTTCATATTTAAAACTCCAAATGATGGATTCTTTAAGGACACATTCAATTATTACAAACCCCCCATAAAATTCACGGAGATTGAAATCCCCATTTACATCACCAAAGGTTTTCTTTTTCAATCTTTCACCAAATTATACTTAATTCAATTCCCTATTCATAAAACTTTATCAGGAATCATAATTTTTCCCTTAATTTATTCAAAACCCTAGAATTTATGAATTCAAAAAACTCGATCTTTCATCAAGATTTCATGCAAATAACAACATATAACCCATCAAAGATGTTTCCTTCTCATTAAACATTCATAAATTTCAATAAAAAAATACACACAAAAAATCCTGGTCTTGACCAAACCTATCTCCCTAGGGTGTGTGGGTTTTTTTCTTTCAACAAATCAATCCTTCACAATCAAACCTTATACTTATGTAATCTAGATATATTTTCATAGTAATGGAGCAATAGACTTGGACAATGGGTTATCTAATTTCAGAGGTGATAGAAGGTGACTGGAATGAAGAGGAAGATGTTAATAATGGAAGGGAAGATGTTGAGTGATGCAAAAGGTTGAAAAGGGAAAAAAAAGAAGAAGGCAGATAAGAGTGAGATGGAGAATCTCCAAAAATACTAGAGTGTGCTTTATCATTAATTCTGCATGCATTTTGTTGAAACATAATAAAATATATATAACAGTCTTTCCATTCTTTAACATTCTAGCATTTTTCTTCTAATTAACACACATGGCTTGTATCAGTTAATTAACAAGTGAAATTAAAACGCAAAACATTGGTTGTAACTGCAATACACCAAACACACCGTATGCAATACACCAAACACACCGTATCGTCTCATTGATTCCTTAACTTGAATTTTCTCTTAAAAATCCACTTATCAGTTCCCTTCTTGCAACAAATAAACCCAATTTCCTCTGAATTTTCTTCAAGAAACCTAATTTCAATATTTGAGGATTTTTTATTTTCTTCAATTTTTTATGTTTTTCATTATATAATTTTTCTAATTCAAGTTCTCTATAACCTAACACAACTAATTGTGTCAAAACACCCTCCAATTTTCCAATTCTAAATGCCCTAATTTTCCAATATTTAAGGGTTTACGCTTTTTCATAGCAATATCAAGATTGGGTGTTTCCTTACCAATTGATTTCATGTCAATTCCACTTTAATTGATCAATTTTTCTTCTCTTCCACAATCTCTATGCTTCTTCTTCTTCTTCTTCTTTTCTTGAATCTCTTCTAGAAACCTTTGTTGTTTTTTTTTGTGAGTGTTTCTCTCTCTTGAAAGAATTTCTAGAAATCTCGGTACCTCTCTTTCCCTACAATGAAACTATGGAGGCTATAATTTTTTTTTTCATTAGAAAATTAAGTTCAAGTTCTTCCTCTAATTCTCTTTTTTTTAAAAAAAAAAATAATAACTGTGCCCCCCTTCATTGTTCGAGGGAAACGATTTTCCATTGTTTTTCAGTTCTTTAACTTTTTTTTATTATTATTCAAACAAGAGGTTATTAGGGATTTTACATCCATTACCAGCCTAGAGACTTTCTTCATTAGAAAATCATGTTATCGTCGAGTGTCTAAAATTGATGCTCGCATGTTAGCCATCCACTTACATATGTTTTATTAGTCAGAATGCTGCAGCCAATTCGTTAGCTAGAGTAGTTAGGATTTCGAATTGTTCAATCTATCCGATTTGATCTCTCAGTGAAATCTGTTGTTCAAACAAAGTGATAGAATAAATTACAAAAAGTTTTAAAAGATAATACTGATTATCAATTTAATTTTATTATTAGATATTTGACTTAATTAAGGAGAAAGTGTCCAAAATAAAGAGTGCTAGGGTGGATTCTGTCTTTAACGTTCTCCTTAATTACAAGTTTTTCTTGTAAGTTTACTTGTAATCCATAAATTTAATCCACAGGTCTAAGGGAGTGGATCCAAAGACGAAGCTGAAGCTCGAATTGGTATAGCAGGTTTGGCTTCACTTTGGGTTCTAAGGTACGAGGTACGTACACAGTGTATCTATGTGTGTTTGAGAATGTGGTGTAAATCGTTTTAAAAAATTTTAAATTTTTTTTAAATAACATTTTTCATGTTTTTAAATATTTTTGATGCGCTGATATTAAAAATAATTTTTAAAAATAAAAATAATTATTTTAATATATTTTTAAATAAAAAAAACACTTTAAACCGCTGCTACTAGAAAAATCTTATAATCCGAACGAAGGAAGGTACAAGCGTTTGGACAGGCCAAGGGGATCATGACCCAGAGAGGATTTCTCACCTGGTGAGGCATGCAGAAATTTACAAGCCACGTAAACAGTACAAGATGAAGTGTAGAGTTGACCATTCCATGTATATATAGTAGCTAGAATGGCAACAGTTGTCCCTACCACTAACAATTACTTGAAATCAAAGAAAGAAATTAACAAATAACACCGCCATAATCGCTCTCTTTGATCTTCTCTTTTTACTTAGTCTCTTCACATCCAGCAAATCCGCTCGTACAAGACTTGTTCAGCATGAAAATGTTTACTTTTTACCCATTTCAGTTTAAACAGCAACTACAACAATCACACGTCTCTCTATCTCTATCTCTCCCCAACCATTATTAATAATTTCCTTAATTTACATCTTCTCTCATTAATCATTCTACCATCTTCTTTGATGTTAACAACATGACTCTCAAGGGAGGCACCAGCCAAGCTTGTGCTTCGTGCAAGTATCAAAGGAGAAAGTGCTCCTCTGAGTGTCCTCTAGCACCTTACTTCCCTTCTGAACAACCAAAGATGTTCCAAAATGCTCATAAGTTGTTTGGTGTACGCAAGATTCTCAGGATACTTGAGAATCTTGATTATCTCCAGAAGGAGGAAGCAATGCGTTCTATCATTTACCAATCCAATATTCGTGACAGGTTTCCTGTTCATGGCTGTTTGGGCATCATCTGTCAACTGCATTTCCAGATTCGGCAGGTGGAAGAAGAGCTCCGTGCTGTCTACGCACACCTTGAGATGTACAGGCAGCATCACCACCATCAGATTGCAGCTTTGACAGAGGATGTTCCCTCGCAATTAGAATTAGGAATGGCACTTCCTCAGCCTTGCTTGGCACAACAGTACTCGTACTCTATTAGCAGTAATATCATTGATAATGTTGGGAATCAGCTTTGGAGTCAACATCCTTATGCTACAAACAGTAACACCAATTACATGCCAATTATTCAGTCTCAGCTAGATGCTTCTCAGCCACTATCTACCCAACAAGAAATTGTTCAAGATTATGATGAGATGCATTCATTTTTTGATACTATTGACGATAGGCAATCATATATAGAAACTAAAGAACCCTATGAGTCCAGGTATGTTTTCCTTTTTCGATACTGTTGATGGTAGGCAATCATAATTCGAAGAGATATTTGTTTCAAATGTGTAAAATGTATGGAAAAAATGTGCTAAAAGCTCTTCATCTTACATGTCCTAGCTTAATTTCATACTGGTTTCCATGTATGTTAATTTATGATGCAAATTTTATGATGTATGCATGCAGCTCAGAAGAATCGTTGAAGGACACTACACAATCCATGGAGCATGTTGCAGAGAATGAATTGAAGAGTGCTGCTGCATGTTTCAGTCTTACCAGTGTCAACTGAGTAGGAACTAGATAGCATTTTATTTCAGTTATATTACAATTTTTTTCCCTGTAATGGATTCCATAGAGTAAATTCCACAATTTTGAGGTTCTACTTTCTTTTTTTTATTGTTTAAGAGTCTGAGCATCCATACTTTGATTTTATTTTCGTAATATATTCCCTTAATTTGTTTGATTTCAGCGACAGAATCCATAATCTCTTTCAGTGAATCAATATATATTATGAAGGTAAACGTTCTCCTATTTGATTACTAGTATGAATTTATTCTTCTTATAGTGACACCTATGAATTGTTGAAGCACCAAGGGATTACTATTTCTCTGATCAAAATATGAAGACACTAAGCACACCACTGCTGTCTATAGCAGCGGAACCGCTGATGTTTCAATGACTGAGTTTTCCAGGTCTTTGAGTAGGTTGTTGTGGTTGCAGGGCAAGTGCATGGCCAGTTCGAGAATTCAGGATTATGGTAGATGGATAATAAAGTGGTCGCTTTGAGTGAAGATGTTATGGTGTAAAGTTCCATGAAACAGATTCAAAAAGACGAGCAAAAGCAAACTTAATTAGTTGTTCATCAAATGGGGAGTAGGAACAGGATGAGAAAATACCATGGATGGGATGGGCATTTGCGATATAGCCAATGAAAACGAGCAGCTCCTTTCTTCTCGCAGTCATCACAGAGTATAACCTGCAATCGCTATCACAATCCATCGAAGTGAATCTTTCATAACATTGAGCAAGAACAGTGGGGGAAAGAGCACTATAAACCTGAGTTTGTCCAGAATATTCATCTGGGATTTTCTCTTCAGCCAATAATGCGTCCAACATCTGAAAGCACACCTGAACGATATTCCAACAATTTAGCCAAGGAAACAAGGAAAGACGTTCTTTATTATATGTTTTGAGATCATATATGTTCCATGTAAAAGGAAGATCAAAATGCGGATAGATCCAAACTTTTAGTAACTTTGGAGAGACGTGTTATGAGAATTATGATGGCATTACCTTACAATCTAAGTCTATAATTATGACACAGTACTGCAATGAAATTCTGATAGACTCTGAAATCTAGCAACTGTAAACCACAGTCACAGCAAATATTTGTCTCTTGTTGGGTCTTTCTTCTGTTCCCTCTCATCCATTTTAACATCTTCACCTCAGCTACACTTAGAAAGATGCAGCATATTTGAATTGGGACCACTACAAATAGGACTAAGTTTCCTATGTGTGAGACTTTCATGTTTTTTTGCGCCTATATCAGCACAAATATTGTATTTTGTTGGACAGCATTAATTTGATAAACGAAAATTTGAGTTTGGCGTTTCTTTGTATTGGCGTACATACGAGTTCCTAGGTTGATTGGATTGCTTTGTTTCGCCTTGGTTAATTATCAAGTTTTTACCCTTGAATTGTTCTTAGAGCTAGCTTTGCTAAACCCTCACTGACCTTATGAATGCAAGGACGGATTAATCCGAATCTATCACCCCTAGTGACCAATAGTTTTCTTTAAATTTTTCGACATGCACACACATTTTGAAGCAGCAAGATTTCAAATTTTAAAACCATGAAAGGACTAATAGTTTTAGAAACAGTTGACCAGTTAAGTCATCAGAATTACCTTTTCTTTTCTTGATTGTCTAAAATTTTAGGTTTATA